>NW_023416390.1:76460465-76867087 GCF_014108235.1 Myotis myotis
GATCAACCAAAGGACTTGTATGCATGCATATAAGCCCACCCAATGGACACAGACAACGGGGATGAGAGCATGAGTTGGGGGTGGGGGGGAGAGTGAGGGTTAAGGGGGGATGAGAACACATATGTAATACCTTAACCAATAAAGAAATTAAAGATTAAAAATTTAAAAAGAACAATGCTGGCAATTAATTAAAAAGAATTATTAAAATGTCTCACTTGCATTTTACTATGCAATTCTTTTTATTAAAAAGTCTTATGGAAATAAAAAAATCAAACTGCAACATTTTCCCAAAGAATAAACCATTTCAGAATGTGGTAGAATATTTATATTACTCATGCAGAGAAGTCTACAACTGAAAACTTATTTTCTTGTTTAAAACATATAGATCTATAACTCAAAGTTTTTTCAATGAATATTATAAAGAGCTACGTCTATATGAACAATGAGAAGTGAACAACTGAATTTCACAAATTGAGAATATATTGACATACTGAGAAGTTACAATTTGACTCATAACTTGGTTTATGAGCTACATTCTGTAACTTATTGGAAGGGTTTAACACAAATTATGAATTGATCCCTTTTATTTGTCTCATTATTGCTATATATGATATATTTCCTAGTGGCAGAGCAAACTGAGTCAAGAGTGATTAAAGCAGATACTACTCCCCACATCCTCTGGCCTGCCACACAAACTTATTTTCATCCTAAAAGACAACTCAAATAAGACCTCCTCAGTGAAGATTTCTGGGATTTTTTTTCTTGCACACTCCATCTGTGCTTTAAGAACATTAGTACATAGATCTGCACTTGATGCATTATTCTGGTGGTTTGCCTGCTTGTTGGTCTGTGCTCCTTGAGAGCACCTCTGCATTCAGCAATCTCTATGAAATGCTTGTGCAATGAGTAGGAAGAAAAGTGAATAATAGATTTTGATAAGTTATGACCTGACAAATAAATAGTAAAGATCCAAGATTTTCAAAATGACATTATTAGATTTCTGATGGCAGACTCTTAACTTTCTAAATGAATAGTAAATGAAAGTGACTTCTTAAGAACTATACATCACACAGATTGTTCCTAAATATCATTCAAATTTTTCACGATAGATTTAAATGTATCATTCTATCTAATAATAGACAAACATGGTAATTAACTATACCTCCGACACGCTTCCCATTGGCTAATCAAGGCGATATGTAAATTAACTGCCAACCAAGATGGTGGCTGGCAGCCAGGCAGCTGAAGCGAACAGGAGGCTTGCTTGCTCCAGTGATGGAGGAAGCCAAGGTTCCCCGCCTGCCGCTGCCGGCCTCTGAGCTGCAGTCTAAGAAACAATGTTGCAATTATAGAAGCTAAACAATCCCAATGCTTTCAGCCAGGCAGCCCGAGCGGGAGTTGCAACAGTGTTTCAATTTTAGAACCCAAACAAACCAGATACCTGCTTTCAGCAGCTAAGGCCTCAGAGCTGGAGCCAAGCCTCAGAGCTAAAGCCGGCACTCAACTCCAGTGACAGCCATTGAAGTTAAATAAATCCCAGAAAAAAAGAAAAGAAAAGAAAAAAAGTAGAGGTTGGGAGCCTCAGTCACCCGCCAGCCTGAAAACGGCCCTCAGCCGCTCACCCAGACTGGCCAGGCACCCCAGTAGGGACCCCCACCCTGAAGGGGGTGTGACCAGCTTCAAACAGCCATCATCCCCTCATCCAGGCTGGCCAGGCACCCAAGCGAGACCCCCTCCCTGATCCAGGACACCCTTCAGGGCAAACCAGCTGGCCCCCACCCGTGCACCAGGCGTCTATCCTATATAGTAAAAGGGTAATATGCCTCCCAGCACCGGGATCACCAGAGCCACGGGGCCTCCCAAACCCGGGATCAGCGGAGCCACGAGGCCTCACGCCCCGGGGTAAGTGGAGCAGTGAGGCCTCCTAGGACCGGGATCAGCTGAGCAGCGAGGCCTCACTGCCCCAGCGGCAAGCGGAGTCGCGAGGCCTCCCAGCACCGGGATCACTGGAGCCGTGAGGCCTCCTGGCCCCTGGAGCAGCATGACAAGGGGCAGCGCCCAAACCCCCTGATCCCCCTGCAGCTGTGTGTGTGATGGGGCGGGGCCACAACCTCCCTATCCGCCCTGCTCTGTTCATGACAGGGGAAGGCGCCCCAACCCCCTGACTGGCCCTGCTCTTTGTGTGACAGGGTGCAGCGCCCCACCCCACCCCCATGGGCTGGCTCTGTGTATGATGGGTTGGAGCCTCAACCTGCCCATTGGCCCCTCTCTCGGGGTACCTCCCAGGGGATGCGGGGACAAGTAGGTGGCAGATGTCCTTAAGGTCCTGAATCTTAAGAGACAAAGGACATACTTTGCTGAGCGTTAGGAGGTGGGAATAAGTTGTTCAGAAGGGGTCAGGGGTGAAAGGTCATAGGGCTGCGAAGGGCAGAGCGAGCCAAAGGCGGATGGCGGCCTCAGTGCTAAAGAGGGGACTTGGGGCGGGAGCGTTCGGCATTGGGCGTAGTGCGGCTGCCACTCCCAACATGCACAGTCTGCGACGGCTGCGCCTGTGCCTACTGCACTGGCTCAAGCAGATAGAGAAAAAATCTATCAGTGGATCAATGAGCCGTCCAGTCCTGAGACAAGGGGAATGCTTTGCTGGCGCTAAGAAGCGAGAATCTGTTCCTGACCTTGCACCCATGCTGCGGCATTCGTTTGGTACTATTGCAGCACTTTTACAGGAAAGCGTAAATATGTATCCATCTATCAACCCACCCACCTTAACAGCACACCAATCTAACAGAGTTTGCAATGCTCTGGCATTACTGCAGTGTGTGGCATCACACCCAGAAACCAGGTCAGCATTTCTTGCAGCACACATTCCACTTTTTTTGTACCCCTTTTGACACACTGTCAGCAAAACGCGTCCCTTTGAATATGTTCGGCTAACCAGTCTTGGAGTTATTGGGGCTCTGGTGAAAACAGACGAGCAGGAAGTAATCAATTTTTTATTGGCAACAGAAATTATCCCTTTGTGCTTACGCATTATGGAATCTGGAAGTGAACTTTCTAAAACAGTTGCCGCATTCATCCTTCAGAAGATCCTCTTAGATGACACCGGTTTAGCTTATATATGTCAGACATACGAGCGTTTCTCCCATGTTGCCATGATCTTGGGTAAGATGGTCCTGCAGCTATCCAAAGAACCTTCCGCCCGCCTGCTGAAGCATGTAGAAAGATGTTACCTTCGACTCTCAGATAATCCCAGGGCACCTGAAGCACTCAGGCAGTGCCTCCCTGACCAACTGAAGGACACAACCTTTGCCCAGGTGCTAAAAGATGACACCACCACGAAACGCTGGCTTGCACAGCTGGTGAAGAACCCGCAAGAAGGCCAGGTCACTGATCCCCGGGGTATCCCCCTCCCCCCTCAGTAATCCTCTCCTGACCCCTCCCACTGCTCCCACAGTTGGGAAGGGAGGGAGAACCTTCGAAGAAAACAGCTCAGGTTTTATTGCCGGCTGGGAATAGACAACCTCAATGCTGAACTGCACTGGAGAAAAAGGGCAAGGTACTCCAGCTGAGGTATATGAGCTGCCATCTCAGGCTGCTTTGACGACATGGGCTTCCTCTGCTACTCCCAGAAAATGGGCTCCTGACAGAAGTCTGCCACCACAGCCCCAGGAGGGAGTCAGCACCAGCAAATGCTGTATTTGCAGCATGCCCAAGATCCTTCGCCCCCACCTCTACCTAGCCACTGGCAGGGAGAGGAGATGATGGTGATAGCAGCGGCACTCTAGGCATGGGAACGCCTGGGACCAAGCCATGTGGTGTTCGTTTTTTGTTTTGTTTTTTCATTTTGCCTTCCTGGAAGACTCAAGATGTGTCTCTTCATTCCCTCTCTCAGTATTTGTTTACTTTGGTATTTGTTTGTGTTTTTGTTTGTTTAAATTTCAGAGAGAGAGAGGTGTGTTTGTGGACACAAGCTGTAATATTCAGCAAAACTTTGTCAATTGGCAGTGTTTACAATCTGTTAGCTGCATAAACTCAATAAAAAGTTGGTCTGGGCATAACATCCCCTCCAGCAGGCCAATAGCTGCATGAACTATTGGGAAGAATGGGAGGCAGGGGAAAGAGATAATGCCAAAGGACAGCAGGAACCCAACCACCTATTTCCCTTCCCTTTCCCAGTCTTCTACCCTCAGTTCTGGATGCCACCAGGACCTTAACCTCATTTTTGGCTTCAGCTGCTAACTATTCCAAATTTCATTTTCCTCCAATTAAACTTAAAACAGACGTCTTAATTCATCAGGCTGACCTGGAAGGTTATTATATTGAGGGAGGCAGTGGTTCTCACCTATTCAAGTCCTCAAAGATCTTTCCTGGAAGACTTTTTTAAAGGGAGATGCCTGGAATTAAGATGATAGGCTACTTGATCCCCTTCTATCTTTGTTTTAGTGTGAATTTCTGCAGCTCCATCTGTCTTCATGATTGTACTTGAAACAGTATTAGCCAAATTGAGTTCATTTTATTCAGATTTAAGATAGATGGCTGAGTCCACTATCTTAGTCCATTCAGTCCTTTCTTTTTTACACATTCCCTTTTGATCTATGGGAATTACAGGGTTGCCACTAAAATTTTTTTCACTGTTCATATTGTGTTAGAGAACCCCACTTCCTTCTGTGGAGCTTTAGGTAACTCTACTCACAATCCAGAGTAAACTGCCTTGCTTTATCCCAATCCTTCCTCCTACCAACACCTGCTCTTGCTCTCTCATCCCCGTCTCCATTGAAAGATGGGATTGTTAATCCAACTCTAGAGAGAGACCAAGTATATTCTCTTCACATCTCACACAATTGAAGGTGTCTGAACAAGTTTAGTCCATAAGAGGCAAGTTCAGAGAAATCTTTGCAGAGACAGTTCTGCCAACACAAGGGCTCTTTCAAACCGACTTTCACGAAGGGAGCCAGCCTTGTTAGTTGACTTCTGTCTCTTTAGAGCCAAGAAAGTTGTAATTGACTGGCCTAGATGTAGGAAGAGTAGGATAAGCACTTAATCCCCTGCCTTCCAAACTGAAGAGGAGGACCAAACTAGCTCTCAATAATCTCAAGCCTGAAGAGAAGAGGTCTTGGAGGAACAGAGAAGAAGAATGGACTAGATAGACATCTTGACTCCCTTCTGCCCATAGTTTGTATCTGAAGAGTCCAGCTAAGGTAACCCTAATTTTTGCCAAACATCTTCCTACTGAGCCAAAGTGTTCTCATCCCCGTCCACTGGGAAGCAGCTGAGGCTCAGGCCCTTGCTCCCTGAGAAATTGTTTCTCCATCTTCCGGTGCATTGGCCATATTACTGTGCCAATAGTGTCTTAATTCTTTTTCCATCTATTCTCAGCTGTCCTTGGACCCCATATAAGAGTTGCAGGGGAGGGATGGGAATGGGTATTATTCCTTGTAGTTGATCCTGATGTCGTGTGTATAAAAAGATCCCTCCCCTCATTCTGTGTTTTTCATCCCTTGCATTTCTTCAACAGGATTGAAATAAAACATGCTTCTGTTTTTATTTAAAAAAAAAAAAAGAAATATATTGTGGGACAACTCAATCAATGTAATTCTCAACAATAACAAAGTAATGTGCATGGTCATTGGACTGGGGCGAGGGACATTGGATAAAGTTCAAAATCCATTCACAGCAAAAGCTCTCTGACGCAGAAAAAATAGAAAATTTCCTTCATATGATGAAAGATTTTTACCAACCCCCTGCCCAACCCATCATCATACTTAAAGTAAACTGTTGAAAGCTTTCCATGCAAGGTCAGACAATACATAAAATGTCTACTACCTCATATTTTATTTAAAAATGGAATCAGATCTGTTGAATAAGGCAAACAGAAAAGGAGAAAGAAAACGTGGATATAATTAACAGATGACATAACAGAATCATTTATATAGAATAAAAACAACCTATAGAAAACTAATCTACACTAATAAAAGACAAACATGCAAATTGACCATACCTTCGCTATGCCTTAAGCCACACCGACCAGCCAATCAAAGCAACTATATGCAAATTAACCCAACCAAGATGGCGGCCGGCAGCCATGGAGCTGGAGCAAGCAGTAGGCTTGGTTGCCCCAATGATGGAGGAAGCCAACTTCCCACCTGCCAGGGCCGGCTCTGAGCTCCACTCAAAGCAACAAAGTTTCAATTATAGAAGGTAAATAAACCCTAGATAGCTGCTTTCAGCTGGCCGTGGCCACAGAGCTGGAGCGAGCAGAAGGCTTTCCCTTCCACCCTGCCCTGGCCGGCGGGCTCTGAGCTCCTCTCAACGCTACAAAGTTTCAATTATAGAAGGTAAATAAATCCCAGAATTCAAAAAAAGAAAAGAAATAAAGGAGAGGCTGGGAGCTTCTGTCGTGGGGGGGGTGGGGGAAGGGAGACTTGGCAGCCTGAAAACGGCACTCAGCCCCTCACCTGGAATGGCCAGGCCCCCCCGTGGGGACCCCCACCTTGGTCTGGGGTACCTTTCAGGGTAAACCAGCCGGCCCCACCTGTGCACCAGGCTTCTATCCTATATAATAAAAGGATAATATGCAAACTGACCCTAACAGCAGAAAGACTGGGAATGACTGGTCACTATGACACACACTGACCACCAGGGGGCAGACGCTCAATGCAGGAGCTTCCCCCTGGTGGTCAGTGCACTCCCACAGGGGGAGCTCTGCTCAGCCACAAGACAGGCTGATGGCCGCCAGTACAGTGGTGGTGGTGGGAGCCTCTCCCGCCTCCTAAGCAGCACTAAGGATGTCAGACTGCAGCTTAGGCCTGCTCCCTGCTGACAAGTGGACATCCCCCGAGGCCTCTCGGGCTGCCAGAGGGATGTCTGACTGCCCCCGGGGAGCAGGCCTAAGCCAGCAGGTGGTCATCCCCAGAGGGGTCCCTGCAAGAGGGCACAGGCCGGGCTGAGGGATCCCCCCTCGAGTGCACAAATTTTTGTGCACCGGGCCTCTAGTCCCATATAATAAAACCCTAATATGTAAATAAACCGAATGGTGGAATGACTGGTGGAACGACCAGTCACTATGATGTTCACTGACCATCAGGGGGCAGACACTCAGCACAGGAGTGTCTGCATTGAGAGTCTTCCCCCCACCCTCCACCCCCAGCTCCCCTCGCCACCGAGAGGGAGGCAACCAGCAGTGGTGATCGGTGGGGGGCGGGGCTGGCATTGTCCTATGCACTAAAAGGTAGCTGGTTCAATTCCTGGTTAAGAGATATGACCAGCTGGTAGGTTTCATTCTCCAGTAGGGGATATGCTTCCTAGTACTACACTAGGAAATTTTAGAAAATCTGTAATTCTCAAAAACACTCACAAAAATAAATATTATTATTCTCATGTTAGGGACAAAAAAAATATTGGTGATATTTAGCCTGGAACTTAGATTGGCCTAATTTAAAAGTCTGATCTTTTTTTCCCATTATGCAATACTGCCTCTTAAAATCACTCATTCAACAAATAATTATTGAGTGGCTATTATGTACCACATTGCAGCAGGTACCAGGTATACAGAGATAAATTTATGTCATTGTATCCTCACCTCCCAGCCCACTCTAGGACAGAAATAAGAATTATTAACAAATAACTGCAACATAATGTAATAAGCGCTATGAAAGGAGTATATTAAAAATAGCACACATAAGTAGCAATGTTGACTCTGTGTAACATAGCAAACAATCAAAGAAGGCTTCATTTAGCAGAAAAAAAATGCTAAATGATCTATACTTAGTCGGTCTGGCTCTTTCTCCCTCAACTTTCATGTGTGTCAGTTGACTGACAGCAGGAAGAAGGGTCTGACTCCTTCATTCCCTTGTACCGCTTGTTTAAATATTTGATGTACTCTTAAATTGAAGCTACAGGAAGAGTAGAATTTGCAGATGGAGAATCAAGATAAAATATTGCCCGGCTGGTGTGGTTCAGTGGTTGAGCATCGACCTATGAACCAGGAGGTCCACAGTTCAATTCCCGGTCAGGGCACATGCCTGGGTTGCAGGCTCAAACTCCAGTCAAGTTGTGCAGGAGGCAGCTGATCGATGATTCTCTCTCATCATTGATGTTTCTATGTCTCTCTCTCTCCCTTCCTCTCTGAACTCAATATTTAATTTTTTTAAATGTTCTAGAGAGAAAGAAGCCATATTTGCAAAAACATAAAGTTTCAGAAAATCCTTAGCAGTGTAACATAGCTAAGAAATAAGATGCTTGTGATAAGTGGTAAAGAACAAAAAACAGGCCAGATCAGGGAGACTCTCATATGCAATGCTAAAACTGAGCTTTATTCTGCAAGAAATTGAGAGCATTTCTTGGAGTTTAATCAGGCCACTATTTTACAAACATTATCTTGTCAAATCTGGAAGAATGGATCTGGAGACAGGGACAACCTTTAGAAGGCTACCACAAATAGTCCAGTTAATATAATTCATAATCTCTTAGCTTCAGACTCCTATATTTAATTACCTACCTGACATTTTTGGTATCTTATAAATATTTCTAGCCTAAATGTCCAAAAACAATATCTTGATTTCTCCACCAAATTTGTGTGCTCCCTGCCCAATCTCTCAGTAATAATACAACCAAGGAAGCTACTCAGACCAGCAACCTTGGTTCATTCTTGATTTCTCCCTCTCCCTTAACCACCATATTAAATCCAATTATTATTGATTATTCCCCAAATATATCTCAAATAAATTCATTTATTTCCACTTCCATTGCCATCACTTATCCCAAGGCATCACTGCTCAACTGGAATACTGCAATATCTCCCAACTGGACACCCTGATATTTTCTATAATATCAGTTGACTAGAGGCCCAGTGCACGAAAATTGTGCACCAGGGAAGGGGGAAGATGGGGGTTCTCCCTCAGCCCAGCCTGTGCCCAGTCACAGTCTGGGAGCCCTCAGGGGATGTCAGACATCCTTAGC
The DNA here is from genome assembly GCF_014108235.1 of Myotis myotis. Lineage (NCBI taxonomy): Eukaryota > Metazoa > Chordata > Mammalia > Chiroptera > Vespertilionidae > Myotis > Myotis myotis. The sequence goes on from NW_023416390.1 coordinate 76,469,421, forward strand.
GCTGCTGCAGAGGCAGGAGAGGCTCCCACCACCACTGCCACTGCTGCTTCTGGCTCAATGGCGCACCCCCTGTGGGAGCACACTGACCACCAGGTGGCAGCTCCTGCATTGGGCATCTGCCCCCTCGTGGTCAGTGCGTGCAACAGAGACTGGTCATTCCACCGTTCTGTAAATGTGCATATTAGCCTTTTATTATGTAGGATTTCCTCAAAGCACTTATTATAACTGGCAATTTTTAAAAATCTGTTTGCTAGAAAATTGTCTCACTCTCCTATTAGAATGCTTTCATAAAGTCAAGAACCATCAACTGTCTTGTTTATTGTTGTTTTACTTCGGTACTCTAGCATCAACCACGTCAATAAAAATTATATTAACAAAGCTCAGCACACATTTACTATGTATCAGGCACTACTTTATGTGTTTTACATATATTAAGTCATTTAATCCTCACACAGCCTGTGATATAGGTACTCTATTATCTCAATTTTACAGGAAAAAACTAAGGTACACATAGTTATCTAATCTGCCCAAGGACACCCAAAAAGTAACTGGCAGAACCAAGAATCAAGCCTAGGCAACCTGGAGACCCTCCTCTTGACCTTTCGTACCTCTTTTGGTAGAAGCTCAAGAAATATTTCTTGACCAAATAAACAAGTGAAATAAAAGAGGAACAGATTTAGGGCACATGTTGAATTTGAAGTACTTAGAGAAGGCTGTAAACTACAGTGTGGTAAATAGTTATAAATTGAGATAATCATTCAAAGAAGTTATCAGGTTCTACCAGAAGCCACCTATCACATGCAAGCTGCTGTATAAAAAGCAATTATATAATTTAAAAAGTTAGATGTGCTCTTAAACTGCAACCATTTTGATCCAACTCTGTAATAAAAACATGTTTTAACAGAGAACAGAATGCCCCATTGAGCCTTGATGGTACCTATGAAAAATTCTGATTGCTAACACTAATTGAATTACTTTCCTTCCTTAACTATATAAATGTCAAGCTTGTATTTTGTTAAAATACAAAAGTACAGAGATTTATTTTTAATTTGAAAATGATACCAAAAATCCATTTAATAAACCATGAGAATGACAAGAAAATATCTAAAAAAGAAGAGTGGGAGAAACCAAGATGGCGGCATAGGTAAACACCGGAAATTGCTGCCTCCCACAACAACTTCAAAAATACAACAAAAAGACAAAACGGACATCATCCAGAACTAAAGGAAGGCTGGCTGAGTGGAAATTCTACAACTAGAAGGAAAGAGAAAAGCACACTGAGACCCAGTGGAGGTGCGGAAGTGCAGAGGTATGGAGGCTCGAGCATGCGCGGAGAGGGGCGGGCACCTGAGGACGCAGCTGTCTTTTTGAATCGGGAGAGAGTCACAAACTCCTGACTGCTCTGAACTCCGGTTCCGGGAAGTCTCTGGGGACCCAGGACTCATACGGGGAGAAACTGGACTGTCTGGCAGCAGGCAGAACTCGGAACTTGAGGGCGGCTTTCCCTCAGAGGTGCTTGCAGCAATTACCGGGACACTGGGATGCCCAGCCCCTTAGGGCAGGGCTGAGAATCAGCCATAGCTGCTTGCTCCGCCCTTTGATTCCCAGAGACCCCGCCCGACCCAGACTGCGGCAGAGGCTTTTGCATATGAACGCCCTGGCCCTTTGCAACCTGAAAATTACCTAACAAATTGCAGCTGGGCCAGACAGACCCAGAACTTCCAGAAGAAGGCCCAAGGCCCCACAGCAGCTTCATTGCTTCACAGCTGGGCCTCATCTGGGCACCTCCCAACCCCAAAAAAGGAAGGGGAATCTGCAGTTCTCTTCGTAGCTCCTGCTGGGTAACCTCAGGCAGAGGCTAAATTAGCACCTCCTTAGATCCAAGAGCCAGTGTACCCAGTGGTCAGAGTGGGACCATCCAGATTACAACTCCTCAGATCCATAAGGGACACACTCAGGGGGCAGACTCAGTGAGCACCAAAGCCCCACTGAAGCAAGTCTTGCCCCAGAAGGGTGTCTTCAGCTCAGAAGTTCTCCCACTGCAGACATAGCTGATTCTCACAGCCAGTTGGCCTGGAGGTCAATTCATCCCAGTGATCCTACAACAATCAAGGTATAACTACAACAAGACTGTGCACAAAGCCTACAAGAGGGTGCACCAAGAGTGTCCACCTCAGGTAACTAGGGAGGCTGAGCCACTGGGCCCTACAGGACACCTTGCACACAAAACCACTCTACCAACACAGGGAAGCATAAAAAATGTGGAGACAAAGAAACAGGTCACAAATGACAGAAATGGAGGAAAGCAAACGACTGGACATAGAGTTCAAAACCACGTTTATAAGGTTTTTCAAGAATTTTATGGAAACCGCCGATAAATTTAGTGAGACTCTGGAGGATATGAAAAAAGACCAACTAGAAATTAAGCATACACTGACTGAAATAAAGAATAATATACAGAGATCCAACAGCAGACAAGAGGATCTCAAAAATCAAGTCAAAGATTTGAAATACGAAGAAACAAAAAATACCCAACTAAAAAATAAAAAAGAAAAAAGAATCCAAAAATATGAAAATAGTGTAAGGAGCCTCTGGGACAGCTTCAAGCGTACCACCATCAGAATTATAGGGGTACCAGAAGAAGAGAGAGGGCAAGATATTGAAAACATCTTTGAAGAAATAATGACAGAAAACTTCTCCTACCTGGTGAAAGAAATAGACTTACAAGTCCAGGAAGCACAGAGAACCCCAATCAAAAGGAATCCAAAGAGGACCACACCAAGACACATCATAATTAAAATGCCAAGAGCAAAAGACAAAGAGAGAATCTTAAAAGCAGCAAGAGAAAGACAGTCAGTTACCTACAAAGAAGTACCCATACAACTGTCAGCTGATTTCTCAACAGAAACCATGCAGGCCAGAAAAGAGTGGCAAGAAATATTCAAAGTGATGAATAGCAAGAACCTACAACCAAGATTACTTTATCCAGCAAAGCTATCATTCAGAATAGAAGGTCAGATAAGAAAAAGCTAAAGGAGTTCATCACCACCAAACCAGTATTATATGAAATGCTGAAAGGTATTCTTTAAGAAGAGGAAGAAGAAAAAGGAACTCTTACCATTTGCCACAGCATGGATGAAACTGGAGAGCATTATGCTAAGTGAAATAAGCCAATCAGAGAAGGATAAATACCACATGATCTCACTCATTTGTGGAATATAATAAACAACATAAACTGATGAACAAGGACTGATCCAGAGATGGAGAGGCATTGATTGGACTGTCGGGCCTTGGAGGGAAGGTAGGGGAGGGTGGGGGTAAGGGGGAAAGATCAACCAAAGGACTTATATGCAAGCATATAGGCCTAACCAATGGACATGGACAACGGGGGGGTGAGGGCATGAGCGGGGGGGGGGGGGGTAGGGGGGAACGTGGGGATAAGGATACATATGTAATATCTTAATCAATAAAAAATATATTAAAAAAAGAAGAGTGGAAGCACACTTTTCCTACTAGCTATCAAAAAAAGTCACCGAAATTAATAGGAGGTACAAGTAAAAAAAAAAAAAGAACAATAAAAGAGAACAGAGTCCAAAAAAAACCCAAGTATATGTAAATTGCAAAATTAAATGTAAAAACAAATGAAAATTTGATTAAACAATAATGGACAACATAGACATAAAAGATGCTTAGCATCAACAGACTTCCATTAAATATAAATTTAATTAATGAGAGATCACTTTTTACAATCTGATTGGATAGAATAAAAGATGGGAAATGGGTGCTCTCAAACACTATAAGTAGGAAAGAAAATGGGCACAAACTTTTGAAAAGAGTAATTGAGGAATTAGAGTATTTATGACTAAGTAACCCTATTTCTAAAAAGTTAGATTTAAGGGATAATTGGATAAGCATACTAACATGGAGATGACAACAGTATTACTTTTAAAAGTTACTAAATGATCCAACAATCCAACTTTTGGGTATTATATATCCAAAAGAATTAATGATCTTTTAAATATATATATATATTTTACTGATTTTTTACAGAGAGGAAGGGAGAGAGATAGAGAGTTAGAAACATCAGTGAGAGAGAAACATCAATCAGCTGCATCCTGCACACCTCCTACTGGGGATGTGCCCGCAACCAAGGTACATGCCCTTGACCAGAATCGAACCTGGGACCTTTCAGTCCGCAGGCTAATGCTCTATCCATTGAGCCAAAACAGTTAGGACACAATTAATAATTTTAAAGAGATATTTGCACATCCATGCTCACTGAAGTCTCCTATATAATACAAGGATAATATGCAAATTGACCCTACCAGCAGAACGACCGGGAATGACCGGTTGCTATGACATGAACTGATCACCAGGGAACAGACGCTCAACGCAGGAGCTCCCCTTGGTTGTCAGTGTGCTTCCACTGGGGGAGCGCTGTTCAGCCAGAAGCAGGCTCATGGCTGGCCAGTGCAGCGGCGGTGACGGGAGCCTCTCCCACCTCCGTGGCCAGCCCTAAGGATGTCTGTGGCCAGACATCCCCTGAGGGCTCCTGGTTTGCCAGAGGGATGCCTGATGCCAGCTTAGGCCCAATCTCCGGGAAGTGGGCCTAAGCCGGCAGGTGGACATTCCCCAAGAGCTCCCAGACTACTAGAGGGCGCAGGCTGTGCTGAGGGATGCCCCACCCCCCGAAGTGCACAAATTTTTATGCACCAGGCCTCTAGTTATTCATAATAACAAGTGGTGGAAAAAATCTAAATGTCCATTGGCAGATGAATGGATAAAAAAAAAATACAATGGACTATTATTCAGTCTTAAAAAAAAAATTCTGTCATATGTTACAACATGGATGAACCTTGAGTACATGATACTAAGTAAAATAAGACAGTTACAGGACAAATACTGCATGATTCCATATGAGGTATCTAAAGTAGTCAAACTCTTAGAAACAAAGTAGAATAGTGGTTGCCAGGAGCTGTAGGAGGGTAAAAGGGGAGTTGTTGTTCAATGAGCAGAGTTTCAATTTTGTAAGATGAAAAAGTTCCAGAAATCTGTTGCCTGACAGGTGCATACACTTAACACAACTGTATTATATACACTGGGGAGAGCAGAGTTGGTGGGGCAAAGTGGAGGTGGAGGTTAGGGGGAAGGGGGGACATCTGTAACAATATTACATGGTTAAGATGGTAAATTTTATGTTTTTTTACAATGAAAAAGATCAATAAAAATATAAATATCCATCAGCTGGGAACTGATCATATTAGAAACATACAGTGAAATACCAGATAGCCATAAAAAATTATAATATCAATATTTATTCAGTCATATCCACAGCCCATTGTAAGTTAAAAAAAGTTTACAGGTCAGCATTTGAGATCTTGCTTTCTAGCATATATTGTCAGTTTGGCTCAAATAAACTCTTACAAAGTTTTTAAAAAAATTTTTTTACAAAAAAGCAAAGTAGTATGATACCATACATACATGTCTGCACCTGTAAGAGGGAGATATCTGTAAGGATATTCAACAAAATATAACAGTGATATCTCTGGGTACTAAGATCACAGATTACCTTTATTTTCCTTTGTTTTTAAGTACAATGAATATGTATTTTATGGGTGGCAAAGGATAGTTCAAGAGAAGAAGGGACTGCCACCATTGGTTCCAGAATGCTGGGGTGGAATTTTACATTTCTCTCATTATGTGTCTGGCATATATTGGGAGATTAATAATTATTTGAGAGGCAGGATGAGCAGTGGTCAAGAGCTCAGTAATGAGACAGACCTGGATTTGAATCTCAGCTCCAAAATTTACTGGTCAAGGACTTCAAGTCTTATTGAACTTCACTGAGTCCCAATTTCTTCAACTATAAATATCACATAACAATACTTATAGAATTGCAGGGAAAATTTACATAAAGCACTTTAACATCATTCCTGGCTCAGAGGAAACTCTCAATAAAATGCTGGCTGTCATTACCACTTATTAACTTGATTTACACTGGAAGAGCTCACAAAACAAGAACTAATCATCTATAGAAGTCTATATTGCTAAATATACTGAAAATTCCAACTGCATTAAAAACGAGAGACAGTCTGAGGAATAGCAGCTGTGTGTGCAGCCTCCCCCCACCAGTCAGAGTAGCCACCACAGCGGTGAACAGCACCCACCACAGGAACTGCTACCAACTGAGGAGCAGCTGCTACCACAACCACCCGAGGAGCAACCGCAGCCCAAGGAGCCACTGCCACCCAGGGAGCAGCCACTGAAGGACTCAACATCTAGATATGTTGGTGAGATCTAACACGGATAGACAAAGAAACCCCCAAAGGAAAGAAACGGAAGACTTGCCAGAAAAGCAGCTAAGTGAAACCGAGGCATGCAGCATGACAGAAAAAGAATTCAGATTAAGGGGCCTAGAATGCATAAACCGAATGAAGGAAAAAATCAACAACTTATGCAAGACACAAGAAGAAACAGATGAAAAAATCAATAAATTATGTAAGAAACAAGAAGAAATGAAGAGTGATATAGCTGCAATAATAAACACCATTGAAAGTTTCAATAGTACACTAGGAGAAGCGGAGGACCGAATTAGCGAATTAGAAGACAGGGAAACAAAACACACCCAGACAGAACAGCAATTGGAGAAAAAAATTAAAAGACAAGAGGAGAGCCTAAGGGAGCTATGGGACAACATGAAACGAAACAACATATGAATAATAGGGGTGCCAGAACAACAGAAAGAGGAACAAGACTTAGAAAACCTATTTGAAGAAATAATATCAGAAAACTTCCCTGAGGTGGGGAAGAAAAAAGTCACACAAGCACAGAGAGGCCCAAACAAGGTGAACCCGAAAAGACCCACACCAAGACACATCATAATTACAATGGCAAATGTTCAGGACAAAGAGAGAATCTTACAGGCTGCAAGAGAGAGACGGAAAGTTACATACAAGGGATCTCCCATTAGATTATCAAATGATTTCTCAACAGAAACACATCAGGCCAGAAAAGAATGGACGGAAATTTACAAAGTGATGCAAAGCAAAGGACTGGATCCAAGAATACTCTATCCAGCAAGGCTATCAGTCAAAATTGAAGGGGAAATAAGAAGCTTCACAGACAAAAAAAAGCTAAGGGAGTTTATCACCACCAAGCCAGCAATGCAAGAAATGCTAAAGGGACTGGTGTAAAAAGAAGAAATAAAAAAATCAGAAAGAAAGCAGCCACACACAAAAAGAAATGGCTACAAACAAGTACCTTTCAATAACAACTTTAAATGTAAATGGACTAAATGGTCCAATCAAAAGACATCGAGTGGCTGAATGGATAAAAAAACATGACCCATATATTTGCTGTCTACAAGAGACTCACCTCATTAGAAGGGACTCACACAGACTGAAAGTGAAGGGATGGAAAAATATCTTTCAGGCAAATGGAACTGAAAAGAAAGCTGGTGTAGCAATACTTATATCGGACAAAATAGACCTCAAAGTGAAGGCCATAACAAGAGATAAGGAAGGCCACTTCATAATACTAAAGGGATCAATATAACAAGAAGATATAACCCTGGTAAACATATATGCACCCAATGCAGGAGCACCCAAATACATAAAAAAAAAACTCCTGGAAGATATCAAAGGAGAGATCGACAACAATACAATCATAGTAGGGGACTTTAATACACCACTGACATTACTGGATAAATCCTCTAGACAAACAATCAGTAAAGAAACAGCAATCCTAAATGACTCACTAGATCAGATGGACTTAATTGGCATCTTCAGAACACTTCACCCCAAAGCCACAGAATATACATTCTACTCACGTGCTCATATGACACATTCAAAAATAGACTACATATTGGGTCACAAACAAAGTCTCCCCAAATTCAAGAAGATTGAAATCATACCAAGCATCTTCTCAGACCACGATGGCATAATATTAGAAATAAATTACAATAAAAACAACCCAAAATACTCAAACACTTGGAAGCTGAATAGCATGTTATTAAATATTGATTGGGTTACCAGTGAGATCAAAGAAGAAATTAAAAACATCCTGGAAACTAACGACAATGAAAACACAACAATCCAAAACCTATGGGACACAATGAAAGCAGTCCTGAGAGGGAAGTTTATAGCTCTACAGGCCTATCTCAAAAAACAAGAAAAAAATGGTAGTAAATCATCTAACTCTACAACTCAAAGAATTAGAAAGAGAGCAACAAGAAAACCCCAGAGTGACAGAAGGAAGGAGATAATAAAGATTAGAGCAGAAATAAATGACATAGAGACCAAAAAAACAATACAGAAAACCAATGAAACCAAGAGCTGGTTCTTTGAAAGGATAAACAAGATTGACAAACCTCTAGCCAGACTCACCAAGAAGCAAAGAGAGAGGACCCAAATAAACAAAATCAGAAACGATAGAGGCGAAATAACAATAGACCCCACGGAAATACAAATGATTGTCAAAAAATATGGACAGCTCTACTCCAACAAACTAGACAACCTGGAGGAAATGGACAAATTCCTAGAAAAATACAACATTCCAAAACTCAATCAGGAAGAATCTAAAAATCTCAATAGGCCAATAACTACGGAAGAAATTGAAGCAGTCATCAAAAAGCTTCCAGCAAACAAAAGCCCAGGACCAGACGGCTTCACAGGAGAGTTTTACCAAACATTCAAGAAAGAACTAAAACCTATCCTCCTCAGACTACTACAAAAAATTCAAGAGGAAGGAACACTTCCAAGCTCCTTCTATGAAGCCAGCATCACCCTAATACCAAAACCAGGTAAAGACAACACAATGAAAGAGAATTATAGGCCAATATCCCTCATGAACATAGATGCCAAAATCCTCCACAAAATCTTAGCAAATCAGATCCAGCAGTACATCAGAAAGATCATACACCAAGACCAAGTAGGATTTATCCCAGGGATGCAAGGATGGTACAATAACCGCAAATCAATAAACGTGATACATCACATAAACAAATTGAAAGAAAAAAAAACACATAGTCATATCAATTGATGCAGAAAAAGCATTTGACAATATCCAACACCCATTTTTGATAAAAACTCACAGCAAGGTGGGAATAGAAGAATCATACCTCAACATAATAAAAGCCATATATGACAAGCCCAGAGCCAACATCATACTCAATGGACAAAAACTAACACCATTTGCCCTAAGAACAGGAACAAGACAGGGATGCCCACTCTCACCACTCCTGTTCAACATAGTACTGGAAGTATTAGCCATTACAATTAGACAAGAAGAAGAAATAAAAGGCATCCAAATTGGAAAAAAGGAAGTAAAACTGTCCTTATTTGCAGACGACATGATATTATACATACAAAACCCTAAAGACTCCATCAAAAAACTACTAGACTTCATACATGAATTTGGCAATGTAGCAGGATACAAAATTAACCCCAAGAAATCTGAGGCATTTCTATACACCAATAGTGAACTTTCAGAAAGAGAGATTAAAAAAACAATCCCATTTACCATCGCACCAAAAAAATTAAGCTACCTAGGAATAAACTTAACTAAAGAGGTAAAAGACCTCTACTCAGAAAACTACAGGATGTTGAAAAAAGAGATAGAGGAAGACATAAACAGATGGAAGAACATACCATGTTCATGGATTGGTAGAATCAACATCATTAAAATGTCCATACTACCCAAAGCAATCTATAAATTCAACGCATTTCCCATTAAAATACCAACGGCATACTTCAGAGATCTAGAACGATCGCTCCAAAAATTCATCTGGAATAAAAAAAAAGACCCTGAATAGCTGCAGCGATCCTGAGAATGAACAAAGTAGGTGGGATCTCAATACCAGATATCAAGCTGTATTACAAAGACACTGTTCTCAAAACTGCCTGGTACTGACACAAGAACAGACATATAGATCAATGGAATCGAATAGAGAGCCCAGAAATCGGCCCGAACCAATATGCTCAATTAATATTTGACAAAGGAGGCAAGAACATACAATGGAGCCAAGATAGCCTCTTCAATAAATGGTATTGGGAAAATTGGACAGATACATGTAAGAAAATGAAACTAGACCACCAACTTACACCATACACAAAAATAAACTCAAAATGGATAAAGGACTTAAATGTATGACGGGAAACCATAAAAATTCTAGAAGAATCCAAAGGCAACAAAATCTCAGACATATGCCGAAGCAATTTCTTCACTGATACAGCTCCTAGGGCACTTGAAACTAAAGAGAAAATGAACAAATGGGACTACATCAAAATAAAAAGCTTCTGCACAGCAAAAGAAACCATCAACAAAACAACAAGAAAGCCCACTGCATGGGAAAACATATTTGCCAATGTCATATCTGATAAGGGCCTAATCTCCAAAATTTATAGCGAACTCATACAACTCAACAAAAGGAAGATTAAACAATCTGATCAAAAAATGGGCAAAGGACCTAAATAGACACCTTTCTAAAGAGGACATTCAGAAAGCCAAGAGACATATGAAAACATGCTCAAAGTCACTAATCATCCGAGAGATGCAAATCAAAACAACAATGAGGTACCATCTCACACCTGTCAGAATGGCTATCATCAACAAATCAACAAACGACAAGTGCTGGAGAGGGTGTGGAGAAAAAGGAACACTCGTGCACTGCTGGTGGGAATGCAGACTGGTGCAGCCACTATGGAAGACAGTATGGAGTTTCCTCAAAAAACTAAAAATGGAACTCCCATTTGACCCTGTGATTCCACTTCTAGGAATATATCCCAAGAAACCAGAAACACCAGTCAGAAAGGATATATGCACCCATATGTTCATAGCAGCACAATTCACCACAGCTAAGATCTGGAAACAGCCTAAGTGCCCATCAGTAGATGAATGGATTAGAAAACTGTGATATATCTACACGATGGAATACTATGCTGCTGTAAAAAAGAAGGAACTCTTACCATTTGGAACGGCATGGATGGAACTGGAGAGCATTATGCTAAGTGAAATAAGCCAGTCAATGAAGGAAAAATACCACATGATCTCACTCATTCATGGATAATAAAGACCATTATAAACTTATGAACAATAATAGATACAGAGGCAGAGCTGCCTCAAACAGATTGTCAAACTGCATCGGGAAGGCCGGGAAGGGTTGGGGGGCAGGAGGGAGGGGGTAAGATATCAACCGAAGGACTTGTATGCATGCATATAAGCATAACCAATGGACATAAGGCACTGGGGGGTAGGGGAGGCCAGGGGATTGTCAAGGGCGGGGGAAAAAAAGGAGACATATGTAATACTCTTTGTAATACTTTAAGCAATTAGACAATAAAATAAAATAAAATAAAATAAAGGAAGAAAAGAAAAAGAACTGTATGCATATATGCATTACCCAAGGACACAGACAATAGGGTGGTGAAGGTCTGGGGTGGGGTGGGATCTGGGTGGAAGAGGGCAATGGGGAGATAAAAAGGGAGTGGACATCTGTAATACTCTCAACAATAAAGACATAAAAATAAATAAATAAATAAAACATGACTTTTCAGGACTGGCCATAGGCTTTACCTGGCAGGACTCACAGGGGTAAGCTGTCTTCTCCACACTGAGTGGATCACTGGAATTGATGGCGAACAGGGCCACTCCTTCCACCTCTTGAATCTCAGACCCTTGTATTCTACCTAACGGGCACCATGCACGTTACAATGGTTGTTGGTTTAGGGTTATATACCACGTCCTGGAGGTGATATCTCCAGTGGTCATACTCCTCACATACTTATGTTCATTCTTTCCTAGGTCTCTTTTTCTGAGGCCCTGGGCAGAAGTCTTCTTCAGGTACCTCCTGTGAGGCCTCCTTATAGAAGAGAGGAGAGAGGAACCTTGAAGATGCTTTTTCCCACTTGAACTCATTATCCAGTACTTTTCCACTCCTAGTCATTCCCCTTCACCTCGGGATCTATAATGTTGCTGGTGCCCTTTTGTTCCGCGTTCCCTCAACAATGAGATGACGCCCATAGCCACACTCATCATTCCATGGGGGAAATGAAACAGAGTCAGTCACCCTGGTTTTAGCCTCTTGCTTATCCATTGCACTAAATGATTAAAGGCTTAACTCTTTCATTTTTGGCTTGTTGTTTTAATCAGCTACTTGGCCACTTGACAACTCAGCTCTTTCCAAACTCAGCTGAGCTCCTGACACTGATCCTATTACTTGGCTCACCCAGAAGATTCAAGCTTTATATAGAGGGGCCTTTGAAGGTTCAGCCAAAACAACAGAGTGAAGCTATTGTGCAAGGAGGGGATATCACCTCCAGGACGGGTATATAACCCTAAATCAACAACCATTGTAACATGCATGGTGCGGGCTAAGTAGAGTACAAGGGTCTGAGATTCAAGAGGTGGAAGGAGTGGCCCTGTTTGCCATCTATTCCAGTGACTGACTTGGGAAATTTGGGCTACCTTTTCCACAGCTTGAGACTGGATCTAAAGATCCTGATTCTTAAAAAGTTAACACTTCTACCAGGAGACACAGTAGAACCCCATAAACTTGAAACTACAACTGCTGATCTGCCATTTTATGGTCCTCATGCCAGAACCCCAGAGACAAGGAAGAGTCATGATAAGGGCAGGTTTAATTGACCTGATCAGCAGGGGGAGGGAGGGCAGCTGTTATACAGTGGGGGTTAGGGGGGAAATGTTTGACACCAGATCATCAGGTAGGGCTTCTTCACATACAACCACTAACCAATTTTAGCCATGGCCTGAGGAAGACATGATGACTAAAGGCTCAGGCCCCTCAGGAATGAAGGTCTGCCTTACCCCACCAGGTAAGCCACCTAAAACAGTAAAGGTGCTGGCTGAGAGAAGAATCTAGAATGGGTGGAAGAGGAGGGAGTCATGATGAGTATCCCTTGTAGAATCAAGATCAGCTTCAGTTGCAAAGGCTGTAATTCATCCTACTAACCTTTCTCTTGTAAGTTTCCCCAAGAAAAGAGCCAACTAGCATCCTGGTGACGCTATTCCCAAACATAGTGGAGTTAATATACAAAGCAAGTGGATCTGAGAGGTGCAAGGATGAGCTGTGGTTGATGCTGTTGTTACTGATTGGGGTTACCAGCTGGGAGATGACAAGAAGAGGAGATGAGGAGACGTTGGTTTTTGTCTTCTTGAGGGAGATTTCAATCAAGAGACAAAGCGTAGAAAAGCAAGCAAGAATTTTTTATTGCAGCAAAAATATAGGAGAGTGAAACAAGGAAGGGCATAGAAGAAGCGACAGGTGAACTGGGCTGCCTTCACTCGCTGGGAGTCAGAGAATAGGGGGCCTTGGAGACAGGGAGTTAGCCTGGAACAAGCTGCTGCTGCCCATTGCTCCCCTGGTTTCAAGTCTCATGAGGTCCCTTACAAGTTAGGGGATACATTCCTGTGGGGGAAGGAGAAGGGAAAGGGAATATTCCCTGGAGGGACAGCACCCTGGGACTGAGTGGCTGCTGTCCATTTCTCCTCTGGTTGCAAGTTGTATGGGGTCCCTTAGAGGATAGGGGATACATGGGGGTTGAGTCTGTCCTTGGGTGTTGTTGGCAAATAGCACTAATTGTATTTCTGTTATTTGGCTCCCTGAGTAGGGTGATTTAAGCTATCTACCCTCTGGGGAGGAGGGCAAACCATTTACTCTCAAGTGCCCTTGGCTTAAGGAAGACAGGATTTACTAGGTGTCTGCAAAATGCTGTTTAACTATCTGTCTTAGTTTCCCCAATCTGCTTGTCCTGGAATTTTTCTAGCTTCTTACTATTCTATAACACTGTGAGGTGCCACCCAGATACCCTCTTCAGGAGTTCACTGCCCACCAGCCGCTGGGAGTGTTGGCTGTTGAAGGCTAACAGCCATAGCCTCTGGGAATTGCCTTTAACCAAAATAAGCTGCTTCACTTAGCTACACTTCTTCCCAGAGGGCATCCCGCATTCCATAACTCAGTGGTTCTCAACCTTCCTAATGCCGCGACCCTTTACTACAGTTCCTCATGTTGTGGTGACCCTCAACCATGAAATTATTTTCGTTGCTACTTCACAACTGTAATTTTGCTACTGTTATGAATCAAAATGTAAATATTTGATATGCAGGATGTATTTTCATTGTTACAAATTGAACATAATTAAAGCATAGTGATTAATCACAAAAACAGTATGTAATTATATACGTGTTTTCCGATGGTCTTAGGCGACCCCTGTGAAAGGGTCGTTGGACCCCCAGGTTGAGAACCGCTGCCATAACTGGTTGATACAGGAGTCAAAGGCCCAGTCCCCATACCTTGATTTTCCCAGGTCAGCATTACCAGAATAACGATTCCAATTCTCCTCTCCCCATCCCAGGTACTGTTACCCAATGAGCGACGGGAGTCAAGCGCTCACACGGACACCGGGCACCGTGAGTTGGAGGAAGGGCTCGCCGTGGTTTCACCCCAGGACACCAGCCCGGCCTGCCCCAGGCGCCTCGCAGAGGGCCCGTGAAGCCCCATGTGGGCGGTGGGCCGCTCTCCGAGGCGCGCGACCCCTCGGTTCCGAACTCGCGCGGGCCCCACGCGCCGGGCACTGGCCTCCCGGGCTCCGGGAGGCTTTTTTTTTTTTAATATATCTTTATGAGAGGAAGGCAGGGGGAGAGATAGAAATATCCATGATGAGAATGGTGCTCTACAAACCAAATTCCCCAGGGACCCGAACACACTGCGCAGGCGCAAAAGCTGAACTCCGGCTTCCTTCGGGTCTTTGCATTTGGCGCGAAATCCCCGCGACGTGGGCGGGGCTCGGGGAGAAGCCGCGCTCATTGGGCAGGCTTGGCGCGAAATCGCCGAGTTCCTGCGCCACGATTGGCTCCGGCCGACGAGGAGGCGGGGCTGAGACGGCGGCGGCGCGCGCGACGCGACTAGAGGCGGCGGAGTGTGACTGCGGTGTCCCCTCAGCGCTAAGCAGCGATGGACCTCGCGGCGGCCGCGGAGCCGGGCGCCGGCAGCCAGCACGTAGTGGTGCGCGACGAGGTGGCCGAGAAGTGCCAGAAGCTCTTCCTGGACTTCCTAGAGGAGTAAGTCGCGGGCTGCCCTTCTTGGCGGAACTTCCCGCGCCGCCCCTCCCCACTTCCGGAGCCCGGGGAGCGCAGTGCCCGGCGCGTGGGGCCCGCGCGAGTTCGGAACCGAGGGGTCGCGCGCCTCGGAGAGCGGCCCACCGCCCACATGGGGCTTCACGGGCCCTCTGCGAGGCGCCTGGGGCAGGCCGGGCTGGTGTCCTGGGGTGAAACCACGGCGAGCGCTTCCTCCAACTCACGGTGCCGGGTGTCCGTGTGAGCGCTTGACTCCCGTCGCGCATCCCCACCGTGGCGGCCGTGCGGCCCCAGTGGCCTGTGCAGAAACCGAGGCGCGGCGGGGACCAGTCACTGTCCAGCGAGGCCACCCGCCGGCAGGTTCGAGCGGGAGGCCGAGCTGGCAGCGGAAGCCTGGCAGAGGCCTGAGGGCCCAGACAGCCGGGACCTCGGCAGCCGGGGCGCCGGGAGATGAAAGTCCTAGAGGGGACCCTGTGGTTTGACAGGTGCTCGGGGGAGCCCGGCTCCCATCCCTCCTTCCTTCCAGCCTCCATCCCCACCTTGCCTTTTCCCCTCGGGGCTGCTGGCCTCCCCTCACCCCTCCCGGGCTTCCCGCCGCCGCCGCCAGTTACTGCCTTACAGGTAGTGCAGATGGTGCCTCCGGGAGACGTGTAAACACCTGGGGATGTCCTATGAAATTCTTTTTGTTACTGTTACGTGAAATAGTGCATAGCATAAAGTTGACCACGTTAACCTTTTGTAAGCGTAGCGTTCGGTGGGTGGCTTTCCCCTTACCCGTGCAGCCATCGTGCAGCCATCATCGCCATTCTTCCCCAGAACTCTTTTCCTCTTCCCACCCTCAGATTCTGCAGCCGTTAAACAGCAACTCCCCTCCTCCCCCCAGTACTTGGCCACCCCCATTCTCTCTGCCTGTGGAGTTGACAGCGCCTCCTACGCTTGCAGTCATGCAGTATTCGTCCTTTTGTGACCAGCTTATTTCACTTCGCGTGATGTCTTCAAGGGGCATCCATGTTGTAGCATGTGCCAGAATCTCCTTTTTATTTATTATTTTTATTTACTTATTTTTAAACATATATATAAATATATTTTATTGATTTTTTTTTTTTTTTACAGAGAGGAAGGGAGAGGGATAGAGAGTTAGAAACATCGATGGATGAGAGAGAAACATCAATCGGCTGCCTCCTGCACACCTACTGGGGATGTGCCCGCAACCAAGGTGCATGCCCTTGGCGGGAATCGAACCTGGGACCCTTCAGTCCACAGGCCGACGCTCTATCCACTGAGCCAAACTGGCTAGGGCTTTAAATATATTTTTATTGATTTCATAGAGGAAGGGAGAGAGATCGAAACATCAATGATGAGAGAGAA
Organism: Myotis myotis; assembly: GCF_014108235.1. NCBI lineage: Eukaryota > Metazoa > Chordata > Mammalia > Chiroptera > Vespertilionidae > Myotis > Myotis myotis. The sequence goes on from NW_023416390.1 coordinate 76,485,879, forward strand.
TCGCTGATCGGCTGCCTCCTGCATGCTCCCCACTGGGGATGGAGCCTGCAACCCGGGCATGTGCCCTGACCCAATACCGAAACCCTGACCTCCTGGTTCAGAGGTCGATGCTCAACCACTGAACCACACCGGCGGGGCCAGAATTTCCTTTTTAAAACTGAATAGTATTCCATTACATGTATGTACACATTGTGTGTGTCTATTCATCTGTCCATGGACACTTGGGTTTTCACACTTCCACATTCATGAATACATCTACTGTCCTATGAAATTCTGATATACTTTAAACCATAATTGTATTTATAGTTCCCTACCTGTGGCAGTGTTACTTTCTGCTTGGCAGGTATCCATCCTTCAAAGCCCAGCTAGACTCACATCTCCTGTGAAACTGTACAAACCTTTCAGGCAGCACCAGTCTTGGCTTCCTTCATGTTCCCAATCATTTCCCATTATATCTGATAATAAAACCTCTTATACATATCTTTACCTGTCGGCCACTTCATTTTCATTGTAAATCCCATCCTTAACCCCACCTAGCCACCACACCGTATTACAAAGATTAGGGTTTTGTTTTAACAAATGATATAGTTGCCTTTACAACCTTGCAGTTAACATACACCTAGATGCTGGGGATAATGATGAACAAGACAGTCCTTGTACTTCATTGGAGAATAAAATGCACTTCCTTTCAAAATACCAACTTTGATTTGCCATCGCTTATGGAAAAAGCTCAAATTCTTCACAGCTCTTTTTCAGTTTCATCTTCCCCATCCAGGCTGTTGTCCACACTCCTCCCATACCTTTTCTGACCACCACATACTTGCAGACATCTGCAGCTAGTCTACCTGCCACTTCTTTTCCTTTCAGATTTTAAGTCTATCAAGGCTGAATTTCCAGTGCCTTTCTAGATGTTAGGTAGAATTAGTTAATAATCCCCTTTCACATTTCTTGTACATTTTTTTCCTTTTTCCCTCTTTTATTGTGGAAAGAACACACGAGATTTGCCTTCTTAACAAATTTTTTTTAATATATTTTATTGATTTTTTACAGAGAGGAAGGGAGAGAGATAGAGAGTTAGAAACATTGATGAGAGAGAACCATCAATCAGCTGCCTCCTGCACATCTCCTACTGGGGATGTGCCCGCAACCCAGGTACATGCCCTTGACCGGAATCGAACCTGGGACCTCTAAGTCCGCAGGCCGACGCTCTATCCACTGAGCCAAACCGGTTTCGGCCTTCTTAACAAATTTTTAACTATACAGTATGTTATTGTTGAATATAGGTACAATGTTAGATCATATTCATCTTTCTTGACTGAAACTTTATACCTGTTGATTAGCATTTTCCTCTTCCTTCATCCCCTGGCAACCACCATTCCACTTTTTTATTATAAATTTGACTATGTTAGATATCTCATAAGTAGAATCATGCAGTATTTGTCTTTTTTGGTGATTGCCTTATTTCACTTCCCATAATGTCTTCAAGGTTCGTGCATATTGACACATTGCAGAATTTCCTTTTTTAAGGCTGAATAGTATTCCAATGTATGTGTATACCACATTTTCTTTAATCATTTGTGGTGGATATTTAGGTTGTCTAGTACCTCTTTTTAGTAGGAGTGTCTCTTATGAAACTGTCAACCCTAGGATAGGAACAACATTGTCATTTTCATCTGTAGTTACTTCTGGTATAATGCTTTGCAGATAGTTCAGTAAATATTTAACAGAACATGCTGTATTTGAAGGAGGAATTGATTTTTGCTTCAAAAACTAATCTTCGCCCTAGCCAGTTTGGCTCAGTGAATAGAATGTCGCCCTGTGGACTGAAGGGTCCCAGCTTGATTCCTGTAAAAGGCATGTACCTCGGTTGCAGGCTCCTCTCAGGCTGGGACCCTGGTCGGGCGCGTGCAGGAGGCAACCAATTGATGTGTTTCTTTCACATCGATATTTTTCTCTGTCTTTCTCTCTTCCATTTTCTCCAAAAATCAATGGAAAAATATCCTCGGGTGATGCTTAAAAAAAACTAATCATGTCATGTTAAAAGAACAAAAAGCAGGCCCGGCTGGTGTGGTTGAGTGGTTCAGCATCGACCCAGAAACCAAGAGATCACCAGTTGGAATCCCAGTCAAGGCACATGCCTGGGTTTCAGGCTTGCTCACCGCAGTATGGGGTGTGCAGGAGGCAGCTGATTGATACTTCTCTCTCATTGATGTTTCTATCTCTATCCCTTAATACTTAAAAATAAATATTTTTATTGATTTCAGAGAGGAAGGAAGAGGGAGAGAGAGATAGAAATATCAATGATGAGAGAGAATTATTGATTGGCTGCCTCCTGCACGCTCCACACTGGGGATCTAGTCCACAACCAGGAATCGAACAGTGACTTCCTGGTCAACACTCAACCACTGAGCCATGCCAGCCAGGTGATAAAAACATATTTTTTTAAAAAAAGAACTAAAAAGCCCTACCGGTTTGGCTCAGTGGATAGAGCATTGGCCTGTGGACTGGAGGGTCCCAGGTTCGATTCCGGTCAGGGGCATGTGCCTTGGTTGCGGGCACATCCCCGGTGGGGGGTGTGCGGGGGGCAGCTGATCGATGTTTCTCTCATTGATGTTTCTAGCTCTCTATCCCTCTCCCTTCCTCTCTTTAAAAAAAATCAATAAAAATATTTTAAAAAACAAAACAAAAAGTAAATAAGTTTGTATGATACTCCTTTTAGGAAAAAAAAACACAAAACACCAGATTTATTTTGTGTGTGTGTATTTATTTTTATTTTGGTTCTTAAACCAAAAACTAACCTATCAGTTTCATTATAGAAATTGAGTTTTTAGATTTTGACCTGAATTTCTTGATTGAACATTTCCTCATTTTAGTTATACATACCAATAATAAAAGAATAGTTAGCATTTGTTGATTAGAAAATATTATATCAAGAAATTCATATTAAAATCTGAAAACCCAGTTTTTCTATGTTCTGGGCTCTGCATAAAACATTTTACAGGCGGTTCTCTCATTTAATCTTCACAGTAATCTTATGAGATAAAGTGATGTCCTAATCTGTTTTATTTCATTTTGTTTTAATTTTTTTCAAAAGGGGACAGGTTTAGAGAGGATAAGTAACTTGCCCCAAGTTACACAACTGTGAAAATGGGCCTGTCTGACCCTAAAGCTGATGATCTTTAATCAATACACTGAATTATCAGGCATTTGGATTCTTCTTTTTAATGCCTAGTTCTTCAATTTAATCTGACTTGCATGTGTCTGCAGGTTCCAGAACAGTGATGGAGAAACTAAGTACTTGCAGTTAGCAGAAGAGCTCATTCGTCCTGAGAGAAACACATTGGTTGTGAGTTTTGTGGACCTGGAGCAATTTAACCAGCAACTTTCCACCACCATTCAAGAGGAGTTCTATAGGTATGGTATATTAATCTTTCTGGGAGGCCAGTTCTGTTTGGACTGGAAGTGTTCATTTGTGAGGCAGAAGGGCAGCTGTGATAGAGGCCCTTTGATACAGCCAGTGGTCATGTAGTATTGCTCTGAACTAACTTAGGCCCAAAGCTGAATATTTTTCACATGCAAATGTTGAAAACCTTTGCTTTCTATATAGTTTTCCTAAGTTATAAGAGGACCATTTACTTTGTGTCAGGTATTTGGTGCTGTTGCTGTCATTCAATTCCCCACCCCCACCCATCTCATAGGAGTTTTGAGAAAGTGTTTGTGTGGATCCTGTTCTTGATCAGAGAGAGATGTCTTTACAGCAGTAACGTTGTTCTTCTCTTAAAATTTAATTTTTCTTCTGATTATAAAAGTAATATATATTGTAGAAAATTTAGAAAATAGAGAAAAGTAGGGAGAGTAAAGTCATCTGTACATTTGTAATCCTGCCGCCCAAAGTTAACTGTCATTAACAGGTCTGTGCCAACAAAGTTCCAAGAGCCTTCTAGGTCTGTAAGTGCAGAGCTTCCTAAGGATCTCTTGACACATTTTGATGTATTTCTGCATATCTATAATTATTTGGATCATACTATAGATAGAGCATCCTGCCCTTTTCACTTCACAGTATAACATTTTTCCATGTCATATAAAATCCCTTGAAAATATTTTAATAGTAGATTGGTATTTTTTTTGGTAGAAATTAGTTATATTTAATAATTTAGGCTTTAATTTTGTTTTTGATTGCTACGTAAAATGAGAAGCATTTTCTAACATACCTTTTTATTTGGATTAATTAATGTGACAGTCTGTATAAATAAAATTAGGTTAAACTAAACATTGCGGACTGTTGTGAAAGAAACGGAGGCCCAGGAGTAAGGAGACACAGCCCTGTTCCTTTACCTGGTGAACTATGAGGTGGAGGACTTGTCTTCATGTTTTTTAGTCGTATCTGACCATCAAGAATGGTTGCAGAGATAAGCAGCAGTTTATTGTGAAAGTATGCAGCAGTGAAGTTGTACGGACAAGTAAGAGGGAGGTAGAAAGTCAGGGCTGGTGGTAGAAATACCCACACCCATACCTCATGCACGGGTCATGCAGTAATTCTGTCTCATTGAAAGCAGCTAATTTTTCAGAGGACTCCAGTCCCCACTCCTTCAGCCAGGCTGCAGCAGCTACTGGGGACTTCTGTCAAGAAAACATGGGCCACTTCAGTCTAACCAGTCAGATGGGCCATTTCTGCTAATACCTGATGTACACACATTCCTCCCCTGACCTCATCCATTTTTTATCAATCAAGAATTAAACCTAGAAAAATGAATTGTGGCCTCGACACCAAATGAAAAGCTGCCTTGGTAGATTGTAACCCCCTCCCCCCCTCAGGTTTTTCAGGTTGAGTCTTCTTGGACAGAGAAGTGGCCTACAGTGTGGTTCTAAATAATTATTTAAAGATAATGAGTGTTCGGGCACAGCATTTTATCTTTGGTGTTTCTACTGTCTTAGATCTATTTGTGGAGGGATAAGAGAGGATTGAAAGAGGCTCTCAAACCTGGACTAGATAATATTAGTATCCTGTGTAGTTAAATTCTAAGGCTTGGGTGTAACCAGATGAAATTACTTAGTCTCAGCTGTTGGCAAGCATGAAGGGGGAAGGAGGCCTTGGTAATAATAAGCCTCTGGAAGAGATGTCAGTTGATCTTTTTTGTTTGCTTTTTAGAGTTTATCCTTACCTATGTCGGGCCTTAAAAACTTTCGTCAAAGACCGGAAAGAGATTCCTCTTGCCAAGGATTTTTATGTTGCATTCCAAGACCTACCTACCAGACACAAGTAAGAAACCCTTCTTTGGAAGAAAAGAAATGTACCAAATAGTATAGGCATCACTTAATTGTCAGAAAACTCAGGAGGTTGTAGTCTTAGATCTGTAAAGTTTTGCCCAGTTATCCAAAAAATTTAATTTTGGAGAAATGTATTTTTCTAAGGAGATAGGATGAGAAGTAAGTTAAATGAAGCAATTTCTGAGTATTGTCTTATTTTAGGATACCTTTGAGGGGATATTTGGGAGGGGAATTAGTCAAGTGAGAAAATTTGAAAACTGAAACAGTCACAGAAATTCATGAATCTGGAAAATTTTGTCAGAGCTTAAATGGCATACCTTTTAAAGAACTTAAGTAATTGTTTAAGAAATTGAAGTGATATTTTGAAAACAACTACAGAAATTACTTACAAAGTTACCAAGTTATTTAATATAGAATGGGTTTGTGCAGTAAAGTGTTTCTGAACTTCTGAGTCTAAATTTTCCCCCCATGATAACTTTATTTTGAAAATACTTTAATACATACTTACTTAGAAGTTGTAAATAAGCAAAAAATATTTGCATATAAACAAAAATGTGATTATCCCGTTTTATAATTACTTATTTCTTTGTTGTGCTTTATTCACCAATGGGACATTTATCCTTAAACAGAATTCGAGAACTCACTTCATCCAGAATTGGTTTGCTCACTCGAATCAGTGGGCAGGTGGTACGGACTCACCCAGTTCACCCAGAGCTTGTGAGTGGGACTTTCCTGTGCTTGGACTGTCAGACAGTGATCAAGGATGTAGAACAGCAGTTCAAATACACACAGCCAAACATCTGCCGAAATCCAGTTTGTGCCAACAGAAAGAGATTCCTGCTAGATACAAATAAATCAAGATTTGTTGATTTTCAGAAGGTAACTATTAAATTTTTGTTAAGCTCATATTTAGCCTATGCTAATAATTCCCTTCTAGGCACCTACAATTATTATTTAAGAGCTTATTTAGACAGTGTTAAACTCAGTTTTTATTTTAAGTCAAGGATCATCAAATGTGACCACAGATTTAAGCCACAAAACTCTTAATACAAATTTTGGTTATCAGTTTATAAATGTGTTTTAACCTTTAATAACCTTAATTGGAAGCCTCTTCAGGCTGTGACAAAATGTATTTGTTAAAGAATAAATAGTAATTATTATCAATATTAACTAGAGTTAAGAGAACTTTGGAGAAGTACAGACTTGTTGGTGTAAGACTTTGAGTAGGTGGTTAGGAGCGAGACAGCATGAATAATAGGATAGGTGCAAATGGACATGTTTGTCAACAGCAGTGAGGATTACCATGATTGAAGTAGAGGAGTCAAACTGGAGATTATCTGAGAGATGATTTGGTATGAGGCATAGAGGTACTTGGAGCCTTAACTCTCAGATTTGGACCTATCTTGATAAATAAGGGAATTATCAGGGGATATGATTTTTTTTTAAGGAAGATTAATGGGACACTGGTTTGTAGTATTTAACAAGAGACTAGTAATTAGGTAGTTGTAGTGATTTGGGCAATAGTTGGATGGTAGCAGTAGGTGTAAGGGGCTCTTATCTCTGTATGACTTAGTAACTCTGGGACATGCAAAGGGGAAAAAAAATTATAGCAGTTCAAGCATTAGAGCATGGAGGAATGAGTACCAGTCTAAAATAATTAATATTTAATTCAGTTTTCAATCCTCACTTAGATTTCTAATATTCTTATACTTGGTTTTTAAGAAGTACATACTCTATCAACAACTTTTGATAGGAGGTATTCTGTATTTGAAAAAGAACGTGATAACAAACCCCATTGGGTCTTGGTTTGAAAAGAAAACAAAACATCTGTAATTAAGGGGAAATTTAAAGTTGGATTGAATAATAGACATGGTATTAAATATTATTTAATCTTCTTGGTGTTATAATGGTATTGTGTTTACATAGGAGATTGTCTTTATTTGTGCTTAAGTATTTAGGGGTGAAGTATCTTGATACTTACATTTAAAATATAATAATATAGTAAAAGTATGTGTGTCTAATGTTAACAGATGCATTGAGATGGAGAGTATAAATTACGAAACACAGAACAAATATATAACTACATAGTCAATTTGAACAAAGAGAAAACGAGAAACAATGCTTTTTAATGAGAGAAAAATGAAGATTTTATTTTATTTTTTTTTTTAATATATTTTATTGATTTTTTACAGAGAGGAAGGGAGGGGGATAGAGAGTTAGAAACATCGATGAGCGAGAAACATCAATCAGCTGCCTCCTGCACGCCCCCTACTGGGGATGTGCCCGCAGCCAAGGTACATGCCCTTGACCAGAATCGAACCTGGGACCCTTGAGTCTGCAGGCCAACGCTCTATCCAGTGAGCCAAACCGGTTAGGGTGAAGATTTTAAATAGATATAATCTTGCCCTAGCCGATTTGGCTCAGTGGATGGAGCTTTGGCCTGCGGACTGAAGGGCCAGGTTCAATTCTGGTCAGGGGCACATGCTTGGGTTGCAGGCTCAATCCCCACTGGGTGGAGTACAGGAGGCAGCTGATCAATGATTCTCACTCATCATTGATGTCTCTCTCTCTCTCTCATGCTCCCTCTCTGAAATCAATAAAAATATATTAAAATAAATAAATAGATATAATCTTTTACCAAATTGAAAGTTTTAGGGTAGATAATTTTTACGATAAATGATGGCACATGTCAAAAGTGCAAAAGGTAAGATAGTTTAAAATATGTCAATATTTGTGGAATTTAATTTAGATTATATAACATTTGAACAAGATCTCTTATTCTTGGCCTTTTTTTTTTTTGTTATAGGTTCGTATTCAGGAGACTCAAGCTGAGCTTCCTCGAGGAAGTATCCCACGCAGTTTAGAAGTGATCTTGAGGGCTGAAGCTGTGGAGTCAGCTCAAGCTGGTGACAAGTGTGACTTTACAGGGACGCTGATTGTTGTGCCTGATGTCTCTAAGCTTAGCACACCAGGTTGGTAATTTGAGGCTCAAATCTAACAAATTCTGTTACCTGAACTGCAGAGTATCTAGCTTCTTGTATCTTCCTTATCTTATTTTGGGCTACCAATCAGAGGGTAAATCGGGAAGTATGTTGAGAATAAAGACTAATGGGTTTTGCTACAAAAGGTAGTGATCTGAAAAAAAAAAAAAAAATCAGCCTAAATGAAATCTTTGGATTTATAGGTTTTGTGTATTTGAACAATTTTTACTCAGCACCTTCAATATTTGAGCTGTGAAACTACTTATCATTCAATCTTTCAGGAGCACGTGCAGAAACTAACTCTCGTGTCAGTGGTGTTGATGGATATGAGACAGAAGGCATTCGAGGACTCCGGGCCCTTGGTGTTAGGGACCTTTCATACAGGCTGGTTTTTCTTGCCTGTTGTGTTGCACCAACCAACCCAAGGGTGAGTCTTAGTAGAATAGCAAAGCTTGAGAAAGATCTCCCCCAAGGCTGCCGCAAAGTTACGGGTTTCTGAAACCTCTCAGTTATCTAGTCAATGTTAAAAATACAGGTTGTTGCAATTTGATTTTTTTTTTTTTTTTCAGTTTTAAAATCAAATTTTTTCGTATCTCTCTGACAAGGAAAAATCTTGTTTTCATGTCAGAGCTCATTGCTTTAATAGCAGTGGTACAAATAATCCATGGTAGGGGTTTATGTTTTTTAATTATCATGGTTCCTCTCATGCTCTTGGAGAAAGTGCAAATAGAAAGATTTAGTAATCTGGAAAGTAAAGAAATTGCTTTCTGAGAGTGATGGGCTCCTGGTATTATAGTTGTTCAGAACTTGATTCTGTGTCCTGAATGGAAAAGCAGGTAGAAAGAGTTTGGAAAATCATCCAGTTTTGGAAAAAGAAATGAACATAGTATTATTCTGTCACTTCTTTTTGTTGTTGTTAATCCTCACCCGAGGATATTTTTCCATTGATTTTTAGGGAGAGGGAAAGACAGAGAGAAACGTCAATGTGAGAGAAACACATCAATTGGTTGCCTCCTGCATGCCCCCGACCAGGGTCCAGGCCGGCTAGGAGCCTACAACCAAGGTACGTGCCCTTGACCAGAATCAAACCCAAGGCCCTGTGGTCCACAGGCCAATGCTCTATCCACTAAGCAAAACTATCTAGGGCTGTCACTTCTTTTTTTAAAAAAAAAGATATAAATATATATATATATATATATATATATATATATATATATATATATATATATATTTTATTGATTTTTTACAGAGAGGAAGGGAGAGGGATAGAGAGAAACATCGATCAGCTGCCTCCTGCACGCCCCCTACTGGGGATGTGCCCACAACCAAGGTACATGCTCTTGACCGGAATCGAACCTGGGACCTTTCAGTCCGCAGGCTGACGCTCTATCCACTGAGCCAAACCGGTTAGGGCTATCACTTCTTTTTGATCTTCGCATCATTGGACTAGCATTTTAGTATGGCTCATCTCTTAACCACATAAATTTAGATAGCAATATAAAATGGTGGTGGCTTTTTGTTTTTTTAATTCACAGGACAAATGACATACTCTCTTAATTAACTTAGAACTTACTAGTTGAGGATTTTTTAAAAACCTTTATAGTTAACAGATTCTGAAGTTGACCTCCCAGACTATAATTTGTTTGTAGTGAAGTGTCTTCTCTTTCACATTATTTTGACCATTTCTATACTAATATTTTTCCTTTCTTCTCTGTCCTCAGTTTGGAGGGAAAGAGCTCCGAGATGAGGAACAGACAGCTGAGAGCATAAAGAACCAAATGACTGTGAAGGAATGGGAGAAAGTGTTTGAAATGAGTCAAGATAAAAATCTATACCACAACCTTTGTACCAGCCTGTTCCCTACTATACATGGTAAGAGTTCTATACATTTGTGCCATAAACTTGAAATTCAAGATAGTGATTCAAGATAAAACAGCAACATATGATTTCTTAAAGCACACAAATCAGATCATGAATTTTTTGTAGGTTTAGAAGGGGTCTTTTTGTCATTTATGAAAGGAAAATATATGACTCCACTTAAAACAAGGTACCTAGAATAGGCAAGTTCATAGAGATTGAAAGTAAAGAGGTTACTGGGGGAGAGGAATGGGGAGTTACTGTTTAATGGATAGATTCCTGTTTAGTATGATGAAAAGCTCTAGAAATTTATAGGGATGATGGTTATAAAACATAGTGAATATACTTAATTCCACTGAAATGTACACTTAAAAATGGTTGAAATGGTAAATTTTATGTTGTATATACTTTACCACAATTTTTTTAAAAAGGAAAAAGGGATCATGTAGTCTTCTTTTTCTGCCTTTAGGACAGAACTTCACTGCAGTATACTCCAGTATGCTAGTTTATTATCTGTGGGGCTTTTTTCATTTTTAGAGCTGGCGATTTCTTGATGTTTCTTGGTTACATGTACATGTTTATACCTTTGGTGGTTTCTTTCATGGTTTGTTTTTTTTTTTTTTGGCTCTTGGTTGCTAGCTTCTCACTGTTATTAAAATCCTCTTGTGTGTTGAAGGGTATAACTAAGTTTTCAGGCCTCATAATATAATGGGTTTTTCTCTTAGGTATATATTTTTTAATCATTACAATTAACCTGTTTTTCTACCTAAATATTTGATAAATGAAATTGAACTGAAATTCTTTTTTTTTTTTTTTTTAATATATTTTATTGATTTTTTACAGAGAGGAAGGGAGAGAGATAGAGAGTCAGAAACATCGATGAGAGAGAAACATCGATCAGCCGCCTCCTGCACATCTCCCACTGGGGCTGTGCCCGCAACCCAAGTACATGCCCCTGACCGGAACCGAACCTGGGACCCTTCAGTCCGCAGGCCGACGCTCCATCCACTGAGCCAAACCGGTTTCGGCTGAACTGAAATTCTTTATGTTAATAATTGTTTATGGATTTTAGAGTGTCGTCCTTTAATAATGAATAGGGTAAAAAATTTTATGCTGCTTCACTTTTCCCATAAATTATTGCTTTGTAACAAATTACCCCAAAATTTAGTGGCTTAAAACAACAAACATTATCTCATACAGTCTGTGGGTCAGGAGTTGACAGAGGCTTAGCTGGGTGGTTCTGCTCAGTCTTTCAAGAGATTGCAGCCAAGACATTAGCTGGGGCTACAGTCATTTGAAGGCTTTGCTGGGGGCCAGAGGATCCACTTAGGGAGCTTACTTACATGGCTTATAGGTCAGAGTAGTTTTGGTTGTGGAATGGGTTTTTTAATTTTCTGTTTTTAAGATGGTTTTTGTAAATCTGCCTAGCACTTTGTTAATGGAATTCACAGAAAGTCATAATAATTAGCACAGAAAAATATTTCTAAAGATCCATTGTTTTCTAATTGTGCATTTCCTTCTTATATTGGATTTATATAGTTCTTTGAAGCATTTTATCTAATCCCTATGAGTTCACTTAGCATGAATTTATATTCAGCACCGGTCACTACAGTGGGGCCTTGACTTACGAGTATCCCGACTAACGAGTTTTTTGAGATACCAGCTGTCTCTCCGCACATTTTTTGCATTGAGTTGATAGAGTAATTTGAGTTAACGAGCTCCTTAACGAGCTCGGTCTCGTAAGTCAAGGCCCCACTGTATTGGTAATACAAAAGAATAAGGTCATGGACCATTTCTCAAACTGTTGATTGAATTGCATGCCATTAGAACTAGCAAATATGATAGATAAGCTGAGGGGGACATAGTTTATTTATGGGGAGAGATATTTGAGGACTACCTCATAGAGAAAAGCTTTGTATAAGGTAGTGGGACTTGTGAGCAAGGAAAGCCTCTTAGAAGGGTGAACATTGGCACCGGCGACACCTGCAGTATAGGTGAAGACATTGTTTAGGGGACTTCAAATTCCAGAGCAAGAACCAAGATTAGGAGCCAGGTATTTTTACTTCAGTCTTGTGCTTTGCTTCACATTTATCTGCTCTTTTGGTTGATAAACGTGCCCTTGGAATTTCCTGTGATATGTTTAGCCTCATGTTGAAAAATACCTTGGGTTTTTGTTTCAGGCAATGATGAAGTAAAACGGGGTGTCCTGCTGATGCTCTTTGGTGGTGTTCCAAAGACAACAGGGGAAGGAACCTCTCTTCGAGGGGACATAAATGTTTGCATTGTTGGTGACCCAAGTACAGCTAAGAGCCAGTTTCTCAAGTAAGTGTTTGCCCATAGTAGTGCAGCAGGAAAAACTGCATGGTTCAGGCTCTGTGCTACCAAGAGAGCAGTCAGTGTGCCTGTACTAGAGCAGGAGTATAAATTAGGGCTGTGTTGAACATGTAACTCACTTGGATTCAAAACACCTTAATTTTTTTAACAAAATGTAACAATATTTTATCATTTTGGAATAGGGAAAAAATTGCCTGCAATCCCGTTCCCATGTAGAACTCTTTTAATTTTTGTATAATGTCTTTGTATAATCTTTGAATACATAAATATGTATTTTCATTTTAATATACTCTAAATATTTTTCCTTCTTCTGTACTTTCACAATTTTTTTGGTTGGTGTACTGTAACTTATAAAATCATTTCCCTAGCCTGTCATAGTTTATTTTAATGATTATATAGATATTGATACAGTGAGTACCATGATATGTAGAAATTTTTATTTAAAATTTTTTTGTTCCCTATGGGTAAATTCCAACTATAGGATTGCTGAGATTTAAGAATACAAATATCTTTAAGGTTCTTAAATAGGACACACTTTGCCAAAGCAGTGCTATAAGCATGAGACTTTTTTTGCCAACCTTATCAGCATAAGTATTGCAAGAACTTGCTTACTTTTAACTTTTTAAGAAACTTAGAGGTCAAAATAATAGTGACCCATTTTGAGCACTTCCTGTGTTCTTGGTGCTGTATATATGTGTATATTATGTCTTATCTAACATCACCCAGACCGACATGTATTAGTCTCTTTTTTCAGGAAGGCAAACAAAACCCTCATATTATGTCTGTTCTTAGACCAGACCCAACACTATCTTGAATATCAAAGCTTTTTAATAAGTTTTAAAATCAGAAAATGTGAGTTGTCCAACTCTTTTTCCAGATTGTTTTAGCTATTCTGGGTCCTTTGAGTTTCTGCATGAATTTTAGGATCATCTTGTCAGTTTCTACAAAAAAGCCAGTTGTGATATTAATAGGGATTGTGTTGAATCTGTAGATCAATTTGAGGTATATTGGCATTTTTCTTTAAGAGGGAGAAAGGGAGTAGCCATGGAGGCCTTGAGCTTGCTGCAGCAGTCTTCGGTCACCGCTGACCTTGCTCTCTGGCCACCACTTGGGCACGTGGCTTGGATCCGGGGCCTTTCTCACATGTGGCTTTCCGAAGGCTATTGCTCCTGTAAGACACAGTGGAGACCATGAGAAAAGACTCTTATCAAACCTTCTGGATTCTATGATAGGCATTCTTTGAATTTACTGAAATTCTACATTATGCTGACTGGGATTCCAGTAATAATTGGCCTAACTCTGGTGAATGTATTCATTGATGAAACTGAATTAGCAGAAATTCCAGAAGGCTATATCCCAGAACACTGGGAATATTACAAGCATTCTATATCAAGATGGATTGCCCGAACTTTCTATGATAGTCCTGAAAAGAATTATGAATGAACAATAGCTATCCTTCCCATTGAAATTAAAAACGCTGAATTATGGCTAAAGGAGTGGGAAGTATAGGGTGTCCCAAAATTCACGCAAGAAGTAATTTTGATAGAAAACGCAGGTTTATAATTAAAAATTGTAAATTTTTTATTGATTCATAAAGTATACAGTATAGGGTTATGTATGGAATAGCACATTGGGTAAATGGCCTCCACGGCTTTGCTGGCACATACGCAAAGCCGTGGTCTTCATTGGTCTTCATTGTCCCTGCTCCTGGGCCATAATTGGTACTTGGTAATGCTTATCAAATTGAAGGGATTGAAATCAAAGGGCAACAGATATTAGAATCTGATTCAATAAACCAAGTAAAATTAGGCTTTTATTTTTTGTAGTTGTTGTTGTTGTTGATAATGCTCACACAAAATTTAAACCTTGCGTGAATTTTGGGGCACCCTATATGAAGATTAATGCGTACGAGAGACAATGGTCCCTGGTATCAGACACCAATCATTGATAAGGGACTTATTGATCATGCTCTAAAAACAAGTCCTGACAACTGATTTTTTTATTTCTCTAAATACAAAGTACATTTTCTTTATGGGAAAATGAAGTAATATATTCTGTACTTTTGCTCAGAATAATGAATAAAATACTTCCATTGCTCTGTTTCCCAGTGTTGGTTCAGACTAAGGTTTTTTTCTGTGGGTGATTTTAATTTTTTCAGCTTTGTGAGGCATAACTGACAAAAATTGTAACATTTAAAGTGTACGTTGTGATTATTTGATACGTGGGTACATTGTAAGTGGCAGATTAAGACTTTTGATTTGGGAGTTTCAGCTTCCTCTTTTAAGAGGTTTAAAAAAAATTTAAAGTTGGAGAAATAGGAATATGTGAACTTCTTAAAGGTGTAACTTTGAAAGGTTAATGTTTTACTTATCTGATAAATGGAAGTTAGAGAAATCTGAGTATGTTAAGTATCAGAAAGTATAGTAGTTTATGTCTATGTTGTAGACATCTGGATTACTCAGCGGCAAACTCAGAGTTTTAAATTATACAAATGTTGAACCAACTGGATAAAACATTAATAAACATTTTCAATGAACAGAGAGAGAGAGAGAGATTTATTGTTCCACTTATTTATGCATTCATTGGTTATTTCTTGTATGTGCTCTGACCAGGAATCAAACCTGCATTCTTGCTGTATCAGGACACTTCAGCCAACTGAGTTACCCTGCCAGGGTGTATATTGGCTTTTTAACAATATTAAGTCTTCTGATCCATAAACATGGAACATCTTTCCATTTATTTAGGCCTTCTTTAATTTCTTTGAACAATGTTTTATAGTTTTCAGGGTATACGCTTGCACTTCTTTTGTTAAACCTATTCCTAAGTATTTTAATCTTTTTGATGCTATTTTCATTTTGGGGTTGTTCATTGCATGTGTATATGAATGAAATTGATCTTTTGTCTCACAACCTTGTAAGAACTCTTTTATTAGTTGTAATGTTTCTGTAGATTCCATAGGATTTTCTGTCTATAAGATCATGTTACCTGCAAATAGTGATACAGTGGGGCCTTGGCTTACGAGTGTCCCGACTAACGAGTTTTTTGAGATACCAGCTGTCTCTCGGTGGATTTTTTTGCATTGAGTTGATAGAGTAATTTGAGTTAATGAGCTCCTTGACGAACTCAGTCTCAGAACAAATTAAACTCGTAAGTCAAGGCCCCACTGTAGTTCTTTCTAACTGGCTGCCTTTTGCTTTTCCTTGCCTAACTGCACCTGCTATACCTTTGAGTATATTATTGAATAGAAGTGGTAGAGTTGACATCTGTGTCTCATTTTCCTAATCTTGGGGGGAAAGCATTCAGCCTTTAACCTTCAAGAATGATGTTAGCTGTGGGTTTTTATAGATGCTATATCAGGTTGAAGGAAAATCTTTTCTATTTCTCATTTGTTGAGTTCTTGTCATGAAGGGGTGTTGGATTTTGTCACGTGTTTTTTTCTGAAACTATTGAGATGGTTTTTATCTTTATTGAATGTGGTATATTATTAATTTTTGCTATTAAACCAACCTTGCATTTTTACAGTAAATCTCACAGCTAATTTTATTTTTTAAGTGCAAGGCCTTCTAATAAATCATTATTGCTGAACTTTTATTACTAAAGACTTTTAAAGTTGATGTTTTTGTTATGTGTGAACTTCATCTTACATTTGACAGGAATGGTTTTACATCTGTCTAAAAGGCCAAAAGAGAAAGGCTTTATGTTCAGTCTGTGGTTTCATATTCAGTCTAATATAGGTATCTCTGGATTGCTTATGATTAATGCCTTTCTCAGTTTTTTAAAAATAAATTTAAATTCTTAATTGACAAATGCTGTTAGGTGATATTCCTGCACAGAATGTTTTGTAGTCATATATTAATGAATATGATAACCTTGAACAGGCATGTGGAGGAGTTCACCCCCAGAGCTGTCTACACCAGTGGCAAAGCATCCAGTGCTGCTGGCTTAACAGCAGCTGTTGTGAGAGATGAAGAATCTCATGAATTTGTTATTGAAGCTGGAGCTTTAATGCTGGCTGATAATGTAAGAACATTTTATACTCTTGTATATAAAGAAATCAAAATATTCTTTACCATGTCAGTAAAGACCTATAAGTTTCTATTAAAAAGATGTCCTGCCGAAACCGGTTTGGCTCAGTGGATAGAGCGTCGGCCTGCGGACTGAAAGGTCCCAGGTTCGATTCCGGTCAAGGGCATGTACCTGGGTTGCGGGCATATCCCCGGTAGGAGATGTGCAGGAGGCAGCTGATCGATGTTTCTCTCTCATCGATGTTTCTAACTCTCTATCTCTCTCCCTTCCTCTCTGTAAAAAATCAATAAAATATATTTAAATAAATAAATAAAAAGATGTCCTTAAAAATAATAAAAAAATTAAAAGATGTCCTTTAAAAGGGGCATTTTTAGTAAATAATCTTTATTTGACATTGATTAATTAGATCTGTAAAGGCATGTAAGTTGTAGCTATAGCTATATATATAAAAGGCTAAGTGACCATCTGACCATCCAACCGACCGGTAGGTATGATGCACACTGACCACCAGGGGGCAGACGCTCAACACAGGAGCTGCTGAGTGACAGCAACTTTGCAGAGTGCCCTCTTGCACTCCGGGACCCTTCAGGGGATGTCAGAGAGCAGGTTTTGGCCCACCTGCCGGACATGCTCTTCAAGCTGCAGCGCTGCCCCAGGTGCAGCCGGCCAGGGAGGGACCATAGGAGGTTGGCTCCAGGGCGTGTCCGGCCGTTTTGCCCAGTCCCTCCCTGCCGGGCACCTTCTAATTTTTTTCAGTGTGCCCAAATCCATGCACCGGGCCACTAGTATGCTTATAAACATTGTTTCAATTTCACTCTTCGCTTCTGCAGCTGAAAATCAATGTTGAAGTGACCCAAAATATTTTGACCCTGAGATTTACACAGTTTGGTGTGTTTTTTTAATGTATCTGTACTGATTTCACAGAGGAAAGGAGAGGGAGAGAGAGAGAAACATAAATGATGAGAGAATCATTGACCGACTGCCTCCTGCACACTCCTTAGTCTTAGTCTAAAACGAGTCAAAAGCATATGGTTCCTTCTAGCTCTGGGATCTACTGTGCTCTAGTAGAGGGAATTAGGATTGATTATTTACCTATCTTACAGTATAGGTGCAAACTTTGAGTTTACTTGCCATTTGACACCTAAAAGGCAGTTTCTTATGCTAGATTTGTTTGGTTACAGGGTGTATGTTGTATTGATGAATTTGATAAGATGGAAGTGCGGGATCAAGTTGCTATTCACGAGGCTATGGAACAGCAGACTATCTCCATCACTAAAGCAGGCGTAAAGGTACATGTGTCCACTTCTGTTCCACTGCATCATGCCTTGTAGATTGATGTAGCTCTAGAGACATTCACCTGGATAAAATGCATTATTTTAACATAAAATGTTATTTGTTGAAATGGAAAACACAGCCCTGAGGATTATCAATCCAAATTATAGGTACTATGAAAATGTGTCACTATGACAGAAAGTAGAGGGTACTGGTGAAAATTTTAGCATTTCACAGTTCAAAATTTTCACAAAGCTTCAATATTTTTTGATAAAACAGGTTTACAATTATAACAAACGTAATCTATTTAAATGAAAATAATAAGTACAGTCATGTGCCACATTTTGGTCAAGAATGGGCCACATATGTGATGGTGGTCCCATGAGATTATAATGGAGCTGAAAAATTCCTATCACCTAGTGACATCTTAGTCATAGTAATATCTTAGCACATCACATTACTCACATGTTTGTGGTGATGCTGGTGCAAACAGACCTACTGCCCTGCCAGTTGTATAAAGTAGAGCACACACAATTATGTACAGTACATAATACTGGGTATTATTGTTTTAGAGTGTTCTCTTCCTACTTATAAAAAAAAAAAAGTTAGCTATAAAACGGTAAGCCATACTAAGGCAGCAACCTCATACATCTTGTGTTTACATCTCTTGATTGCATCATCTTCTCATGCTTGATTGAGTCTCGTGTTTTATGCAGTAGGCTGTACCATCTAGGTTTGTGTAAGTGCCCTCTATGATCTTTGAACAGCCATGGAATTGCCTTACAGCTCATTTCTCAGAACCTACCCCCATCATTAAGTGATACCAGACTGTACAATATTGTGACTAACATTCGAGAGAATCAAACTTTTTAAATAAAGTAATACATTCAAGTAGTGAGGAAAATTTAAGCAGTACTCTAAAATATAAGGAAGAGAAATCTTCCCCTGCAACTCCCAGCACTAATAAGTACTCAGAAATACCTGCTGAGTTTATGCCCCTTTTAGGAATATTTTATATAGAAACAAGCATAATACATATAGTTTTGTTCCTTACTCATTCAACATAATTTTATTTTGGCAATCTTTCTAAAGGGTGTCCCATAATTATCGCAAGAAGTAATTTTGATCGAAAACACAGGTTTATAATTAAAAATTGTAAATTTTTTATTGATTCATAAAGTATACAGTATAGGGTTATGTATGGAATAGCATATCGGGTAAATGGCTTGCATGGCTTTACTGGCACATATGCACTCTTTGGTTATTGCCTGAGCAGCCGCATTTTCGAAGAAGAATGGTCCGATGATGCCTTCAGCCCAAAATCCGCACCAAACAGTGACACGTTGTGGATGCATTTGTTTCTCAACAATCACTCTTGGATTTTCTGAACCCCAAATGCAACAATTTTGTCGATTAACCAAGCCATCAAGATGAAAATGAGCCTCATCGAAATTCAGCCACATTTATGCAAAAACGGTCATGGAAAATTTCAACAAAAGAGTGCATATGTGCCAGCAAAGCCGTGGAGGCCATTTACCCGATATGCTATTCCATACATAACCCTATACTGTATACTTTATGAATCAGTAAAAAACTTACAATTTTTAATTATAAACCTGTGTTTTCTATCAAAATTACTTCTTGCCTGAATTTTGGGACACCCTTTATATTGGCACATATTACATCCATTTTGGGTTTTTTTATTACTGCATGGTTTTCAGTTGTATGTACCCCAATTAGACACCTACCGAGTGATATTTGGGTCCTTTCCAGCCTTTTGATTACAAACAATATTGTAGGTATCCTTGAACACACATCTTCCTGTACCTAGCTACAAGATAAATTTCTAACAAGAAATCTCAGGCTTAACGGGTATGCACAGCATTTCGCCATCATCATATGGGAGTACCTGTGCGCTGTGTGTTATTAGACTTTAATTTTAATAATTTAGTAGGTGAGAAATGATGTTTTAGTATTTTGGTTAGCATTTACTTCATAATGAAAGAGATCAAGCATTTTGTCATATGTTTATTGGCCGTTCCAGATGTCTTTTTAAACCTATCACAATTCTTTCTTTTGTGGTCAGGCTACTCTGAATGCCAGAACATCTATTTTGGCAGCAGCAAACCCAATCGGTGGACACTATGACAGGTCAAAGTCGTTGAAACAGAATATAAATTTGTCAGCTCCCATCATGTCCCGATTTGATCTCTTCTTTATACTTGTGGATGAATGTAATGAGGTAACCAACATTATCTATCACTCTTCTTTTGTTATTTCCAATATGAGTAATTGAATGAGTCAGGCTTGAATATATACTCCTGAACAACTGGCACATGTGTTTGCACTGATCTTTTATTTCTCTCCAATTGGGCAAAGGTGTATTAAGCAGTTCAAAATAAAGTCACTTGAATTGCTGGTTCCACTTAATTGTGTTGAGGAATATAATGTTGTTTGTTTTTGCTAATGTTTTTTTTAATTTTCAAAGGAAAAAGGACACGGTACAATATACAGATCTTGTAACATAGAAACCCACACCTGAAACCTGTATGTTCATGTTTACCAATGTCACCCCAATAAATTTAATAAATTTAACAAAAAAAAGAAAAAAGGAAACATTATAATTAATTTCCAATCATTCTCTTTAAGATTTTTATAAGAATTTCTTGTTTTGTTGAGGATCTTTTTAGTAAGCTTGAAAAAATTGGAATACCAAAGAAATTTCTTTTTTTCTCCTCCAAATTAGGAGTCATTAGTCTTCCTATATTTTCTCATAAAGTTGAGTGTGTATCACTTTTTCCCCTTAATTATAGAATAATTTGAAGATTAAATGTAAAGTGGTAGATGTACTTGGATTCGGACATGTTAACTATTAGAGTTATTATACTTAATCTTAAATATTTAACAATACTGCACAGCTCAGATGGGCACAGGACTACAAAGTGACATTCTGTAGAAGCTAATATTATAGGTGTACTGTTAATTACTGAGCATGGGGGTCCTGTATTGCATTAGGCACAATCCATACTCTTGCTTACAGCAAAACTTCAACTATTATCTAAATAAAAGCTGCCTTCCATTAGTTTTTTGTGTTTTGGTTTGTTTTTATCCCTTCACAAATCCATATAAATATTTAACCCACCTACCCATAGTTGAGAGTTACCTGATTTCATATATTTCTATTTGTACATAATCCATTAAATTAGTTTTTTAACTGTTGGAAATAATTTCAGACTTACAGAAACATTGCAAGAAATATAATAGTGCACATGGTACCCATATCCTTTTATTCTATTCACGTATTAACATTTTGCCTTATTTGCTGTATCATTTGTTCTCTTTATATCTACGTGGTTTTTCTGTATCATTTAAGAGTAAATTGCTTATTTTTTGTATGATTTTTTTCTCAATATTAATACTGTGATGATTATCTTTATATATTTACAAATGGTAATATAAAGTTGTGGCTAAGATCATGGACTCTGAAGGTGGACTGTTCGAATCTTGGCTCCATTGCTTGCTGTGATATTGGACTAGTGATTTAACCTCTCTGAGCCTCAATTTATTCATCTGTAAAATAGGGGTAATAACTACCTAATAATAATGTTTTGGTGAAGCTTATATGAATTAATGCTTCTATACACACTTAGGCAATAGTGGCTGGCATATACTAAGGGCCCTAGAAATCTGCTATTGTTATTAAAGTCAGTTAATTCCTTCAAGAATATTCTTGGAGTGGGGCAAAGGTAAACATTTTACTTTGGTTTTAAATGAAACGTACCAAACTTGCCTCAGAAACCTTGTACCTATGAATACATCTTTCAGTGGCGCATTAGAGCATATTTTTAGCTATGACTAATTTCTTAATGCCTAGGATAGTCTGGAGTGGATATTGATGTGACTGATCAAAGTGATTTTTTGTTGTTGTTTTGAATTAGGTTACAGATTATGCTATTGCGAGGCGTATAGTAGACTTGCATTCAAGGATTGAAGATTCGATTGATCGTGTTTATTCCCTTGATGATATCAGGAGGTATCTTCTCTTTGCAAGGCAGTTTAAGCCAAAGGTAACCTGCATTTTTTATACTAGAATAGAGCATCATGGGTATATTTTAAATGGCATTTAGACAAAAGGATTACATGGAGAAATCTGAACCTGTACTTGTTTGGGTTTTTTGTTTCTTTGGGGGTTTTGTTTGTTTGTTTAGAAGTTTGTTTCTTCAGAGAATTAAGAAAAGGGCATTTTAAAAACATCTGAATAATTCCATTTCTTTTCCTTGTTATGTGCTAATAACAATTTGTTGTGGGTGAGATTTTTTGGGGTTTTTTTTAAATATATTTTTATTGATTTCAGAGAGGAAGGGAGAGCGAGAGAGAGATAGAAACTTCAATGATGAGCGTGAATCATTGATTGGCTGCCTCCTACACACCCCCTACTGGGGATCAAACCCTCAACCTGAGCATGTGCCCTGACCGGGAATTAAACTTGCAACCTTGTTGGTGCATAGGACAATACTCCCAACTGAGCCACCTGGCTGGGGCAGACATTCTTTTATTTTAACCATTCCTAAGAATCATAAAACTGTGTATGTGTTTAGTAGTCTACTGAATGCTCTCATATCTTTCTCTGAGGAAAAACTTGGATTCCTCTGGATAATTGTGAGTGAACATGATTGTTATTTTACAGTAGTTGATGTAGTTCATTAGATTGAATCTGCACTGGATCCAGGATAGTTACTTAGACATTTATTTTTAAAATAAACCTCCATTTAATAGCCCAGCTGGAGTGGCTCAGTGGTTGAACCAGGAGGTCATAGTTCAGTTCCTGGTCAGGGTACATGCCCAGGTTTTGGGCTCGATCCCTGGTAGGAGGCAGACAGTCAATAATTCTTGCTTATTGATGGTTGTTTTTTTAAAAAATATATTTTATTGATTTTTTACAGAGAAGAAGGGAGAGGGATAGAGAGTTAGAAACATCAATGAGAGAGAAACATCAATTCAGCTGCCTCTTGCACACTCCCTACTGGGGATGTGCCCACAACCAAGGTACATGCCCTTGACCAGAATCGAACCTGGGACCCTTGAGTCCGCAGGCTGACGCTGTATCCACTGAGCCAAACAAGTTAGAGCGCTTATTGATGTTTTTATCTCTCTTTCTTTCTCCCTTCTTCTCTCTGAAATTAATTTAAAAATTAATAATAATAAATAAATAAACCTCCAGTTGGCAATTTCCTAAAATAGAATATGGAGTTTGCTTGATTCTGGTTGATTCTAGGTTTTTACACATTATTGTCTGGCTTGACGTTTAGAAGTTATTCTTTTTTTTTTAATGTGCCCTAACTAGGAATTGAACCAGCAACCTTTTGGTTAACGGGATGCTACTCCAACCAACTGAGCCATCTGGCCAGGGCTTGGAAGTTATTCTTAGTCTTTCATTATTTATCACTTTCACTTAGTTATCCTATATAACAAAAAGCCTAGTATGCAAATAGACCGAATGGCCGGTGGAACAACCGGTCACTATGATGTGCACTGACCACCAGCGGGCAGACGCTCAACGCAGGAGCAGCCAAGGCGGGTGACAGCAGGGGCCCCCGATCACCCTACCAGTCACCCCACAGAGGGAGGTGACCAGCAGCAGCAGCGGGGCGAGCAGGCAGCGCCAGGTCAGCCAATGAGGGTGCCAGCAGGGCACCCCCGATTGCTCCACCAGTCGCCCCACAGATTGGCCCTGATCGCCAGCCATGCCTAGGGACCCTACCCATGCACGAATTTTGTGCACTGGGCCTCTAGTTTATAATATTGGGATTGACTCTCACTGTCCCAAAAGAAGTTTAGTGAGTCTTTTAAAACTAAGGGTTATGGATCACTTTGTGTGAAGAAGCATTTGTTCTCCATGACTGTGTACTGGCCCTTCTCTGATCTTGGCATGCATTCTTTGTTAACATGCTGAGTTTCTTGCTCTGAAAAACTGAGGGTTCACTCTAGCTGGTTTGGGTCAGTGGATAGAGCGTCGGCCTGCGGATTGAAGGGTCCTGGGTTTGATTCTGGTCAAGGGCACATGCCTGGGTTGGGGGCTTGAGCCCCAGTAGGAGCCATGTAGGTGGCAGCTGATCAGTGATTCACTCTCATTGATGTTTCGATCTCTCTCTCCCTCTTCCTTCCTCTTTGAAATCAATGTCATATTAAAAAAAAGAGAAAAAAAAAAGAATGATCCACTTATTTACTTATTTTTTTAAATTTATTTTTTTGATCAATCCTCTTTAAAAAAACTAAGGGTTCTTTGTTATTATTTGACAAGTTATAAGGTTTACTGAAATAGCTAGTGTATAATATATATGTGTATTGTCTTTTTTTTCCCTAAAGGCAACATAAATTAATTGAATCTCAGGAATAGCCTGCGCCTTGTTTAATGGGCTCTGGCATCTTGGGTGAAAAGATTACACCCTATCCCGTTGTCAGCTTGTTACATATCTTTTATGTATATAAAAGGCTAAGTGTCCGTCCATCTGACCAGTAGCTATCATGCACACTGACCACCAGGGGGCAGATGCTCAACGCAGGAGCTGTCATGTTGCACACTGACCATTTAAAAATAAACAGCATCACGGACCTGGCACTGACACACCAACACTCAGCTTCCCCCACATGGGACACAGGCCCCGCCACCACCACCCATGGCCCAAAATGCAGCCCACAGCCCAGCCCGGAAACGGTGGCTGTGGACGCTGGGTAATGACGTCACGTGGCAACATCCAGCTTCCTCTCCCTAGCAACTAGCATCCTTGGAGTTTCTTCAGCCCAGGAACCCGACTTACTTTATAGCCAGGTGCAAACATTTTACAGTTTAACCAAATGTTTGTGAAGCGTTTTCTCATGCCTCATCTCATTTGATTCTCACAGAAGTCCTGGAGTAGGTAGATAGGAGACTCAGTAGAATCCTGTTTTCTTTTCATTAGCAAGATGTGAATAGCAATATTAAAATATTTCTTCTAATTAATTTCAATGTGCATGAATCCATGCACCGGGACACTAGTCTTTTAGAAATTGCCATTTTCCTTAAATACTAACCCTGCTGCCTTCCTATTTATAAAATAGTACATGGAATTCACCGGCCTTCTTAGTTTCTGTTGAAAGGCATTTCAGTGTTAATTCCTTGTCATTGGCTTCAAAGTTTTGACTTTCTCAGTACCCCTAATGTCTCCACCCGGAAGGCTCTTAAACCTCTGTTTAACACAGCTCCCGTCAAGTAGAAATGCTCTGACGTCAGTGATGTTCTGAAACAGATTTCCAGAGAGTCAGAGGACTTCATTGTGGAACAGTATAAACGTCTCCGCCAGAGGGATGGTTCTGGAGTCAGCAAGTCGTCCTGGAGGATTACAGTGCGGCAGCTTGAGAGCATGATCCGTCTCTCGGAAGCAATGGCTCGGATGCACTGCTGTGATGAGGTATCAGAGTCACTTTAACACAATGGATGGGAAGAGAAATTGATTTGTTGGCTTATAAGCATGTTTTTATCTTTGGTTTGGGACATACTAGCATTATATAACTGTTGAGTGCTCGTAAGATATGTGACCCTGGGATTTCTCCCTTGAAGAAGGTTACTGTCGAGCATTTATTGAGTGTAGTTAAATAGTAATGAGATAGTCATATTATAGATTTGGTAATACTTATAGAGTGTTACTGTTAACGCTGTTCATTCAAGAAACTGCTTATATATGCAGTTCTGATATCCAGAAAGTTTGTATTTTATTTTAGCAGTAACTTGGTTATCTATTGGTTCCCTACTATGAACAGTGATAAAACCAGCATGTTTCATATTTCCTACTCCCTACCTCTCAACCAACTAATTTTAGAAAATAATGTCTTAGCGTTTACCTTTGTGCAGTCAGATATGCTTATCTATCACTTGATTTATCATATTTTGACTGGTACAAATGAGAGGCAATCAGCACATTTATCTCTCAGGTCTCCCTGTTCTCTTCTTTTCCCTTCCCGTTTCTATATATCATTTCTCTATCTTCAGACGCATATCATTTACATTGTGTTCTGTCACTCTTAATTCCCACATTTGTTTTAATCTTAGTTTTGTAGCTAAATATATGCAAGGCTCAGTGGAGATTATTTTGTTATGATTTTCTAATCCATTTCTTGGCTGATTGAAATCTACCTATGAAGAGTTCAGTGAAAAAAAAACCCACATTCATGAGAATGATATTCTCTTAGTGTTATGTTATTTATAGCCTTTACCTGAATAATAGCCTGGCTTGATGTACAACCTTTGGCTCATATTTTCTTTTTTTATGAATTTTTCTACTGTATCCTAACATTAACTGTTGCTGTGGGGAAATCTGAGCCCAGCCCTTGATTAATTTTGCTCCCATGAATAACTTGTTCTTTCTCTTTTTCAAAAGTATTCTTTTTTATTTTCCTAGGCCAGTGAGTTTATTAGGATATGTCTTGATATTGACTGTTCTTAAATGACTTAGTGTCTTTGTTAATAGTTTTTTGTCTTTTTTAAAAATGGCTCTGCTGGGTTTATCTTGTTACGGGGCTCAGGTGGTTTAGGGAGGGAGATTTAGAGAGACTGTAGGTTATTTATAAAAGTACTTGAAGCAACCCCTCCCCCCCAAAAAAACAACAACAACAACAAAAACATGGACATGTCATTTTTCTTTTAAATAAGCTTTTTTATTGAAGCAGAACATACGTATAGAAAAGTGCAAATATTGTAAGTGTACAACTCATTTAACTTTCAGTGAGCATGCCTGTGTAACCTAATTTCACTTAGTATAATGTCCTCAAGGTTCATCAATGTTATAGCATGGACAGGATTTCCTTCCATGTAACATTCCATTGTATGTATTTACCACATTTTTTAAATCCATCAGTGGATATTTGGGTTGCTTCCACACCTCTTGGCTATTTTGAATAATGGTACAATGGGCATGGGTATACTTTATTTATGTTTTAGATATTAACCCCCATCATATATATCATTTGCAAATATTTTCTCCCATTCTGTAGGTCGCCTTTTTTACTCTATAATTTCCTCAACTTAGAAGTTTTTGAATTGGATGTAGTCTCATTTGTCAGTTTTATTTTTTGTTGCCTTTGCTTTATTTTTATTGATTTCACAGAGGAAGGGAGAGGGAGACAGAAACATCAATGATGAGAGAGAATCATTGATCAACTGCCTCCTGCATGCCCTATACTGGGGGTCGAGCCCACAACCAGGGCATATGCCTTGATCGGGAATTGAACTGTGGCCTCCTGGTTCATAGGTCAACACTCAACTACTGAGCCCCACTGGCCAGGCTGTTGCCTGTGCTTTTGATGTCATATCCCAGAAACCATTACTAAATCCAATGTCATGAAGCTTTTCAAACCCTGTTTTCTTGTAGATTGTTTTTTATAGTTTTAGGTCTTTAATTTATTTTGAGTTAATTTATTATTTTGAGTTTTATTCTTCTGTATGTGATACCCAGTTTTCTCAGCACCATTTGTTGAAAAGACTATCCTTTCCCCAGTGGGTGGTCTTGACACCTTTGTCAAGATTATTTGACCACATACATAAGGTAGTTCCAAATATATCACAGTGACTCACCAATTATTCTGTTAATGAACACTTAGTTTCCAATTTGGGTTCTTATGGGATATACATATCTTTTGATCATATAATGTATATATGTAAACATTTCTGTTGGGTATATATATATTTAGGAGTGGAATTGTTGGGTCTTAGGTTGTACGTGTATTCAGTTTAGTAAAGATTGCCAAAAACGGTTTTCCATAGTGCTTGTATCAATTTATATTTCCACCAGCGATGAATGAAAGTTGTTCTACATTTTTTTCCAACACTCAATATTGTTGGTCTTTTTAGCCATGCTGGTGACTGTATGGTACTATGTCATATTTCATGTCTGTGTGAGGGAGGGAGAGTGTGAGTAAACCAAATACCACTGTGATTTTGTCTGGAGAAAATCTGTTTGGTAAACCAAAAAGACTGACTTACTGATTTACCTCATCTTGATTGGTTTAGGTCCAACCTAAACATGTGAAGGAAGCTTTCAGGTTACTAAACAAATCCATCATCCGTGTAGAAACACCTGATGTCAATTTAGATCAAGATGAAGAAGTCCAAATGGAAGTCGATGAGAGCCCAGAGGGCATCAATGGTGAGACGTTTGTTTATAAATCTGTTTTGGAATTAGAGTCCAGAATGCCCTCTGAGATGCCATGGTAAAAGTGCACTTGTTGATGGTTTTGAAGTCTCTGTGGCAAAAGGAAAAAGTGGATATTGAATTGTAATTAACTGTTTATGTTAAAATTTAATTAAGTAATTAACATAAAAATGTATTCTTACAAGACAAAATACACCAAAAATGGTGATAGTGGACTTAATTCCCCAACCTATTGTTATTTTGCTTTTGAATTAAAAACATTTTCTCAAATACATTAAAACAAAATTACCAGAATTTAAAGTTTTACATAAAAGGATAAAAATTTGTATATAATATTATAAATGCATTTTAGATCATGAAATATTTTTTTTATTGATTTTAGAGAGAAAGGGAGGGGGAGGGTGGGAGGGGGAGAGAGAGAAACATCAATGATGAGAGAGAATCATTGATCCGCTCCCCCTGTACACCCCTTACTGGGGATTGAGCCCACAACCTGGGCATGTGCCCTTAATCAGAATCGAACCCAGGACCCTTCAGTCTGCAGGCTGACACTCTGTCCACTGAGCCAAACCAGCTAGGACTAGATCATGAAATCTTTATATCTCTCATCCTTCCCATTTCTTCTAACTTAGTTGTCTTTACTAATAGCACTTACGAATTTGCCCTTTTTTTTGTTTGTTAATCCTTACCCGAGGATATTTTTCCATTGTTAATCCTCACCCGAGGATATTTTTCCATTGATTTTTAGAGAGAGTGGAAAGGAGGGAGGGAGAAAAACATTGAAATGAGAGAGAGACATTGATTGGTTGCCTCCCACATGCACCCCGACCCAGGCCAGGGAAGGAGCCTGCAACTGAGGTACGTGCCCTTAACCGGAATCGAACCCGAGACCCTTTAGTCCACATGCTGAAGCTCTAGCCACCGAGCCAAACTGGCTAGGGCTGCTTTTAATTTTTATTTGTAAAATTACTAAATACCCAATATATCTTTGTTTTGAAGTTAGTATTGCACTATTTGTGTATGTATAAACATTTGATGCGGGAGTTTTGGAGGAACAGAAGGAAGACTAGGTGGTTGATGTTTCCCTTAGGTCACGCTGACAGCCCTGCTCCTGTGAATGGAATCAACGGCCACAATGACGACACAGACCGAGATTCTGTTCCGAAAGCCTCCCTAAGGCTGGGCTTCTCCGAATACTGCCGAATCTCTAACCTAATTGTGCTTCACCTCAGAAAGATGGAAGAAGGTGAGGCCCCCAGGCTCAGTCCTTTGATAAGCTGTGTGCACATAAACCACTTCTGATTGCTAAAGGTTGTGTTTCGTCAGGAGAAATGATAAATTGTTAGACAATCTTACTTTGGCAGGGTGTCAGCATATGCCAGCCTGGACTTTTCCCCACGAGTTCATTGTCAGACAAGATTTATGGGTTATTCTTAATTAATGTTGGCCAATTTTAATAGCTTGGAAGCAGGATTTGGGATTCTATAATACATAGAGAAGTCCTTTATAATGTTTTTACAGATGCAAAAATCACTATTCCTTACTATAGCTTTATTTTAAATGTATGAACTCCTAGGTTATTTATATTTCATAGGCAAGTAATTGAACTCAAAAGACTGTATCAGCACAAAAACGTTCCAGACTAGGAATAAACTAAAACCCTCATTTCTCCATAGTTTAAGTGTGATATCTGGATAGTAGTACATTTCTTACCTGTAACTGCTTTCCCACAAGGTAGAAGGAAAAATAATGAAATCAAGGAGTCAAGCTTAAAACTTTAATTTGGTGGTTGGCCATCAGACATTTCTTATAAGTTCCAATATTCCGGCTTTCGGACAGATGCTGTCATCACGGCACCCTGTCTGAGATGGAGTAAAGGAAGACCAGAGGCTGTCTTGGCTTACTAAAGGGGTGAGCCCTGTGACCTCTGCCCTCTTTCCCCTGATAACTGGCCAATGGGCGGGAGGAGAGAAGATGGTAAAGGAGCCACTAGAACAGACAGGTGCTCTCTTTTCATTTAAAAAGATTTGGGAGCTCACAGGTTCTTATGTTCATGTTATACTTTATTATTCTAGTTCTCTCTCGCACAACAAGTTTTAAACATGGCAGACCATTGAAGGGGCAAAGATATGATTAGCACCCAGATAGTCTGCATTCCATAGATAAATTCTACTAGGTCTTCGTTTCTTTAAAAAAGAAAAAAAGTCACTGTTCACCCAGCCAATTAGATGTTTTAATTAAAATGGCAGAACCTATTGACGATGTTAAGCAAGTACTTACTCTACAGCCATAATAAACTTTTCAAAGGAAGTTATCAGTAAAGCTAGAATTTTCCAATTTTTATTTTGCATTTTATTAGCAATTGCTAGAATCAAGACTAAGTAGACTTTTTTTAGGTTATATTTTATTTCTGTGTTATAATGTTATGCAGGTTCCAACTTTTCTTGTGAATTTAGAGTTCGGCTTTGGACTCTTAGAACCACACAGTTCAGTAGTATGAATAGACCTTGCTGGAATCAATTGTTAATTTTTTGTTTTGAATAAAATCCTGTGGTTTTGTTTTTTAATGTTTTTATTGATTTCGGAGAGGAAGGGAGAAAGAGAGAGAGAGAGAAACATCAGTGATGAGAGAAAATCATCAATAGGCTGCCTCCTGCACACCCCCTACTGGGGATCGAGTCTTCAACATGGGCATGTGCCCTGACCAAGATTCGAACCCATGGCCTCCTGGTTCATGGGTTGACGCTCAACCACTGAGCCACACCGGTTGGTCAATTCCCATGGTTTTTGCTTCTCAGTTGACCTCAATTCCAGTCTGTCTTTTTCCAAAGAAGAAAAGTTATATTTAAGAAGTTTTGCTTGCTGTTGTTTCATTCCTAATTTATGCCTTCAGTTGATGTTGGCAGACATTCTCTTAGATGATGAAGCATAAAAAGGTGAAGGAAACACCTTATACTCTGAAATATTAGTAGCTTTAAGGCTTGTTTCTTACCATCTCTATTTAATTTGATTTTTCTCTTCAGGATAAAGTCAAGCATACAAGTAATATGACAGATTATTTCAGGCTTATACTGGAACATTGCAAATCTTACTTCGGCAGATATACTTTCTGACTGGTTGGTGGTTATCTAATCTGTACATATCTGTGTGTGCAAGCCCCCAGGATTGGCAGTACAATTTGCTAGAAAGATAATTTAACCCTTTTAAAATGTATTTTTTGTTGCAGAAGAGGATGAGTCGGCATTAAAGAGGAGTGAGCTTGTTAACTGGTACTTGAAGGAAATTGAATCAGAAATAGATTCTGAAGAGGAACTTATAAATAAAAAGAGGATCATAGAGAAAGTAATTTATCGACTCACCCACTATGTACGTACAGAACTTTGCTTGCTTGGGTTTTGATGAGGGAGGGAGCTCATGCCTCTTGTGTAGGTTGGTTAGATGTTCATTTATTTTGAATCATTGGGTCTAGTCAGAATTATGAATTGTAACAGAATTGACAGCATTTGATTGACTTATTTCCCCTATTATAACAAGCAGAATGTAAGTCAGATCTGGGAAGGTGGATTTAGGGTTTTATTATTTGAGGGTTTTTAACCTTTGTTTTCTCTCTCATTACAAACTTTCAAGCATCAACCACTATTACCTAATTTTTATATTTCACCTTCCTTACCTTCATTATCCAGTTTACATTCTAATAATCACTCTTGTCTTTTACCTTCAACTTCATTCTCTCTTTGTGTTACTTGTTTGGCCAGACCCCAGTCTTGGTTAAATCTAATTCTTTCTTTATACTCACATCCAAGCATTTAAAAATATCTAGAGAAAAGCATGCAACCATGTGCCCATTCTTTTTTTTTTTTTTTTTTTTTTTTAAATATATTTTATTGATTTTTTACAGAGAGGAAGGGAGAGAGAGAGAGAGTTAGAAACATCGATGAGAGAGAAACATTGGTCAGCCGCCTCCTGCACATCTCCTGCTGGGGATGTGCCCGCAACCCAGGTACATGCCCTTGACCGGAATCGAACCTGGGACCTTTCAGTCCGCAGGCCGACGCTCTATCCACTGAGCCAAACCGGTTTCGGCTGCCCATTCTTATTTAAATGCACGACCGCAAGTCTCCAGTGGACAATTCTGTATCTTACAGACTTTACAGTAGCCCTGCCGGTGCTGTTACTTTCCCCTACTCAGTTCACTTTCCCGCTCTGTTAAAGGACCATTATATACGTACTTTCTCTCTGCTCAAATTAATTGGCCCTTCTCAGTATTCAACCTGTCAGCAACATTTGTCACAGTTGGTCTTTGCTCCTGGAAATACTTGTTCCCTTGGCTTCTGAGTCACCATATTCCCCTGGGTCTTCTCCTGTCTCACTGGTTATTTCTCTTCAGTCTCTTTTTCTGAATCTTTTTCTCTTGTCACTTTTTTTTAAATTTCTTTATTGGTTAAGGTATTACAAATGTGTCCTCATCCCCCCATTAACCCCCAACCTCTCCCCCTCTTGTCACTTTTTAAATGGAGTACTGTGCTCATTCCTCAGACCTCTTTTCTATTTACATTCACTACCTAAGTCAGTGGTTCTCAACCTTCTGGCCCTGTAAATACAGTTCCTCATGTTGTGACCACCAACCATAAAATTATTTTCGTTGCTACTTCATAACTGTAATGTTGCTGCTGTTATGAATCGTAATGTAAATATCTGATATGCAGGATGGTCTTAGGCAACCCCTGTGAAAGGGTCGTTCAACTGCCAAAGGGGTCGCAACCCACAGGTTGAGAACCGATGCCTTAGAATCATTCTTGATTCCACTTTTCCCTCACAACTTCTCTTTTAGCAGCAAATTCTATGAGCCCTACCTTCAGTATGTGTATTTTCTATTCTTTTCTCACCACCTTATGTCTGTCCCTCTTTGTATTGGCTTTCTGCCCAGTAGCTAGGCATCTTTAACAAGTCAAATTATTTTAGTGCCCTACCTTCCAGTTCTTCCCTTCCACTTAGAATAAAATCCAGTTGCCAATACCATGGCCTGCAGAAGCCTACACAGACCACCAGCCTCTGTCTGTCTTGTTCACTTCATTTTATTGCCCCCTTTCTCTTCCCATCCTCCTCAGGGACACTGGCCTTGTCACGGTTCCTTTGACACACCTCGCCCTTTGCCCTTGCCCAGATCCCCTCCTCCGTCCTGAAAGAGGCTTTTATTGCCCAGCCTGTTGAAATAGCCTCCTTGCTGTCACCCCCTTGCCCTGCTGTGTGTTTCTTCATAGTGCTTATTGCCTGACAGTATATTCCTTAGGTGTTGGGTTTATCTCTCGTTAGAAGGCAGGCACCATGAGGGCAGGGACTTTAACCACAGTATGCTCATTTTCTACAGTGTTGCCTGGCGCATAGAGGGGTCCAATATTTCCTGAATAATTGAATTTTTCTGTTCCAATGGCAGAGATTTAATTGTCCTGCATTTTGCTTCAGTGCTCACTATATACATATTGTAGGTATCACATCTGAGGGTTGTCTTATCTGAAAAACTTTACCTGTGAGAGCAGATGCAAATGAGTGTATAATTTCAGGAGCTGATGGGAACAGCTATCCATATCAGAACTTAATAAACAATACATATGAAAACAAAGCTAATAATCACTCCATAACCGGGGTGGTGCGTGCTCAGAATTGTCTTTCAAACAGTGGGCAGTGTTTTTGCACCAGGCCCGCCCTTCCTTCCCTAGAGCCCCCTGGGATGAGTGTAAGATAAAATGATCCATGTGGAAATCCACATTGGGCCACATTTCGAAATTAACTGATCTACACTGATTAATTTGACTCACTGCCTGAGCTAATTCACGCAAAAGACTAGCGAACTTGTACGGTGCTGGTCAAGTGTTCTCCCTCTGAGGGTGTGTTAGTACATAGAGTGCTTGAAAGTATCCAGTCCCTCTTAATGGCATTAGTGCTCATTCTGTGGGACTTTGCCACCTTCTTAGGATCAAATCACTGTTCCCCGAGTTCCTCCATACAGGCTTGGCTAGGAGTCCTTCTCATTTGTAGATATTTTAGGTTGATGTATAAGTACATCATAGGCTTGAAATCCGTCATCAATATTTTTAAGCCACCTGGCATGTTCTTTTTTTTAATTTATTATTATTAGCTCTTAGATCAGAGGGAAATTTATCTTCAGATTCTACTTCTGATTTATGAATGGGTAGTAAAGAAAGAGTTCAATGACCAGTAATTAAAATTATCAAGATATTACGTGAAACTAAATACTTTTATCAGAGTGATAAACATATCAGAGTATTTTACACAGTTGCAAATCATAAAATTCATACATCTTGCCTTTTGAAATTATATTTACAAGTACTTGATGTAGTATGCCAGGAAACCTTATTAAAATCACAATGACTGTTGAGCTTACTTACATAATCCTTAATTTTTCTTTTTTCAAAAATGTATTTTTACTGGTTTTAGAGAAGAAGGGACAGAGGGAGGGGAGGGGAGAGACAGAGAGACAGACAGAGACATATCACTTGGCTGCCTCCTGCACAACCTTCTATTGGGATAGAGCCCAAAACTGGGCATGTGCCCTGATTGGAGGTCGAACCAGCCACCTCTTGGTATGACGCTCAGCCACCCGAGCCACATCACCCAGGTCCATATTTCTTAATTTTTAAAAGGAGGTTTATGGTGTGAAAAGGTCTATATCCTAATGGGGACAGGTTTAGCAGATCCTTAATAATGATTTTAAAGTATAGTCCTTTTTCTAAGAGTGTCTGGAGGGGAAATGAAAGAAAATGCTAGTAGCAAACACTCAGGAGAAGGGTCAGGTGCTGTGTATCTAGCATGTCTGTAACACTGTGGAAACCTGAGGACGAATGTTTGCTTCACAGGATCATGTTCTCATTGAGCTCACCCAAGCTGGATTGAAAGGCTCCACGGAAGGGAGTGAGAGCTATGAAGAGGATCCCTACTTGGTAGTGAACCCTAATTACTTGCTTGAAGATTGAGATAATTGAAAGCAACTAACCAAAGAAACTGCGGCCCCCTGCTTCCTGGCCTGGAGCCTGGGGTCTGAATGGAGCTCTGCTAGGGAGAGAATGTTTCTGGGAGCAAGGCTTCGGGAAGATGCATTGCTGAGTAACGAACCCAGTTGAAGGTCCTGTGTGCTGCAGTCCTGTCATACACTTCTATGCCAACGTGGGCCTTTGTTTAGCGTGCTTCTTATCTAAGTGAAGTTGGAACCTAATAATGTGTGGTTTCAGTAACTAAGACCTTTGCTTTCATTTGTAGGAAAAAGGCCCATTACTTTTATGGTATGTAGTATTTTATTGGGGAAATAACTTTCAATTGCTAACTATTGCAGTTTTTCACCAAAATAAAATAACTTGTTTTGCATTTGTCTTGAATTTATTTATATTCTTACTAGAGGCCTGGTGCACGAATTAATGCATGGGTGGGGTCCCTCTGCCTGGCTGGCGATCCGGGCCGGCCGGCCAGAGGGAGGGACTGCAGGAGGTTGGCTGGCGACAGGAGGTTGGCCAGCCGCGGGTTCGTCATGCACCAGTGGGGTCCTTTGGCATGGCCTGCGGGGATTGGGCTGAAACCAGCAGTCCAATGCCGCCTGCTACTCCTGCCTACCATTCCCGCTCATCCCAGCCCTACTGTGCCTGCCATGGGCTCGCACCCAGTCAGTCCCAATTGTGAGAGGCTCACACCACAGCAGCGCTCGCCAGCCATGAGCCCTGCGTCTGGCTCCCATTGGTCAGCTGAGTGGTGTTACCACTGTGGGAGCACATTGACCACCAGGGGGCAGCTCCTGCATTGAGTATCTGCCTCCTGGTGGTCAGTGTGCATCATAGCGACTGGT
The DNA here is from genome assembly GCF_014108235.1 of Myotis myotis. Lineage (NCBI taxonomy): Eukaryota > Metazoa > Chordata > Mammalia > Chiroptera > Vespertilionidae > Myotis > Myotis myotis. Next base: position 76,521,653 of record NW_023416390.1, read on the forward strand.
CAACCGGTTGTTCAGTTGCTTAGGCTTTTATATAGAGAGAGATTGTTTCCATCTACTTGTAACTATGAGTCTTTTATTATTTTTTTTTAATATATTTTTATTGATTTCAGAGAGGAAGAGAGAGAGAAACATTGATGATGAGAGTAAATCATTGATCATCTGCCCCCTACGCCCCCTATTGGGGATCGATCCCCCAGCCCGGGCATGTGCCTTTGAATTAGTCTGCAGGATAAAGCTCTATCCACTGAGCAAAACCAGCTAGGGCATCATTACTTTGTAATAGTTTAACTTCTGTGCCCTAAGAGTTATTTTCTAACTTTTTTTAAAAAATATATTTTATTGATTTTTTTACAGAGAGGAAAGGAGAGGAATAGAGAGTTAGAAACATCGATGAGAGAGAAACATCGATCAGCTGCCTCCTGCACACCTCCTACTGGGGATGTTCCTGCAACCAAGGTACATGCCCTTGACCAGAATCGAACCTGGGACCTTTCAGTCCGCAGGCCGACGCTCTATCCACTGAGCCAAACCGGTCAGGGCTCTAACTTTTATTTTAAGGGAAATGTGTGATTTTATATATTATAAACCATTTCCAAATTTTATGGCTTTCTTCGAGGTAAAAGTTATTGCTGTTTATGATACTAACTTCCTGAAACTTAGTTATCAGTATACTGATGATGCAGTTTCTATTGCAGCTTTTACCAGATGTCATTCTTGGCCTGTAGGGCCAGTTAAGGCGTGTTCGTATGTGGTATGTGAGTTCAATAATAGTAATTTCACTCTCCATTGGCTTGAAAAAGATAGGGTAGGGGCATTGGGAATAGAGAAGCTGCACAGTTAGCAAATGCAGGGTTATAAGCTCCTTCAAAGGTATGTTCCTAATTAATGAGGGTATTAGAGGCTGTTGGGATGAAGATACCTTGGGATCTCAGACTTGCTAGCGAGGCAGCTCCGAGATCCTGGTGTAAAAAACGGACAAATGTCAGGCAGGACATTCAGTAACAGGTGTTAGGAGGAAGAACATTCTAGACCAGGAGTGGGCAAACTTTTTGACTCGAGGGCCACAATGGGTTCTTAAACGGACCGGAGGGCCGGAACAAAAGCATGGATGGAGTGTTTGTGTGAACTAATATAAATTCAAAGTAAACATCATTACATAAAAGGGTACGGTCTTTTTTTTTAATAGTTTTATTCATTTCAAACGGGCCCGCCCGCAGGCTGTAGTTTGCCCACGGCTGTTCTAGAGAAAAGCTAGGAGACAGCAAGAAAGAGCCCTTCTCTGTACTGACTCCCACTCAATGAAAATGGTGTTAAGAAGTCCTGAAAGAAGAGAAACAGCCTGACAAGAGTTTGAACTTTAATTTGATCAACTATTTGCCCAAAGGAAAATTTGAAGCATAGGAAACCTGAGTTCTGTTTTGATGAATCCCATCCCCTTCCCAATTCTACCATTAATGGGAGTGCAGGCTCCAGAGCAAACGAGGTAATTACTACAAATGCAGTCAGAGGGTTTTTTAAAAAAATACATTTTTATTGATTTCAGAGAGAAAAGGAGAGAGAAACATCAATGATGAGAGAATCATTGAGTGGCTGCCTCCTGTGCGCCTCCTACTAGGGATTGAGCCCGCAACCTGGGCATGTGCCCTTGACCAGAATCGAACCTGGAACCCTTCAGTCCACAGGCTGATGCTCTATCCACTGAGCAAAACCAGCTGGGGCTACAGTCACTTTTTGTCCGTCTGAATGAGTGCTTGCATTTCCACATAACCCCTTCCTCCTCATGTTACTTGTCAGGGAGGTAAAGTGGATAACAGCATACAAGATCTTTAGTAAGTGGGTAGATATAGCATGTTACTGAGTGGGACTACTTGAATGTTGAAATTGTCAACTAATTTATAAATTTAATGTATTTTCAACCAAATCCCAACAGATATCCATCAACAAGAAGGGAGTTCATAAATTTCTGGAAACATAACAACTTACTGAGACTTAATCATGAAGGAACAGAAAATCTGAGCAGACTAGTAAAGAGATTGACTCAATAATCAAAAACCTCTCAGCAGCCCTGCTGGTGTGGCTCAGTAGTTGAGTGTTGTTGACCAAGAAGTCACCAGTTTAATCCCCAGTTAGGGCACATGCCTGAGTTGCTGGCTCCATCTCCAGTAGGGGGCATGCAGGAGGCAGCCAATCAATGATGTTTCTCTCATTGATGTTTCTATCCCTATCTCTTCTCTCTAAAATCAATAAAAACATATTTTAAAAAAACAAACAAAACAAAATCTCTCAAAAAAAGTACAGGACCCGATGGCTTAAATGGTGAATTTTACCAAACATTTGAAGAATTGATACCAATCTTTCTCAAACTCAAAAGTAGAAAAGGAGGGAACATTTCCAAACTCAGTTTAGTAGGCCATTATTACCCTGACAACAAAACTTAAGGAGGTCGCCAAAAGAAAAGAAAATTACAGGCCAATATCCCTGATATTAGATGCAAAACCCTCAACAATTATTAGCAAACTGAATTCAACAATACATTAAAAGGGTCATACACCATGATCAAGTGGGATTTATTCCAGGGATTCAAGGATGTGCAATGCCCACAAATCAATGTGACTGATACTCCACATTAACAAAATGAAGTCTCTCCTATGACTCAGAGATTTCACTTCTGGGTACATATCCGAGGAAACCCAAAACACTAATTAGAAAGAATACGTTCATTGCAGTGTTATTTACAATAGCCAAGATTTGGAAGCAATTCAAGTGCCCATGAATAGACAAATGGGTAAGAAAGCTGTGGTACATATATGCAATGGAATGTTAGCCATAAAAAAAGTGAAATTTTACCACTTGCGACAATAGAGGGTATTATGCTAAGTGAAATAAGTCACACAAAGAAAGAAAAATACCATATGATTTCACTTATATGTGGAATCTAAAGAGCAAAATTAATGAACAAATAAAATAGAAACTGACTTATAGATACAGAGGTCAAACTGATGGTAGCTGGTTTGGCTCAGTGGATAGAGCATCAGCCTGTGGACTAAAGCGTCCTGGGTTTGATTCCGGTCAAGGGCACATGCCCAGATTGCAACCTTGATCCCCAGTGGGGGGCATGCAGGAGGCAGCCGTTCAGTGATTCTCATCATTGATGTTTCTATCTCTCCCTCTCCCTTCCTCTCTGAAATCAATAAAAAATATATTTTTAAAAATCAGCTTCATTTCAGCAAAACCTAGATTCTGATTGTTATTTGAAGGAGTTGGTAATGGCCAGGATCTTGATGTGAAAACACTCATCTGTAAAGATACTAGTATATGCCAAAGCCGGTTTGGCTCAGCGGATAGAGCGTCGGCCTGCGGACTGAAGGGTCCCAGGTTCGATTCCGGTCAAGGGCATGTACCTGGGTTGCAGGCACTTCCCCAGTGGGGGATGTGCAGGAAGCAGCTGATCGATGTTTCTCTCTCATCGATGTTTCTAACTCTATCTCTCTCCCTTCCTCTCTGTAAAAAATCAATAAAATATATTAAAAAAAAAAAAAGATACTAGTATATGTACCCCTATGTTCATTTCAGCTTTATTCACAGTGGCCGAGACATGGAAACAGTGTCCTTTGATGGACAATTGGATACAGATATGCTACATATATTCAATGGAATATTACTCAGCCATTAAAAAATTGAAATATTGCCATTTGTGACCACATGAGTGGATCTTGAGAGTATTATGCCAAGTGAAAAAAGTCAGATGGAAAAGGATAAGAACCACATGATTTCACTCATATGTGGGATAATACACAAAAAGCAATAAACAAACAAAAACCAAACTCATTGATAGAGACAACAGAATGATGGTTACCAGATTTGAAGCTTGACGTCAAGGCCAACTTTAAAATTCCAGTAAATGAAATAAAATTGTTTCTATTAAAAAAAATAGGAAAAGAGTAAATGTGTGTGTGCACACCAAGAAAAGTCCAGGAAAAAGAATGAAAGGAGAGGCTATGTCCTATCATAAAGTAAAAAGTACTACACAACTACAGAAATTTAAATTGTGTGGTATTGTCACAGGAATGGATAATCAAGCAGTAGAAAGTCCCAACATATCTATGTCTTTATAGAAATTTTGTTTCTGGTAAGGTAGCATTTCAAGTAGTGGAAGAAGATGGCCTATTCAATAACATGTTAGAAATTGATAAGCCATGCCACACAATATACATACAGTTAAAATTCAAGATGAGCTAAAGATGTAAAGATTTAAAACAGGATAAAGGAATACAGGTTTGACATGAGACTTAAACTATGGTACCAGGAATGTACTTTAAAAGACACCATAAACCATATTAAAGGACCGGGGAAAATTTTTTCCTATCATGTTTTTTTGTGTGTGTGTTTGTTTTTAATCCTCACCTGAGGATACATGAGAGAGAAGCGTGACGGGCTGCAGGATTGGCACATGCCCTGACCGAGAACTCAGCCCACCACCTGTGGGTGTACAGGGGGATGCTCCACCCAACTGAGCCTCCTGACCAGGGCTCTATCATGTTTTAATATATGACATCCAAACTCTATTAAAGAGTTGTTATTTCAGTAATAAAATAATAAAAATGTACAAAGGATATAAACATAAATCTCAGAAGAAAAACAAGCAGCCCAAAAACATGAAGAGCTAAATTTTAAACAGAAAAATAAGAAACCAATAAAGATAATATTTTCATTCTTCCAAGTGTCAAAAATGTCAAGTTTATTTTCTGTCTGTAGAATTTAAATTTGAAGAAGCCTGTTTTGGAGGACTATATTTCAATCAGAATTCTAAACAGGTATGCCATTGGGTCAACTTAATTCCCAAGAATCTATGTTAAAGAAATAGTCACACATGTGGACAAAGATATGTATGTATAGATATAAGTGTCTATCTATATACATTTGCAACCAATTAAAATTAAGATAGAACCAGTGTTTAATATTCAAGAGGTTAACTTATGTTACCTCCTTTCTGTGGAATGAATGCTACAAAGAAGTGGGTCTATACATTCTGATGTAGCCAGAGCTCCAGCAGCTACTAAGTGAAAAAGAAAGCTGAGGAACAACCATAATCCTGTATATGTTAAATTATATTATACATTTTAAATGTTACACACCTACATATGTTTGCATCGAATATATGCAGTAACAGCTACCACTGAGTTACATTGTTCTAAGCATGCTAAAGAATGACCTCATTTCATTCTCACTACCAGCTACTTCATTCTACAGGTGAAGAGGCAGGCACAGAGACATTAAGTGCCTTTCTCCGGGTGCGATTTAAACCAGCTTTCAAACTCCCGCATTACCAGTCGGCCACACGGAGAAGGAAAACGGGAAGGAGGCGATGTCGAACTGCTTACACCAGGAAGAGGCGGGCGGGAGGGAAAAAACTTACAGGGATATTTCATATGTTTCTATATTATTTGAATCTTTTACAAAATGTTTCATCATATTCAAAGGGGGGAAAGTTTGGCAAGGGACTCGCTTTTGTTGCGTTATGGAAACAAATTTTAAAATGCTTTGTAAGACAAAAAATATGTGGAGAACGTGTCTTTCTTCAGACATTTTCCAGGTTCCTCGGCTTAAATCGCCTTTACATTTTCCGACATTACATCGATGAACGATGCACTGATTGCATTATCACCGATGACCAGTTACCTATTAAGTGTTAATACTCACGTAGCCTTTTACAGCCTCTGCTGTGGCTATAAAGTAAGGCTTCCACCGCCTCCCAACAGGTCCTCGGAGATGGAGCTGACCTGGAATTTAGCCCTTTGCGTTTTCCTAAGTTTTCCGCGCGGCGGGTTCGGCTGGGAGCCTGCCGGCAGCTTCCTGGCAGCGGCCGGCCCTCTGCCTGCGGCGGGGGACGCGTGCCCCGGGCCGCTGCCCGCCCTCCTGCCGCGGCACCTGGGCGGCCTCCGCGCCCGCGGCGTCACCCACTACAAGGTGCTCCTGTCCTGGGCCCGGCTGCTGCCCGCGGGCGGCTCCGAGGCGCCGGACCCCGGGGCGCTGCGCTGCTACCGGCGGCTCCTGGAGGCCGTGCACGCGGCGGGGCTGCGGCCGCTGGGGGTGCTGCACGGCGGGCGCCTCCCGGACCCCGGGCCCCGCGGCGAAACCCCCGCCGACCGCTTCGCCGACTACGCCGCGTTCGCCTTCCGCTCCTTCGGGGACTTGGTGGACACCTGGTTCACTTTCAGCGACTTGGAGGAGGTGATCGCGGGGCTGCCCGCCCAGCAGTCAGGACCCGCCCGCCTGCAGACCCTCGCCGACGCCCACAGAAAAGCCTATGAGGTTTTCCACGAAAAATACGCCCCTCCCGGTGAGTCCACGCCACCCGGCGGCTGGCACCCGCAGCCCGCGCCACCCCCGCCCCTCCGCCTCCTCGCGGGGCTCGGCGCTTCCCCCCACTCAGTAGGCCCGTCATTCCATTCATAGCGAGACATCGATACCGTGATGAAGGCTCCCCCGTGGAGACGGGCAGGGAGGGTTCCCTGCGCGGCGCCCCGCATCCCCCGGAAGCACCCCTTGCCCAGCCGGGAGTCGGTGCGGCCGCCGAAGTCTCTCTGCCGTCCCCCGTCCTCCTGCCCTGCCCTCCTGGCCATCCGAGGCCTCGAGGGCCCCCCCGGCCTCCCAGGTTCCCCCCGCCCCCCATTTCTTAGGAAAGCCGCTCACACGGTCTGGTTGAAGCTTGCATTCCGGGGGAGACAGACAAGTACAAAGATAAATCGTGATGTTCTGGCAGGTGGCGAGGAGGGCACGGTTCCAGTGTCCATGTTCTTGCCGCGTAACTCCCTTGAGGTTCTGATTCAGCGGGTCTGGGCGGGACCAGGGCATCCGTGACTGGGATAAGCTCTCTGGGCGCATCTGAGGACACCAGTTGTGAGAACCAATTCTGGGTTATGTGTGCTTTCTTGTTTTTGTTATATACGTGTAGCATATAATATACACTGAGTGGCCAGATGATTATGACCGGCCAGATTATTTAGACCACCCCACCAGTACAATGAAGTGAAGTAGTTATGCAAATAATAATAATAAAATCTTGAGAGTATTTGCTTAGGAAGTTTTCAATATTCAGTAGTTTTGGAAGTGTCAGTGAAGTACTGATGGGGTGGTCATAATAATCTGGCCACTCAGTGTATGCATGCCTGTATATTCTACTTTCTGAGTATCTTCTCATTTTTATAAAAAGCATGATTTCCAGTGGTCTTATAGGTTCCCACAATGTGAATGGAGCATAAAGTGTAAAAGATTGCGCTCATTTTAATATATGTTTAATTTCTACTATTGCAAATTATAAGCATGCCTCTATATAAATGCTTGCCTACCTTCTGACGAATTCTTTCTGATCGGTTCTTAGAATTGAAATGACTAGATCAAGAGACGTGCATTCTTTAAGACCTTAAAGCGTGTGGCTAAACTCTCTTCCAGGAAAGATGTGACAGTTTATACAACAGTTGTGAGATGCTTTTCTGACCCTGCTCAGCCGGTGTTCGATGATGCGATTATTTTTATCATCGATAACTTGACAGCTAAAACCTGTTTTCTCCTTATAGTCTCCGTTTTATGTGTTTGATTATAAGAGGCTAAACTTTGTGTGTGTGTCGGGGGGGGGGGGGGGTTCTATGTGAAAAATGAAGGAGTGTGAGTGTGGAAGCAGCTGTTTTCTGTAGGAAGGCCGACCTCAGGCCCCCTCGGTGCAGCCTGCGGGGGAGGAGGTGGGGGGGGCGGGTTCTATGTGAAAAATGAAGGAGTGTGAGTGTGGAAGCGGCTGTTTTCTGTAGGAAGGCCGACCTCAGGCCCCCTCGGTGCAGCCTGCAGGGGAGGAGGTGGGGGGGGGGGGGGTTCTATGTGAAAAATGAAGGAGTGTGAGTGTGGAAGCAGCTGTTTTCTGTAGGAAGGCCGACCTCAGGCCCCCTCGGTGCAGCCTGCAGGGGAGGAGGTGGGGGGGGGGGGGGACCTGGGAACAGGACGCCGCGGCGGAGGAGCGCGAGGCCCGGCCCTGGGCACAGCGCAGCGAGGGCCGGTGGTCCGTTTAGTGAACGGGAACCCCGGGTGGCGCGAGGCGGGGCTCGATGTGAAGCTGAGCCTTCGGGAAGCGCACCTTGGGGAGGGTGAGCGAGTGTTTGTTGGCTTCACTCTTTCTGCTGAAGAAACGCTGAGTAAAATGAACTTTGGAAGAAGACAGCACTGGACTTGCATCCTCTCCATAGGGGACATCCGTCCTACTCTGAGGTCAGATTCTGCAGGATTCCTTACATTATGCAATTATATACGCATGTTTCTTTAAATGGTTTACAGATTTCGTTTTTAATTTCCATCAGGTTCCGAAAGACTGTTTCTTTGTTTCAAAGATGGTTTCTTGTTTAAACTTACATTTTCCTTCTTTTCCTCTTGTGCTCATTTCCCCCCATTCTTTACTTTCTGTCTCATCACTATCACTAGATTGTCTGCCCCCAATATAATATGGGAAACAAAATTAATCCTCTTTTCAATTTCTTTACTATTTTAAAAGGTGGTTTCTCTCTCTCTCTCTCTCTCTCTCTCTCTCTCTCTCTCTCTCTCTCTCTCCTTTTCCTCTTTTCCCTCCCTCCCTCCTTCTCATTCTCCACTTCCTCTTAAGTCCAAACCATAGCCTGTTGTTCTTTTTAAAATATATTATTTAATACACACAAAAAGTTATATAACTTATGTTGGTTAAAAGCAAAATACAACAACAAATACACATGGAGTGACCACTCGATCCAACAATTAAAATAGAACACGATCAGCTAGGATGGCTCTAATAAAATAGGCAATAACAAGGGCTGGCGATGGTGTGGAGAAATTAGAACCCTATGCATTGCTGGTGGAATGACGGACGGTGCAGCCATTCTGAAAAACAGCCTGTCAGTTCCTCAAGTTAACTTTAGAGTTACCGTGACCCGACACTGCCTCTCCCGGGTATATACCGGAGAGCAATGAAAACAAACGTGCAGGCAAAAACTCGTTACCAACCTTTATAGCAGCATTATTTACAATAACCCAACGAGGTTATAGCAGCATTATTTATAGCAGCATTATTTATAGCAGCATTATTTGTAATAACCCTAATGTCCATCACTGATGGATAAACAAAATGAGACATAAACATACACTGGAATATTATTCATCCTTAAAAGAGGTGAAGTACAGATACATGCTACACATGATGAACCTTCAGTTGCAAAGCACCGCATATCATAGGATTTCCTACATACTGTATGTCCAGAACAGGCAGCTCTACAGAGACACTGAAGTACCTTAGCAATATCTAGGGCTCAAAGGAAATGGTGACTGCTACCGGCTACGCGGCATTTCCCTTTAGGTGACTAAAATATTTTGGAATAGTGCAGATGGCTGCACAGTTTTGTGACTATATTAAAAACCACTGAATTGTATACTTTAAAGGGGTGAATTTTTTCAATTAAAGTTGACATTAAATATTATTTTATATTCTTTTGAGGAGGGGTGAATTTTTTGCTATATGAATACATATTTTAACTTTAAAAATGTAAAAAATAAATAAATGGGAGGGTTGAGGGTTTATAAAGCAAGGCAAAACAAACCACACTTACATCTACTTGAATATGCTCCCCATCCCATCTTTTATTTTATTTTTTTAATCTTCACCCGAGGATATGTCTTTATGGATTTTTGAGAGAGAGAAACATCAACTGGCTGCCTCCCATACATGGTCTGACCAGGGATTGAACCTGAAAGCTAGATATGTGCTCTGACTGGGGAATCAAACCCGCAAACTTCTGGTGCACAGGACAGAGCTCCAAGCGGCTGAGCCACCTCACCAGGACCCTATCCCATCTTTTATTCATCCCCTCCTCACCCAGGTCACCACTATGCAACTGTTCTGTTTACCTTTTATTATTTGATAGCTGCCCGCCCCCCGCCCCCGCCATTTGGTGTCCACAATGACTTGATAGTACAAGACCAAACATTTTAAATAAAAAAAATTTTAGTTACAGAGCAGGTAGCAGTTTAGCAAATAAAGCACATTCCCAGTGTTTTTAAAAAATATGTTAAAGAAGGAAATTTCCATTTACTACTGATTAGAAAATACAGTATTAAATGCAGTTCTGATACTTTTCTAAAAATTCTTTTTATCAGAGTATGATTTACATATAGTGAAATGCGTGATCTTAATTTTACAGTTTGATTAGTTTTGGCAAACACATTCGTGTAACCCATACCCTTACCAAGATAAGGCTTAACTGCCCGGCCGACGTGGCTCAGTGGTTGAGTATCAACCTATGAACCAGGAGGTCATGGTCAGGACACATGCTCATGTGCAGGAGGCAGCCAATCAATGATTCTCTCTCATCATTGATATTTTTATCTCTCTCTCTTTCCCTTCCTCTTTGAAATCAATAAAAAAAATATATTTTTTTTTTTTTTAAAAAAAGATAAGACTTAACTAACACTTCAGAAAATTCCCTCTAGATAGAAAATTCCCCTCATGATTATTGTAACCTTTCTAGTCAATCCTTCCCCAGGAGCAACCACTGGCCTGGTTTCTATCAGCTTCGATAGCAGTGGAGACACGCAGTGTTTGTGTCTGTCCTCTGTCTCTCTTCCTGCATTCGGCATAATGTTTGTGAGATTTATTCATTTCTGTTGCTGCATTCGTTATTTGCTCCTGTTTTTCTTCTTAGTCGTTCTGTATTATGAATGTATCGTAGTTGAGGTGCTTTTGAGCTATGTCCAGTTTTCATCTATTATGAATCAAGTTGCTATAAGCATTTATTCTTGTGTAAGGTTTTATGTGGACATATATTTTTATTTTATCTTAGGTGAATACCCAGGAGTGTATTTGATTTCTTAAGAAACTGCGAGTTTTCTGAAGCAATTGTTCCATCTTACACTCCCAGCAGCAGCTTACGTGAGAGTTTCAATGGCCCCACCAATGTCCTCACCAACATTGGCTTTTTCATATTTTCTCTTTTTGTAATATATTTTTTAATTGATTTCAGAGAGGAAGAGAGAGGGAGAGAGATAGAAACATAAATGATGAGAATCATCAAGTGGCTGCCCCCTGTATGCCCCCTACTGGGGACCGAGCCCACAACCTGGGCATGTGCCCTTGACCAGAATTGAACCCAGGCCCCTTCAGTCCACAGGCTGATGCTCTACCCACTGAGCCAAACCAGCTAGGGCACAAATACTTTTTAAAAGTTCTACCTAACCAAGGAGGTAAAAGACTTGTACACTGAAAAATATAATACATTGCTGAAAGAAATTAAAGGGAAAAAAAATAAATGGAAACACATTCTTTGTTCCTAGACTGGAAGACATAATATTGTTAAAATGTCAATACTACTCAAAGTGATCTACAGATGCAATGAAATCCCTGTCAAAATCCCAGCGATTGAAAAATTCATCCTTAAACACATATGGAATCTCAAGAGACCTCAAATAGCCAAAACAATCTTGAAAAAGAAGAACAAAGTTGTAGGACTCACACTTCCTGATTCCAAAACTTGCTACAAAGTTAAAGTATTCAAAATAGTACAGTACTGGCCTAAGTTTGGATGGACATATTAAAAAAATGGAATAGAATAGAGAGCCCAGAAAAAAACAAACAAACAAACAAACAAATAAAAACCCCTCACCTATATGGTCAAATGATTTTTGACAAGGGTGTCAAGGCCAGTCAGTGGAGGGAGGGAAGGAGGGGAGACAGTCTTTTCAACAAATACTGGGAAAACTGAATATCCACATGCAAAAGCATGAAGTTGGACCCTTACCTTACCCCATATACAAAAATTAACTCAAAATAGATCAAAGACCCAAACATAAGAACTAAAACTATAAAACTCTTAGAAGAAAACATTGGGACAATATTGTGTGCTGTTTTTTAGCTATGACACTAAAAGTGCAGGTAACACAAAATAAAATAGATAAATTAGACTTCATCAAAATTAAAAAATTTTGTGCATCCAAGAATACTATCAACAGAGAGAAAAAGCAACCCAAAGAATGGGAAAAAATATTTGCAAATCATATATTTGCTAAGAGATTAATATCCGGAATATATTTTAAAAACTTCTAATTCAACAACAACAAAACAAACAACTGTATTAAAAATGGGCAAAGGCCCTAGCTGGTTTGGCTCAGTGGATAGAGCGTTGGCCTGAGGACTGAAGAGTCCCGGGTTCGATTACTGTCAAGAGCACATGCCAGAGTTGCGGGCTTAATCCCCAGTAGGGGGTGTGCAGGAAGGCAGCCAATCAATGATTCTCTCTCATCATTGATGTTTCTATCTCTCTCTCCCTCTCCCTTCCTCTCTGAAATTAATAAAAATATATATTTAAAATAAAAATGGGCAAAGGACTTGAATTGATATTTTTTTCCAAAGAAGTTATGGCGTGGCCAGTAAGTACATGAAAAGATGCTCTATATCAACAATCATTAGGAAATACAAATCAAAACCTCAAGATTTAAAAACACACAAGATTCCACTTCATACCCGTTAGATGGATACCATTAAAAACAAAGAAAGTCACAAGTGTTGGTGAGGTTACAGAGAAACTGTAATCCTTGCGCATCGTTGGCAGGAGTGTAAAATGATGTGGCCACTGTGGAAGACAGTGTAGCAGTTCCTCAAGAGATTAAACATGGGATTACCATACGATCTAGCACTGGGGGTATATACCCCCAAAACTGAAAGCAGGGACTTGAACAGATATTCGTATGCTCATTTTCATAGCAGCATTATTCACAATAGTCAAAAGGTGAGAAAAACCCAAATGCCCGTGGATCGACGAATATATACACAAAATATGGGACATACAAACAATGGAATATGATTCAACCTTGGAAAGAAATGACATTCTGGCACATGCCATACCATGGATGAACCCTGAAGACATGATACTACATGAAATAAGCCAGACACAAAACATAAATATTATATGATTCCACCTAGATGAGGGACCTAGAATGAGCAAGTCCACTAAGGCAGGGGGGAGGGTAGTGGTTGCCAGGAGCTGGGAGGAGGGAGATGGGAAGTTACTGCTCAGTGGACACAGCGTTCTAGTTTGGGATGGTGGGAAAGTTCTGGAGACAGATGGTGCTGATGGTTGCACAGCAAGGTAAATGTGCTTAATGCCACCGCACTGTTCACTTAAAAATGTTTAATGGTAAATTTATGTTGTTTATATTTTGCCACGATATTTGAAAAGTCTTTTCTAATCTTCCTCTATGTCTTATAAACCTGGCGTTGATGTGTCCAGTGTGCCCACAGAGGAGCGCACCAAAGAGAGGATTCGGCAGAGCTGGAGGGAGGGGGGAGAGTGGCCGCCCCTCAGGCGGGAAGCGTAGAAGTGCACACAGCGTCCGCCACCTGCACCATCTGGGGCACAATCCAGGGTGACACCAGCTCCCCACCCACTCCTGGCAGTCGTGGCAGCACTGGCAGCTCAGTACTGCCCAGGTTTCTGTTATTGAAGCATTTGGCCCAACGGGAAAGGGCCTATTTTATGTGGAGAACTGCAGTGGGTTTTGGAGGAACAAATCTTTACGGGCGGAGACAGAAATGAGCTGACCCTTCAGTGAGGTCTGGTGATGCCTCAGGGGGGTGCGGGGGGGGGCGGTATAGGGAGGGACAGGTATTACACAGGGTTATGCAGCGACATTCTACCCCGGCTCAACACAGTTAATTCTCAACCCACAGCAAATACTGATTCAGAATCCCGTGGGCGTAAAAACCTATCTGTAACCACATTCAGCACAAACTACAGGATACATCCTCTTACACCAGTAATTCCTCCCCTTTCAGTCCCATAGAGAACAGGAGCTGCAAGCTTAGAGTGAGAATCTAGTCTTGAGGAATCCGCATTTGACGTTGTTTTAAGAAGCCTGGTTTGTGCTTGCACTGGAGACGGGAGCAAGCATAAGCTACGCGGGGGAAGTTTGATCATTTTGTGCATGAGGATTTCTGGAACTTCAGGCACATTTGTTCAGTCTAAATTCTAAAAACAGTTTGCAAAGTCAAACAGAAATGATTTGTGGGTTCATTGTGCTTAGGGATTAGCTGTACCCTTGTTTCGTTTCATTGGTCAAGAGATGGTACTAACTAACCTGTTCGTTTTAAAGTGTGGGGCACAAGCGGAGAACGTATGTTCTGTGTGTGCTGACGTGACGACAGACAGACTGCAGCATGAAAGGCGGAGCCGTGGGCACCGGCAGTAAATTCCTGACAGCGTTATCTTATCAGAACAGGACTGACTGTCTGGGTGACAGTCCCTGTGCAGAGGGTTTCAAAGTCCCATTGTGCTATCGAGAAAAGCATCGGGCAGCGGCTGCCAGTGGTGGAGCCGTGGCTGGAAGAACTTCCTCCTGGGCAGCACTCGGATGAGAGAGAGAAGGCAAGGCATGTCGCCTCCAACTGTGGTTCTGTTCCTTGCTTGTTTGGCGTTTTCGCGTCATGGGCCTGAGCACCTGTCATGCTCCAGTCCTCAGCTTGATATCTGCAGGGACTGAAGACTTGTTTAAGTTTTGCTGGTCAAGGGGCCTACACTCCAGTGGGAGATAAAGATGTGTGCGCATCTGAGCGATAGAGAGCAATACAGACAGCAAGGACCCCAGCCCCCAGCTTGCTGGATGCACTGAGGGTCCCAGCCCACAGCTGAATGCACTGAGGGTCCCAGTCCCCAGCTTGCTGGATGCACCGAGGGTCCCAGCCCCCAGCTGGATGCACCGAGGGTCCCAGCCCCCGGCTGGATGCACTGAGGGTCCCGGCCCCCAGCTGGATGCACTGAGGGTCCCGGCCCCCAGCTGGATGCACTGAGGGTCCCGGCCCCCAGCTGGATGCACTGAGGGTCCCGGCCCCCAGCTGGATGCACTGAGGGTCCCGGCCCCCAGCTGGATGCACTGAGGGTCCTGGCCCCCAGCTTGCTGGATGCACTGAGGGTCCTGGCCCCCAGCTTGCTGGATGCACTGAGGGTCCTGGCCCCCAGCTTGCTGGATGCACTGAGGGTCCTGGCCCCCAGCTTGCTGGATGCACTGAGGGTCCTGGCCCCCAGCTTGCTGGATGCACTGAGGGTCCTGGCCCCCAGCTTGCTGGATGCACTGAGGGTCCTGGCCCCCAGCTTGCTGAATGCCCTGGTTCCTGCCGGCAGGTGGTCCTGATGCACACAGATTCGAGCCCCACTGTTAGGTGATCAAATGTCAAAGCAAGTGGGTACAAGCCGCGTATGTTCTATCTCCTTGTCGCCCCTTCGGGACACAGGAGCGGCTGAGCTGGTGTTTGTACAGAGAACAGGGCCAGGCGACAGCAGCTCCCCGAGAGCTCCCGCCAGGAGAGAAGCTGAGGAAGCAGGAGGCCTGCGTTCCTTCGAAAGGCTTTTACAGAGGCCCAGGGCGCACGAAGCTTTCTCTAAAAGGGTGTTTGTAAGCCGCCTTGTTGCCTAACATCTTCCAGCTGCAGTTAAGCCGTGCGAGTGAAACTCTTTGTAAATGGGTGGCCCTGGAGTAGAAAGTCGATAGGCAGGGAGTCCCCACGCGGCCGTGGCCACGGGCTCCGCCCGCTCACCTGCTCTCCTCCCCGTTGGTTGCAGGTGGGAAGCTCTCGGTGGTCCTGCCAGCGAAAGCCGCCTCGGAGCTCCTGCGAGAACCCGCCACAGCCTCCCTGGCCAAGGTGAGGACAGACCTGCCTCTGCGACATCCCAGGAAAGTGCCGTTTTCATTCCAGAGGGCGAGCTGGTGCTGCCTGTTGGCTTGACTTTTGATACGTGCCCTGTGGGGTCTGCTCTCGGGATTCGCAGGGACTTTAGGGGAAGTCCCCTTGTTGGAGCCTCCGCTCCTGCTGGTCAGGTGTCAGCTTCTGTGCTGCTCGCTCTGATTTCTTACTGAAAGGGCCAAAATAGCGCGTCAGGAGGGAAGTCAGTTCCTAGCAAAACAGGTCCCAGGGCAGAGGGCTCGTTCTTGTAAGTATGTGCTCCCTCGAGCCCCCATCCAGGTTTCTGCCTCCTCTAATATAACTTCTATTTTTTAAATCTTATTTATTGCTTTCTTTTTTTTTTTTAAGAGAGAGAGGGAGGGAGGGAGAGAGGGAGGGAAGGAGAGAAACATCAGTTTGTGGTTGTCTCCTGTCTGTGCCCTGACTGGGGATGGAACCTGGAACCTTGGTGTATGGGGATGACGCTCTAACCACCGGAGCCCCGGCCAGGCTAAATACACTTTAAACGGTGGTTTTAATAAGGACAGGTAAACACCTGAGACTGAAGCTGCGGGCCCTCGGAAGGCTGGCTGCGGGCAGCCTGGAGAGCCATCAGGAAAGGGCCGATTCGGCAGTTCTTTGGCCCACAGGGCGCCGCCCGCCTGTGACAGACACCGGCTGGCATGTGCGACACAGGGAGGCCCGCACTCAGCGTCTGGCCTTCGGGTTAATGAGCTCGGAAATTTACAATCCAGACGGATAAGCTAGAAATAGGTGCTCCAAGGCCAAGTGTGTGGCTGGAACCGTCTGAATTGGTTTACGAGGGGCAATAAGGCATCGGCCCTGAACTCGGAGACCAAAGTGCTCCTCAGGAAAGTGCTGGTGGAGCAGCAGCCTTTGCACCGGGCGCCCTGCCCTCCTCCGTGCCAGGCGGTGCTTCTGAATTACCTTCCAAGAGCGCGGCGTTGCCGGGCCCCTGCTGGGAACAAACTCCCCTGCACCGGAGCAGACCCCGCAGGGCCTGCCAGTGCCCGCTCCCTCGGCTCTCGGCTGCCCTCTGACCTCACCTCGTTTCCCAGCCTGCGCCCCGCTTTCTTCCTGTCTCCCGCGCCCCTTCTAATCCTCCAGCCTTCCTCCACAATCCCTCCCAACAAAATCTCCCCATGGTGAACGTCCGTCCGTCTGTCCGTCCGTCCGTGGGAGGTGCCCTTCATCAGGAGGCCGCTCGCCGGCTGTGGCCTCTCCCACCTGAAGCCCTTCGCCGGCTGTTGAGCCAGCAGCTCCCAGCTCCTGGTGCTTATCCCATCGCCTCCGTGAGGTCCGAAAGGCTGGCGGCCGCTGACCTGGAGGGCTAGTCACAGCGGCTGAGGCCAGTCCTGGGCCTTCAGAGGCCTCCCCAGGCCCCAGGTGAACCTAACCGCCCCAAGGTCTGAGGACCTGGTGTGGACTTCCCTCTTTTTTTTTTTTTTTTATATTTTATTGAGTTTTTACAGAGAGGAAGGGAGAGAGATAGCTAGAAACATCGATGAGAGAGAAACATCGATCAGCCGCCTCCTGCACACCTCCTACTGGGGATGTGCCCGCAACCCAGGTACATGCCCTTGACCGGAATCGAACCCGGGACCTTTCAGTCCGCAGGCCGACGCTCTATCCACTGAGCCAAACCGGTTTCGGCTGGACTTTCCTTATAACCCTGCTACGCGTCTGCCTTTGCTTGTGTGATCCTGCCTTGACTAACACTCTGCGTTAAGTTGTCTGCTTCTTTGAACGTGACTCCCCACCCACTGTACCCAGGGCAGTGACTTTCAAGAGTAGAAACTCCATGACGACGAGTTGTGAGGACTGGACAAAAGCAGGAGCTGAGCGGACCGGGCGGGGAGCGGGAGGGGGGGTGTCCCACCAGGCGTGTGGGACAGTTAGTAAACACTGATGAGAAATGATGGGGAAGCCGTAGGGCTCCCGTGGAGGCAGCTGTCCGAGCCCGCCGCACACACAGTTGTCGGTTGTCACCAGGGGCCAGTACCCAGTCTTTGTTCTTAGGGACAGATGATCCACTGGGGCGGGGAGGCGGGGGGGGGGGGGGGGGGGGGAGGGACAGGAAATGGCGTGCTGAGAAGGATGGGGGGGGATCACAATGTCTGTGTATGTGTTTAGACTGTGAATCTGAAGTTCCTAGAGTTCATGCAGGCCAGAGGCAGGGCGGAGGGCATGTCCTTCCCTGGGCGAGGGTGGGATGGGGAAGACCAGGCCGTGAGAGTGGTGTTCGTGGGTAGTAGCTTGGGCCAGGCGAGGGCCACCTGGGGCGGACTTTAAACCGTGGCTGGAAGTAGCCAGTGGCTGTAGCCTCCGGTGAAAATAAAGCTCAGTACTGCAGGGGGCTCTGCAGAGATCCCGGGGGGACGAGGAGGGGGCTGTGGGTGGCAGAAGGCTCCCCTGCCTCCGTCCTGGCAAAGTGGGGCCACGTGGAAGCGCTGCCCAGAGCAGCGCTGGCCGCCGACGCCCTCCTAGGGCTCACCTGCTTGGTGGGAGCCCGCCATGTCCGGCATACAGCACTCCATTCACTCATTCGTTTACGCTTGGGCAATTATTGAGCGCTTACTGGGTGCCAAGCACTTTGCTGAGTACATAGATGATGCATCCCCAGCAGCACACAGCTCCTCCCACCAGGAACACACACACAGTCTCACTCCTTCCCCAGCTGCTCCTCCGCCTGCTTTTCCCTTGGAAAATCCCACTTTGGAGTTCACTGATGGGGGAGAGACAAAAGAACATTCTGAGCAGTTCCTCATGTGAAATCGCTTCTCTCTGATGATCCTGTTTCCTTCTTTCTAGGACGCAGTCGATTTCCTGTCTCTTGATTGGTCTCACGATTGCCAAGGAGGCCCGAGTCTGCTGCAGGAGCTGAGGGAGCTGCAGGTGAGTCGGACATTTCCCGTGCGATGATGAGTGGCAGCAGCTCCTGGGAGCACATCGGCGTGTACCGCGTGGGCTGGTGTGTACACTGAACTGCCACTCACACTCGGCAGGCCTGCTGCGCTGTATCCGGGGAGCTGCCCCCAGAGCATCGCTGGAGGAGGTGGGGAGGCGGGGTCTTCCCCGGGAAGGATGGTGAGGGTTGGCTGTTAAGGTAAATATTCACCTGCAAGTCCTGCTTTCCTGTGTAGAAATCCACTGAGAATCCAAATTCCAGATTAGCAAAGACATTTCCTGGGTTTGGCTCCTGGTTGCACAACAGTGTGAATGTGCTTCATGCCTCTGAACTGTACTCTTACATATGGTTAAGACGGTAAAGTTTATGTTATGTGTAATTTACCACAATTTTTAAAAATGACATTAGACACACAGGTTTGCAAAATCAGATACCAGTTTTTGGGGCTTTCTTATAACTTCTGACCCCTTCTTCCCATCCCAGATGTTGTTTTTCTCAAGTCTAACGATTCTGACTCCTTAGAGAGAGTATGTCAAACTCCTGGCGGGTGGGCCGCATGCGTTGTTTATTTAAACACTAGTGGCCCGGTGCATGAAATTCATGCACATTAAAAGGGAATTATTTAGAGGAAATATTTTAATATCGCTATTTGCCTTTTCTCTATAATAGATGTGTCAGAGATGAAAGAAAATTAGTAAAATGTATATGAAAATCTCCCACCTGTCAGAGTCTGGAGCACGCCGCGGGACCTAGAGTCAAGTCCCCACCCACCCGCGCGCACTTCAAAAATGCAGGAGACCCAGACCTGGCTGGCCCCATCCCCGTCAAGCCCCTCTGGGTGGAGGGCGCAGCCTGAGGTCCCCCATCAAGCCTCGCTGGGCGAGGGGTGTGGCCTGAGGTCCCCCATCAAGCCCCGTGGAGTAGGGGGCGTGGCCTGAGATCCCTTGCCCTGGCCAGGCACCATGCAGCCTCAGGTCCCTGCTGTTCAGTTACAGCATCCTGGCTAATTTGCATATTCCTCTATTATATAGATAGATGCTTGCCTTAGAGAGAATATGTCAGGTGTCTCTTACCCAACTATTAGCTCCTCTCCTGTGCTTGGTCACTGCTGTGCTTCCTTGCTTAATTCCTGGAATCCGACTGTGCCCCCTCCTGGCAGAGTATAACTGACTACATGCCCAGCAGTGTCCCTCTGGACCTGCCGAGTCCTGGCAGTGTTCCTACCCTTACCCCTGAAGAGCCAGCTGCCCTCTTGCAGGCCTTATTCCAGCCTCTGCAGGTTTGGGCACAAAGCCACGCCTTGCCCTGTGCCTCCTGGTTTTGATCCCAGCACCTCCACCACCACGGAGATGGATTGTCAGAGGAGTTGTTCATTTAAAGGCCACACTCGTTAACGTTAAGGCTCAGTGCTGCGGCTAGGCGGGCCTCCCTTCTTCCCGGGGCAGGAGGCCAGAGATGGACAAAGCAGCATCGATCCCATCCCCATAGCTGTGTTTCCAGCTGGCCCGTGTAGATGCTGCTGCTTTTGTTGTCTACAGACAAGAGGGTCTCCTCGGAATAGCAGGTGCCTTCACCGGACGTTTGAGTGCTAGCTGCTCGGGTTTCCGGGCCTGCTCCACCGCGGGCACCGGGCGGGCCCCGGGCGGACACTTCTCCTCACAAGACCTCCCCTCTCAGCACCCCCAGGACCAAGCCGCCGAGAAACGTCAGACACCGGGTCGGGAGCCGGCTGAGGTTGGACCTGGGCTTTCCCAGGACACCGCACTGCCCCTCAGAATCCAAAATAAGCCCACGGTGTTGGGAACATGCTCATTGGGTGCCCCTTGAAGATCACATGTGATCTTAGTTGTTTTGTGAGCACCTCATCGGCGCCCGGAGCCTGCGCTGTGGGCCCGCTGCCAGGTTTCTGGGCCGCAGGCAGCTCTGCGGGGTCTCCGAGGCCTGCAGACGCCTGTGGTGACTGAATCCGCCTCTCGTCTTCCTCAAGGAATTCAACCAGGGCTTGTTGCTCAGCTCCGAGGCCGAGGCGCGGGGGACGTTTGGAAACCCCGGGTTATGCGGGTGCAGCACTTGGACACGCAGCACAGCCCTGGCTCCACTGCTGTGGGGGGTGCGGGGTACAGTTTCCCTTTTTACATGAAAACGTTCTCAAGGGGCCCTGCTCCCGCAGTGGCTGGACAGAGCTGTGGCCCCGCAGTTCGTAGCCCACCAGCCAAATGTTAAACCTCCCCGGACAAACAGCAGCCGCTCGCTGCACCTGCAGCGGATCTTATTCCTCTCGTCTCCTCGGGCGGGAATGACATCCGGATGTGGCCAGCAGCTCAGAAGCTGCCCCAGTGGGGCAGGATGACCACTCTGGCCACGCAGTGGTGGGGAGAGAACCCAGCTGGAGAGGTGTCCCCTCTGGTGCCGTTCGTTACTTTCCCGGTCACCACACCAGGACAGGAAGGCCGTCGGGTTCTCCCCACGAGAGGGCTGGCTTGTGTCCACAGGAATCAGCTGCCTCCTGCCCGTGACGCACTGGGGACCGGGCCCACAGCCCGGCCTGCGCCCCGACTGGGAATGGAACCGGTGTTCTCTTAGTTCATGGGGTCAGTGCTCAACTACTGAGCCACACTGCCCGGGTTCCTTTTATCTTTTTATTATGGGGGATGTCAGACATAGCCCAAGTATAATGAAGCCGCCCCGTTTCAAAACCAGCAACCTGTGGTTGATCTGGTTTCTTCTGTACCTTACCTTCCCCCAAACCAGATTGTCTTGAAGTAAAGCCCAGACATCCGTAAATACCGTGATGGAGGCACCTGACTCAGCTTCTTGTGGGAACACAGTCCCCTGGCCAGGACGCACTGCCTCGTTCCTGGTCCTGACACAGAGCCTGGTTCCAGGGGGTGCCTCGGAAGCCTGCGATGAAGACAGATGGGCCTGTCTGCTCGGTGGGGGTCAGTGGGGAGGGTGGCCTATGGTATTGAAAAGTTAGCTCTTTCTCCCTCAGAGCCTGGAGTCAGCTCCCTGTAGTAACTGGGAAGGCTAGAGGTAATTTCCAAAACCAGACTGAGTATTCGTAGCTTCTCATCTTGAAATATCGGTCCCTGCTATCAAAAGACGTACAGTTTCGGTTCACTTGCTGGCCTTTATCTTTGCAGACTATTGAGCCAAAAGTGAAAGTTTTCATCTTCAATCTAAAACTCCAGGACTGCCCCTCCGCCAGCAAGAACTGGGTTGAGCTGCTCTTCAGCCTCTTCGAAGGTGAGTGGACCGTCACTGGAAAGGCTTTGAGTGACATTTGGTGCACTGATTTGGCGGGGGGGGGGGGGGGGGGCGGGGGGGCGGGCAGTGCGGAGTAGCAGTCTTGAAAGTCTGGGGTTCCAAGGAGGAAGACCCAAGGAGAGTTGGTGTGAGAGCCCATCCCCGGTGGGTTTAGTGCCCCTTGCCTTCCTGTTGTTGGTCCTTACCTCCCATTGACCCGAGAAAGATGCCAAGGATACCTTGGTCTTATGCAAATAAAGACCATCAGGCACCAGGTGTCTGGTGTGAGCATGGGAATGCTCTGTGTCTGTCTGTCCACTTCCATTACCTCTCTTTCCAAGGTTTCTCACCTCTGCACCCCTTGGCAGGGCTGCCTCTCTGCCCCCAGCCAGCCCCTCTGCTTACCCTTGTTCATTTCCCCATTACCTCAACTTGCACTTGGTCCTGGTGGGTACCTGAGCTGTAGGTCTAGGACCACCTCCTCAATAGCTCTGATTCTAAACAGTGAATCTGATTGGTTGGCATCGTTCAGGAGGTTGCTCCTGCTGCAATCAGGTCAAGGGAAAGGTGGGGTCTATTAAGGCATTGGGGGCTGAGAGCCACTAGACCAGCGGTTCTCAACCTGTGGGTTGCGACCCCTTTGGCGGTCGAACGACCCTTTCACAGGGGTCGCCTAAGACCATCCTGCATATCAGATATTTACATTACGATTCATAACAGTAGCAACATTACAGTTATGAAGTAGCAACGAAAATAGTTTTATGGTTGGGTCACAACATGAGGAACTGTATTTAAAGGGGCAGAAGGTTGAGAACCACTGCACTAGACACTAGGAGGGGCCAAGGGGCATGTTCCTGGTGCCCCGAGAGTCAGTCCAGTCACCCTAGAAGGTCAGCGTGTGGGACACGTCAGTAGTGTCCTTCCCACCACTTGTAACCAGTGCTGAGCGGGCTTCACAGACACCACGTACTGACCCTCACCTCTCGCGGCACAGCAAGCTCTTAAATGCCACCCCTTTCTAAATGGCTTCAGTGGTCGGTTTTATGTTTAACATATAGTTTACTATATATTTTTTTAAACCACCCCTTTCTGATACTTGATTTCTAAACCAATTGTTCTCCATGTGTGGTCGCCAGACCAGCAGCATCAGCCTCACCTGGGAACCTGTTGGACATTCCCAGGCTCCAGCCCACCTCAGACCAGAACTGACCAGAAACTTTGGAGGGGCCCGGCCATGTGTGTTTAATAAGCTCTGCAGGTGACGCTGGTGCATGCAGAGTTTGAGAGCCACTGTCCTAAGTCCTAAGTAGGTAGAGACCACTTCTGACCTCCTTCAATCCTTGGCCCATGGAATTCTCCGCAGGGGCTTGGAACCATTGCTTAGAGCAGCGGTTCTCAACCTGTGGGTTGCGAACAATGAAAATACATCCTACATATCAGATATTTACATTACAGTTCATAACAGTAGCAACATTACAGTTATGAAGTAGCAACAAAAATAATTTTATGGTTGGGGTCACGACAACATGAGGAACTGTATTAAAGGGTCGCGGCATTAGGAAGGTTGAGAACCACTGGCTTAGAGGCTGTGTGTGTTGTATATGTGAGGGAAACCATTGATTGCATCATGTGCATTGTTGGGCTTCAGGTAGAGTAAATTAAACTTCTTCTCTTACAGCCCTCAATAAAGACCAAGGCCTCATCATTGGGTCTGACATTAATACATTCCTCAACTGTTCATCAGATCTCGAGAAAAGGTAATGTAGATTTCCTGTCAAACCATTATAACTGGTATTTGCAGAATACTCTGCTATCCTGTCACATGTGTCATCTCATGGGACTGTTGTCATCTGCCTCTCAGGCCAGTAGGTTAATGGTGGACATTTTAGAGGAGGAAGACGAAGGCTCGGAGGGGAAAGCAGGGAGAAGCCATCTCTCACCGAGTCTTACTCTCGGCCCCACATGGTTCTGGAATTCTCTGTCATTGGGCCACCTTGCCACGCACACACAAGGGCACACAGCTGGGATTTGCACCCCTGCCTTCTAGTTTACGATCCTGTGAGTTCGTGGCAGAGCAGGCGGGGGAGATAGACCTGAGCACCCCACCGACGCTGCGTGGTCTGAGGAAGAGGTGAGTCCTCTGCATCCATTTCCTCCTGGAAAATGTGAGACAGCGTCCCCGTGAGGAGACCGTGCAGCAGAAGCCTCACTCAGGGGTGTTCTCAGGACAGAGACTTTAATTTATCCTGGGGTTGCAAATAATTTCTTAACAAATGACCAAAATTTGTAAAAGACACCTTAAAAAATAGAGCAGATTTGAGGGTCTCCCCATGATTATAGGACTTTGCCCACTCACATCCCAATGTGCTTCTCGAGGGAGCGAGAAAAGGACGGTGTGGAAACCCGCATTGGGAGTTCCCCAGAACCCTCAACTCCACGGGGTGTGTCACCAGGGCAGCTCCGTGCACCTTAGGGAAGGACAGAGGCCGTCACTTGGCTGCCAGACCATCAGCGAGAGCTTCCTGTGTTCACCGCAGATGTTTCTAGCATGGCTCAGTCCAAGCTCGTAAGCTTCAGTCACCACCACCTCTTTGCACTTTTCCTCTCCCAGCCCTTGGCTGTCCTGTGCTGATTCTCCTTCTATTGTTTAATCCTGTCAACTCACTTCCAGTCAGCAATTCACATCAACACCCAGAGCAACTGCCACATGTCAGGCTCCGTGCTGGAGTCTGCGCGGTGCCGTGGGCACATAGGCTGGACCTGCTCCCTGACCACACTTGGAGTCAGCTCAGAAAGCAAAACTCAAGCCCGCTGGTGTGGCTCAGGGGTTGAGCATCGACCTAGGAACCAGGAGCCACATGCCTGGGTTGCAGCCTCAATCCCTAGTGTGGGGCGTGCGGGCGGCGACGAATCAATGATTCTCTCATCACTGATGTTTCTCTCTCTCTCCCTCTCCCTTCCTTTCTGAAATCAATAAAAATATATTAAATTTTAAAAAACAAAGCAAAACTCAAGAGGTCATAATAAAAGGGGTACCTTGAGAGCTTAATGATTATAAAACCACGAGATGATACATGACACCAGTTCCAGGGTTCCCTTGATCTTTGCCTGAAGTGAAGGTTACACTGGTTGATGTTAAACTGACAGTGGGGGTCCTCACCCAGGAGATATTGATGGAGAACCTCTGGGTGCAGGGGCAGGTGGAGGGGGTCGTAAGAGGACTAACATTGTTTTGTCATTTGAGAGTTTTAGAACTTGGGGGTGAGACAAAGAGGCCCATCAATGACTCTGACACAAGAGTGAGGCATGAAACACAGCACTGCTCCCCAGAGCGGGGAGAGTCTTATCTGGGGTGCTCTGCGGTGGCTTGGAGCAGGGGGAGGGCCGGCTGGAGGAGGGACAGCCAGAGGGGCTGGGCAGAGACAGGGGCTTCGTGTACTAAATATCTAACCACGTTAGGCAAACCCAGGACTCTCAGCTCCAAGGTTTATGCGGCAAGTTCTGTTGTACCCAGGGGCGGTTCATTTATTTCTTCAAGACCTCTTCCCG
Source organism: Myotis myotis (assembly GCF_014108235.1). Lineage (NCBI taxonomy): Eukaryota > Metazoa > Chordata > Mammalia > Chiroptera > Vespertilionidae > Myotis > Myotis myotis. The sequence goes on from NW_023416390.1 coordinate 76,547,092, forward strand.
CCCGTTAGATAGTCAGGGTCAGAGCAGCCGAGGCTGTGCACTGAGTGGGTGTCGTCTGTGTCCCTGCTGTGTTCCAGAGTCGTGCATAGGTTCTGGATAATTCACAGCTATAGCTCACCATTTCCCCTCACCACTCTCACAGCAAGTGTGGGTGAGTTGATGCTTCATAACACAGGAGGTGCTTAGTTAGGGTGGCAAGGCCCAGGCTTCCCTGAATGGAGGGAGGCCCCTCTACAGCACCCCTGTCACTTCCACCAGTTCTTCATTCTGGGCCAACCCTCTCCACATGATGGCCCTGGGACAGGGAGGTGCTCTGTACTCCACCCTATTTTCCCCAAGTGTGTTCTCTCCAGACCAAAATCTATACCCATCCTTCCTCAGGGTCGCCCTCTGCTGGTGGAACTATGCAGGCTCTGGCATGCAGCTTTCTAGCCTGCCAGACATGACCCATAGATGGGGAAATCAATTTAGAGGTTTGATTTGAAGCATTAAAAAACAAACATCCCCCACCCCCCCCACCCCCACCCCCCAAAAAAATGGAAGGGAGGAAAGAATCAGAATTCAGTGCTTATAATGAGAGCATTTTTATGTTTTATTTCAGATATATTTATTATTATCTTTTAATCCTCACCAGAGGATATTTTCCTGTTGAATCTTAGGGAGAGTGGAAGAGAGAGGGAAAAACAGAAACATCGATGTGAGAAAAACACATTGACTGGTTGCCTCCTGCAAGAGCCGCAACCAGGGCCCAGGTCTGGGAAGGAGCCTGCAGCCGAGGTACATGCCCTTGACCAGAATCAAACCCAGGACCCTTTGGTCCACAGGCCTACGCTCTATCCACTGAGCCAAACTGGCTAGGGCCAAATATATTTATTTCTGAAATAAAACACAAAATATATGTGGACATAAATGTCTATACATTTACACACATACATAGTGATATGTGTTTAAAAATACATATTCTTCCCTAATCAGTTTGGCTTAGTGGATAGAGTGTTGGCCTGCAGACTGAGGGGTCCCAGGTTCGATTCTGGTCAAGGGCATGTACCTTGGTTGCGGGCACATCCCCAGTAGGGGGTATGCAGGAAGCAGCTGACCGATGTTTCTCTCTCATCAATGTTTCTAACTCTCTACCCCTCTTCCTTCCTCTCTGTAAAAAATCAATAAAGTACATATTTAAAAAAAAATACAGTTTCTACCATTCGCAAGCTATGTGATCGAGGAGAAGTTTCCATTAAAAAAAAACCACAACAAGATATGAGTTCATTTACATAAAGTCTGGAGAGGGGCAGTCTAGAGTGGTTATAATCGCCAGGAATCCAGGCTCCTCTCTTGTTGCTTTGTCAGCCTTCACAAGGCTCCTTCCTCCTGGTGCAGCATGGATACCTCAGGTCCAGGCAGCAGGAAGGGGCGAGGAGGCTGCAGCCAGGCTGGTCTCTGCCGGCTGCATATCAAGAGAGGCGCACAGCAGTGCGATCACTGAAACTTCTGTGCCAGCTGCCAAATAGCTGGTGCCAGTTACTCATTTCTTTAAGTCTCAGCTTCCTCCTCTTAGGGTGGAGATAAATAAATATAGTTGCTAGCTCATAAATGCATTATGAAAGTCAAATGACATAACATGCGTACGTTTTATCACAGTGGCCAGCACAGAATCAAAGCTCAGTACATTGAAGTCAGCATTAGTATTACCTATGTTTTATAAACAATAAATTGTAAGAAAAAAAAGGTGTGGCATGAAAACTGAAGACAGTCCTCAGGGTGAGCTAATACAGAGAGCAGTCGCGTTGGTACAGTGTTTGTGTGCACACAGGAGCCGTGACAACTCCACTAAGAAGGGGTAATAATGATGACTTCCCCCCGACCAGCCACTTCCTGCCCGTGACTTTGTGGACATGGCTTTCCACTCAGGGTCTCTGTGTCTTTACCGATTACAGACCTTGTCACTGTTCGTCCGTCGGGGGAAATGTGTACTCAGAGTCATTACTTACCATGTCCTTCCATGTCACTTTGTCGTAGCAGGTCTTGTCCCCAGGCTGGCAACCTGACCCTGCAGGGTGCCCGGCAGTGGGGCTTGGAGACGGCCGTGGGCTCCTCGCCGCCCCGCTCTGCCTATCAGAGCGTCTGGGAAGCGTTTGCTCAGCAGCCCAGGGCGGAAAGGGATGCTTTCCTGCAGGATGTTTTCCCTGAAGGCTTCCTCTGGGGCGTCTCCACGGGAGCCTTCAACGTGGAAGGAGGCTGGGCTGAGGACGGAAGAGGGGCAAGCGTGTGGGACCGACTCGGACCCCAGAAGGCCGCCACGGGCCAGGCCACTCCGGGCGTGGCCAGCGACAGTTACCACAAGGTGGACTATGACGTCTCCCTGCTTCGCGGCCTCCGGGCTCAGGTCTACAAGTTCTCCATCTCCTGGTCCCGCATCTTCCCCACGGGGCACAGGCGCAGCCCCAACCTCCGGGGTGTCGCCTACTACAACAAGCTGATCGACAGCCTGCTGGACTCGCACATCCAGCCCATGGCCACGCTGTTCCACTGGGACCTGCCGCAGGCCCTGCAGGACCGAGGCGGGTGGCAGAACGAGAGTGTGGTGGACGCTTTCCTGGACTACGCAGCCTTCTGCTTCTCCACCTTTGGGGACCGTGTGAAGCTGTGGGTGACTTTCCACGAGCCGTGGGTGATGAGCTATGCGGGCTATGGCACCGGCCAACACCCGCCGGGCATCTCCGACCCAGGAGTGGCCTCCTTTAAGGTACTTCTCTTCTTTGCAGCTCCTACTCGTTAGAAGAGATAGGATGTTTGGTGGGAAAAAGTCATTTTATCTTCCTACCAGCAAGTGTTTACTTTTTGTTTTTTAAAGGAAATCAGAGGGAGGGAAGGAACCATAAAGTGTTAATCACCTTATTTTGTCCAAGCACAGTGCTGGCTCTTTACAGATAGTTATGACATCCTCAGAGTGGCACTGATGGCTGTGACTACATCCTCAGGGCAGCACTGATGGGTGTGACTACATCCTCAGAACAGCACTGATGGGTGTGACTACATCCTCAGAACAGCACTGATGGGTGTGACTACATCCTCAGAACAGCACTGATGGGTATGACTACATCCTCAGGGCAGCACTGATGGGTGTGACTACATCCTCAGGGCAGCACTGATGGGTGTGACTACATCCTCAGGGCAGCACTGATAGGTGTGACTATATCCTCAGGACACCTGATGGGTGAGAAAGCTGGGGCTCAGGAGGAGAAACCATTTGGTCATGATGACATCACTAGTGGGTTAGTTAGAAGCCAAAATTTGAGCCCAAGTCTGCCTGACTCCAAAGCAAGTTTTCTGAGTCACCCAGGACTCTCAATTGACAGAAAACCCAATTTCAATCCAGCAGGTGGGAGATGTATGAGCTCAGGAAACTGGAAAGTCTTGGTTTAGGTGATCAGACCACAGACAATGCTACCAGGACCCAGTTTCGCTTCTGCTCTTGCCCCCTTGTTGGCTTTATTCCTGGGCTGCCTGGTGGCCAGGTGGCAGCAGCCCTCTCTCATCTGTCAGGACCAGTGGGAAGCAAGCGTGCCTTTGTCTGTCATTCGCAGCAAGTCTCCCTGTGTTTCTGGTCTCTGTGTGAGTCACATGGGGCGCTGACAGGTTGGGTCCAGGTCCCAGCTCTACCCCTCAGCACAGTGGTTGAGAGGCGGGGAGCTGGGGAGTGGCACGGGTTGGCTTTCCAGAGAGCAGACAGGGTATTAGTTCAACAAGAAGGAGATGTATATAATAGAGACAAAATATAAAATGGCTTCCTTCCATCTTTTCCTTTTTCTTCAAAATCTCCCAGAAAACCCACCAGCTTTCCCTGGCAGCATTTTCCAGGAGGGACATGTTAGCCTGGGTCACCCCTGCCACCCTTCGGGGTTTGTTCTAAAGGGGACATTTACTGTGTCCCATGCTAGGTCTTAAGGAGGACACACAGCCCATGTCCGTGAGGTCTTAAAACCTTGGCGGGAAATGATGTTAACACACATAAGAAAATTGGAAAACAATTCAAAATGTCTGCAATTAGCATGAGCTGGAAATGAATAAATGCCTCAATAAAATGCCAAAACCACAGCACTTTGTCAAGGTTTCCATCCTGCTCTTGTTCAGCAAGTACACCAGGAAGAGAAACTACGCTTCTGAAGATGGAAGGTTTGGACCTTTCTGCATGTCTCCTGCGTGTCACCCAAACCTTTTCTCCTTAGGCTTCTTCTTTTTTTTTTTTTTCCTAAGCATACTTTAAAAAGTTTATATGTTTTTATTGATTTTAGAAAGAGGAAGGGAAAGGAGAGAGAGAGAAACATTGATGTGAGAGAGAAACATTGATCAGTTGCCTCCTGCACACACCCTGATCAAGGACTGAACCCGCACCCCAGGCATGTGTCCTGACTGCAAATCAAATTGGCATGTCAGGCCAAGGGACCCTACTGGTGCATGAATCCGTGCACCGGGCCTCTAGTTTTGATGTGAAATTCTTCAAAAGTAAGTGTCATCATCTTCAGATGATAAAAAGGAAGGGGAGCTGAGCGGTAGCAAGCTCTCCTCTGCACTCCCGAGTTTCTGCTTGTGCTTTATATGTACAGTCTCACTTAATTCTCCTCTGTGGATCCATAAGTACCTGCTTCTTAACAGACTAGGGACCTGAAGTTAGAAGATTGGTCGAGCTTAATGAGCAAGTTAGTGACAGAGTCAGGACTTAAATCTAGGTGTGTTATACTCCAGATAATCTGCTTTTGCCCATCTTTTCATAGCGCTCCACCAAGGAGAGCTGTTGATCGTTGTAAGACTATCAGTTAAGTCTACAGAGAGATTCTTTGTGGTGATGTTTCTCCCTAGATTTTATTAAGTGGAAAGGAGAACAAGTAATCTAGAAAGAATTGTCCCCTTCTTTGTGTGGTAACTAAAATGATCTCCACTCCCCATTAGTTGTTGACTAATAAGTCAATAACTACTTATTGAGAATGGAGGCAGACTAACATTGTGGGTGACAATACAGGCCTGGAGTCAGAATGCCTGCATTTTACCCTCTCTGGATCTTGTTTTCCTCACCTGTACAGCAGTAAGAATAACTTGCCACATAGATTATGGTGGGGATTACATGAGCAAATTCGTTAGCAGTTGTAATTATTAATATGGTTGTCGATGCTGTTGCTATTAACCTGTCAGGGGTGGTGCTGACTTGTTGACATTGTCGTCCACATTGTTGATATTGGGGGCATTGGCATTGGTATTGTTGCCATCAGCACTGTCTTGTTGACTTGTTGACACTGTTAGCATCAGTCTTAACTTCTTGTTGACATTGTTGATGTTTTAATGACAGTGTTGGCATTAGTGTTGATGTTATTGATGTTGACATTTTCAGTGTTGCTGTTGTTATTAACTTGCTGGTATTATTGACACTGGTGTTAAGTTGTTGACTTGCTGTTGGCTTGTTGGTGCTGTTGTTGACACTGTACCTTCTTTCCTCTTCACAAGGTGGCTCACTTGGTCCTCAAGGCTCATGCCAGAGCTTGGCACCTCTACAACAGCCACCATCGCCCGCAGCAGCAGGGCCGTGTGGGCATCGTGCTGAACTCAGACTGGGCAGAACCCCTCTCCCCAGAGAGTCCCGAGGACCTGAGAGCCTCTGAGCGCTTCTTGCACTTCATGCTGGGCTGGTTTGCACACCCTATCTTTGTGGATGGAGACTACCCAGCTGCCCTGAGGGCCCAGATTCAACAGATAAACAAGCAGTGCCCCAGTCCCGTGGCCCAGCTCCCCGAATTCACTGAAGCAGAGAAGCAGCTCCTGAAAGGCTCAGCTGATTTCCTGGGTCTGTCCCACTACACTTCCCGCCTCATCAGCAAGGCCCAACAAGACACCTGCATCCCCAGCTATGATACCATTGGAGGCTTCTCACAGCACGTGGACCCTGCCTGGCCCCAGACCTCATCCCCTTGGATTCGTGTGGTGCCCTGGGGCATAAGGAGGCTGTTGCGGTTTATATCCTTGGAGTACACAAGAGGAAAGGTTCCCATCTACCTGGCTGGGAATGGCATGCCCATCGGGGAAAGTGAAAATCTCCTTGATGATTCCTTGAGAGTAGACTACTTCAATCAATATATCAACGAGGTGCTCAAGGGTAAGAGCAGTGGATATGCTGGTGATCGGAAGGTGGGTGGCCCTTCTTCAAGTCATCACAGTTTTGTGTTATGGAACCAAGACCGTCTCTCAAGTAAATGAAGCCAAAAAGTAGTATTGGTAGTAAGAGCATGAGTCCTTCACATCAGCCTCCTAACTCTCCCCCTCAAGGCCTCAACTTTTTGCTCTCATATTCTTATTCCTTTCTAAATTCTGCCCATCTGAACCCTGTCCATTAATCAAGCCTCATCATTTTTTAATGCACTTATTTAACAAATATTTATTAGCTGACTATTATGTTCCAGACATTGTGCAATACAGTAGAGGTAAAATATTAAACAAAAATTGTCTTTTCACATAGGATATTCACGGTCTACAGAGACACAGACAGAAAATTGCAACATAGGGTGATAATGGCATTACAGGATGGCATGAGGACACTTAAGATGGGACTCCAACCCATTAACTCTTCCTTCAGTGCTCCAGCCACATTGATCTTCATCTCCTTTAACTGGCTGTAAAAATATATAGCTCTTCATTTACTTTGATTCAATTAATCACATCTACAGTTTCACTCTTACATAACATACTGTTTCACATGTCTTTTTATTTCAAGTAAAAAGGAATGGCAAATAGGTTTCACCTCACAGGCCAGTCCTACTCAGTTGAGAGTGGCTAGCTGTCTGCCTAGAGGGCTGTGATGAGAAGATTTCAAGGCTTTGCCTAGATTCAAAGAGAAAGAATTGATAAGTGATACTTGCCCTGGGCATTGCAGTGAGGAATGGAGACCCACATCCACAGAGGGAGGTCAGACCCCCCTCTCTGTTCTTCACGTGCACTCCTCTCAGCATCAAGGTTACATTCTATAATGTGCATAATCTTGGAACCCATTTAAGACATTGCCTCAAGTGATCGTTGACACAGCTGTATGCAGTCAATCGACAGATACTTTCCTCCTGTGACAACTGTGGAACGGATGCTCTGAGATGTTGAATGGTGTGCCCAAACATGCTGTGAGTGGAACCAGAGGCCTATTTCTGGCTCAGCTCTTCACTCTTCCCACTGACCTATGAGGCTTTTATTCATCTTTATGTTCCCAGAGCCTGGCCCAGCCTGGAGACAAAGCAGGTGCTTACTGAATTACTTAGTGAGCAACTTTTCCTGCCACATACGCAATAGGTGCGATTTGATAGAAACGAGGCTTAATACTTTGCTGACTCCCCGTTGGAGCCCACAGCCATTGCCTTATTTTGGCTCTGGTTGTTGGTTGACCTGCTAGACCGTCTTTATTTTCTCACAGTCCTGGAGTCCAGAAGTCTGAAATCAAGATGTCAGTAGAAATGCTCTGCCTCCAAAGGTTCCAGGGGCTAGGGCGGGGGGATAAAATGGACACATATGTAATACCCTTTGTAATACTTTAAGCAATAAATAAAAAAAATAAAAATAAAAAATAAATCAAAGGTTCCAGGGGAGCACCCCTCCTTGCTCTTCCATCTTCCGGTGGCTCCAGACATTCCTTGGCATGTGGCTGTGTCGCCCCAATCTCTGCCTCCATCTTCACACGGCTGCTCTAGGTCTCTACGCTAGCAGATGGGGCACATGCTCTCCATTATTCATTTTAAGACAAGGATGCTCCTTTGGACTGAGTGATGGCCATGGATGTGGCCGGATGTTTCATGGGGTCTTGTGAGTTTTCCTTATCCATCATGAGGGAGAAAAGAGGTTCATGTTTTTGGAGTAACCCAAATCACCTCCAAAACTTTCATGTCAAAAGGAAAACCTTTAAAAAGCAAACTAACAGGCCTGGCCGGTTTGGCTCAGTGGATAGAGCGTCGGCCTGAGGACTCAAGGGTCCCAGGTTCGATTCCGGTCAAGGGCATGTACCTTGGTTGCGGGCACATCCCCAGTGGGGAGTGTGCAGGAGGCAGCTGATCGATGTTTCTCTCTCATCGATGTTTCCAACTCTCTATCCCTCTCCCTTCCTCTCTGTAAAAAATCAATAAAATATATTTTTTTAAAAAAAGCAAACTAACAGAGACTTTAAAATAACACCGCTGTATTTTTGTTGTTCCCCACAGCTGTCAAGGAGGACTCAGTGGATGTTCGATCTTACATTGCCCGTTCCCTCATCGATGGCTTCGAAGGACCCTCTGGTTACAGCCAGAGGTTTGGGCTGCACCACGTCAACTTCAACGACAGCAGCAGGCCAAGGACTCCCAGGAAATCTGCCTATTTTTTCACCAGCATCATTGAAAAGAATGGTTTCCTCACCAAAGAAGTGAAAAGACTGCCACCACCCAGTACAGCAACTTTCCCCCCAAGGGTCAGAGCCTTCCCTTTTCCATCTGAGGTGCCCTCCAAGGCCAAGGTCGTTTGGGAAAAGTTCTCCAACCAGCCCAAGTTTGAACGCGATCTGTTTTACCACGGCACGTTCCGGGATGACTTTCTGTGGGGCGTGTCCTCATCAGCCTATCAGATCGAAGGAGCTTGGAATGCTGACGGCAAAGGCCCCAGCATCTGGGATAACTTTACCCACACACCAGGCAGCAACGTGAAAGGCAATGCCACTGGAGACATAGCCTGTGACAGCTACAACCAACTGGATGCGGATCTGAACATGCTTCGAGCTTTGAAGGTGAAGGCCTATCGCTTCTCTATCTCCTGGTCTCGGATTTTCCCAACTGGGAGAAACAGTTCTATCAATAGCCGTGGTGTTGATTATTACAACAGGCTGATTGATGGCTTGGTGGAAAGCAACATCTTTCCGATGGTGACACTGTTCCACTGGGACCTGCCCCAGGCACTGCAAGATATCGGAGGCTGGGAGGATGCTTCCTTGATTGAGTTGTTTAACAGCTATGCAGACTTTTGTTTCCAGACCTTTGGTGACAGGGTCAAGTTCTGGATGACCTTTAATGAGCCCGTGTACCAGGCGTGGTTGGGTTATGGCTCAGGGGAGTTTCCCCCAAATGTGAAGGACCCAGGCTGGGCACCTTACAGGATTGGCCATGCACTCATCAAAGCTCATGCCAGAGTCTACCACACTTACGATGAGAAATACCGGCAAAAGCAGAAGGGGGTCATCTCCTTGAGCCTCAGTGCACACTGGGCAGAGCCCAAGTCGCCCGAGGTCCCACGGGATGTGGAGGCAGCTGACCGAATGCTACAGTTCTCTCTGGGCTGGTTCGCCCACCCCATTTTCCGAAATGGGGACTATCCCGAGGCCATGAAGTGGAAAGTGGGGAACAGGAGTGAACTACAACACTTGGCCACGTCCCGCCTGCCCAGTTTCACTGAGCAAGAGAAGAGGTACGTCCAGGCTACGGCCGATGTGTTCTGCCTCAACACCTACTCCTCCAGAATTGTGCGGTACACAACACCGAGGTTAAACCCACCCTCCTACCAAGATGACCGGGAGATGATTGAGGAGGAGGACCCTTCATGGCCGTCCACAGCAATGAACAGAGCTGCACCCTGGGGGATGCGGAGACTGCTCAACTGGATCAAAGAAGAGTATGGTGACATCCCTATTTACGTCACCGAAAATGGGGTGGGGCTGGAAAATCCGAAGGTGGAAGATACCGATCGGATATTCTACCACAAAACCTACATCAATGAAGCTTTGAAAGGTATGTGAGGGTTCATGCCCCCCTTACAAAATCTCCCAACATCCACATGTCATGTGCCTGAAATGATTGGCAGAGTAGATTACAAACCATCAGCAAGTCTCTGTCTTATGTGCTAACTCCATTATTCTTTCCCTGTCTGGGGTTACATTTCCCTCTGAAAAAAAGCTATGGTCGACTCCCCAGATGTACACACACACAATCCCCATAAGAACATTTTTATGGGTCCATTCATCTATAATTGAGCAACTACTGTTGGATAAGTTTTACTCTAAATCATAGGGAAACAGTAGTGAACAAAACAGATAACTTTCTGCTGACATGAAGTTTATATTCTGACTAGTGGTCCGATGCATGGATTCATGCACATTGAAAGGAAATTAATTAGAAGGTGGCCAGCAGGACGGGACTGGGAGAGATGGGCCACACCTGGGGCAGCACCTGGCTCAAAGGGCATCTGCAGGGTGCCTCCAGCAGGTGGGGTCCCTCGGCCTGGCCTGTGGGGATTGGGCCGAATCTGGCTCTCCAACATCCCCTGAGGGGTCCCAGATTGCAAGAGGGAGGTTCTTGGGCGACGTACCCCGGAATAAGGCTCCCTCCTCTCTGGTTCCGGGGTGCGTCACCTGAGAACTGCTACTGCCAAGTTACCACAGCTTGGCAGCTCCTGCATTGAAGCGTCTTCCCCTGGTGGTCAGTGTGCATCATAGCCACTGGTCAGATGGTCTCTTAGCCTTTTATATATATAGACTAGAGGCCCGGTGCACAAAATTTGTGTGTGTGTGTGTGGGGGGGGGGGGGGTCCATCAGCCCGGCATGCACCCTCTCCAATCCGGGACTACTTGGAGGATGTCCAACTCCCTGCAGGAATTGGATCTAAACCAGCAGTCGGACATCCCTCTCGCAATCCAGGACCGCTGGCTCCTAACCGCTCACCTGCCTGCCTACCTGATCACCCCTAACCACTCTGCCTACCTGCCTTATCACCCCTAACCCCTTTGCCTGCCTGCCTGATTGCCTCTAACCACTCTGCCTGCCTGCTTGATTGCCCCCTAACTGCCCTCCCCTGCCAGCCTGATCACCCCCTAACTACTCCCCTGCCAGCCTTACCACCCCTAACTGCCTCTGCCTCAGCCCCCACCACTGTGGCTTCGTCTGGAAGGACGTCCGGAAGACGTCTGGTCTAATTAGCATATAACCCTTTTATTAGTATAGATGGGTTCCATGCAACCCCAGAGCAAGAAATTGTTCTCACATTCACATTTGTGTTTCATGTCTAAAGGGGGCCGAGACTCTTGAATTTGAAGCACATCCCTTTACCCCAACAAAAGAATTTGATTTTACAAAGATCAGTCATTAATACTTGTTTGGGGGCATGAGTGTGGGCAAAAGAACAAAGACACACAAGATGATCTGTCTATCGGGGACACGGTACCTGTGTGTACAAGTTGATGGTTCAGGACTCCTGCCTTGAGTTGAGAGGCCAGTACTTGGCTGGGCTTCTTGGGGTCCCTGCCTGACTGGGGTAAAGCTCTTCTCTTTCCCTTGCAATGTTCCCAGCCTACAGGCTCGATGGCGTAGACCTCCGAGGGTATTCCGCGTGGTCTCTGATGGACAACTTTGAGTGGCTGAATGGTTACACAGTCAAGTTTGGGCTGTACCATGTTGATTTCAACAATGCGAACAGGCCTCGCACAGCAAGGGCCTCCGCCAGGTACTACACGGAGGTCATCGCCAGCAACGGCATGCCGCTGCCCCGCGAAGACGAGTTTCTCTACGGCCGGTTTCCCGAGGGCTTCATCTGGAGCGCGGCTTCCGCTGCGTATCAGGTGCGGAGTGCAGGGCAGTTCAGCAACATCGGCTGCACACCTACTGTGCGCCGGGCTCCGGGTTCAGGGCTGGGAAGGGCAGGGTGAGCAGGGGATTTTCATAGACTGTGGGAGGGAAGTGAGGGATGCCATCAGGGGATCTTGGAGGACCTCTTCCCCGATAGCCCTGGTTCTTCACCCCCCAGTACAGGCAGACCAGCACAGTTACGAGGGCAGTGCTGAGATGGTGTTTGCAGCGAGAAGGAGCAGGTGGCGCCTGGGCAGACACTTAGGCAGAGGTGTGAGCGTGAGGACTCTCTGCTGGGTGCTTTTCTCGCCTGCTCTCCTCCAAGTGGGAAACATGGCTGTCACGGTTTCCTTTTCTAGTCACCAAAGAATGGGTCGTCGCGGCCACGGAGGGGCGGTGGGAGGGGCAGGCGATCGGCCCGAGGTTATTAGAGACGGGTTTCTTTCCTGATGACCTAACATCCTACCATCACCTTATACGTGCCAGGTGAAGCTTCCTCACACAGAAAATATGAGGGTTTTGCCTTTTTCCCAGAGAAATAAAAGATAACAAGCCAAGAGTGACTTGCTCAGGCCTTTAGTTGCGGGTCCCTGCTTTACATCTTTTTTATTTTCTCTGCGACAGGAGGGGCTCTGTGTGCTCAGGGTGAGGCCTGGGCAGGGTCAGGGGTATGAGCTGGCCTGGCTGGGAGTGCCCCGCCCTAGGGTTTTTTTTGGACTATAGCTGCTGAAAATACGTTCGAGGTAGACGAGTGTTAGCAGCCCCAGATGACCGCAACACCGGGTTATGAATGACGTCTGGGGGCAAGTTCTGCCACACCCAGACCTGTGCTAGCCAAACACACAGAACCGCTCATGTAGCCTATTGTGTGGGCCGGAGGAAGCCCCGTTCTTGGTCCCGCCAGGTGCTCTGGCCAACACTTCACGTGAGGAAATGCCGAGGTTTCCGAGACAGGCTTCTGTGGCTCTTCTTTCAGGCACAGATGCCAGTAGATTTCTCCCCCAGTTGTAACAACCAGCGCTGTCTCCAGACATTGATCAATGTCCCTGCGGGGACAACACAGTGGCTGGGTGAGACCCACGGTCCTGGTTTGCAGCTGACACAGGAAGGGACACAGGCAGGCCTGCTGGGTTCTTAACCCTGTCCGTGCACGGGCGGGACAGTCTTGGAAACATTTTGGTAACCACGTCTTGAATGATTAAGTTGGTGTCAGGGAGCAGTCAGCAGGCACGTTCTCCCCAATTTTGACATTGAATATTCTAATGAGCAAAATGTGGGGTGTGAATCGAGAATGGATGAGACGTGCCTACAATGCAGATTAGATGCCATCTGACTGGATTCTTTTTTAAAACCTTTCCTTTGGAAATCGGTTTAAACAGAGAAAAGTTGCAAAAACAGTAGAGGACTCCCATGTACCCTTTCCCATGCTCCTCAACTGTTACCATTTTACCATTTGCTTCATTTTCTCTCTCTATGTGCACAATTGTGTGTGTGTGTGTGTGTGTGTATGCACATTTTATATGTATGTGAAACAGACTTTACACCTGAATGAGCAGGTGTCTACCAGGTTTCTCTACCATAAAATTAAGAAGTATTTTGTAGCTATAAGTGATTTAGGGGGAGCTACTGGAGACTATACAAATAGCCTGTTTCTCATTAAGTTTCACCCACTAGCTTTAGGAACTGTTGGTAATTTTTGCCTGAATCAGTTATTGCTATGATAGTGGACAAATGGTGATTTCCTAATTTCATCATTCCTTTACATTATTTATTATGTGGCACTCAACACATAATAATGTGTTGAGCTTTGCCTTTTCTCCTACTTACTTATATTTTATTTATACCTAAATGTGTTTTGATATATGGCATCAGTTTGGTCTTACGGAGTCCTGTTGTATTCAGTGGGCAGCACTTTTGCTGTCATTGTGTATTTAAATGCTCCAATCGCCCACATTTTGCCAGGCACAGTGCCTTCGGAACATGGCCCATCCTTCTCTGAGCTCTTCCCCAATTCTTTCCGGCACAAGGTGTTCCAGGTTCCTCTTGCACCTCTCCTGCCCAGCCCTGTCACCAGCTATTTCTCTCATGGGCCCTGGATCCTTGTATTGGACAAGGGCACTTAGAAACCAAGATGTGGGTGCTCGGGGTGCTCACTGCTGCCAGGTGTCGTCACCTTTAGGTCCTCAGTGGACAGAGCTAGGAAGTCCGTGTGCACGTGCGCACGCACACACACGCACGCACACACACGCACGCAGACACACAGTTGTATATGCTTCTGCACCCACCTACATCTCCATGTATATTCAGGGCCATGAGTTCACACTGATACCTCCACAGGTTCCTGCTAGCTTTCCCATTTTCTGTATGAGTGCCCCTTTCTCCAGTGGTGAGGAATCTGGTTCTGATATCCTCAACGTAGTCACTTGTTTGCTCAGTCCCCCTGCATTCACTGACCTCCCAGCCACCGAGGCCACCTCCTCCACCCACAGCCCACGCAGGGTGCGCTCCTGCCACTCTCACGGGGGCTGTGCCGGTCGTACCCTTGGTTAAACACCACACTACCTTCCCAGGCACATAAAATCACACCGTATATGCGGAAGTGTTCTAAGTAAGTGACGGAAATCGTACCTGTCAGACTGCCTGAGTCTGCAGGTAGGTGTTTACCCGGGGGCTTGCGGTCAGTTTCCCCTTAAGATGGGCGGGACAACCAAAAGGAAGCACCGAAGCAGACACACGTCCTGACCAGAAACCCTGCCCCCACGCCCGGCGTCGCTGGGATTTGTTTGGCCATCGTTGGGGCTGGGGCACGTGGAATTGTTCACTCGAACTGTTAGTGAACAGATGCTGTTATGGTAGCTACTGGGACACAAGGATGACAGAATCAGTGCCCAGGCCATACAGTCTGTGGGGATGCGGGTGACAGTGACAGAAAGTATGTACGGGAAGCTGCAGGAGTTTAGAAATCAGAGGGAGGCCATCGAAGGCTCCAGAGGACTTACCTCCTGTCTCGGGACCTTCCTGCTGACACAAAGGAACCTGTGAGGGCGTGACTGCAGGACTTAATTAGGTTGTGTCTTGTCATCTTGAGATCGAAGGTGCGTGGAGAGCAGATGGCAAAGGACTCAGTATTTGGGACACGTTTTCCCACACACCACTGAAGGTCAGCAACGACGACACGGGAGACGTGGCCTGTGACAGTTACCACAAGATCGCCGAGGACGTGGCCGCCCTGCGGAACCTGGGGGTGTCCCACTACCGCTTCTCCATCTCTTGGCCTCGTGTCCTCCCGGACGGAACCACCAAGTACATCAATGAAGCGGGCCTGCGCTACTACGCGCAGCTCATCGACGCGCTGCTGGCTGCCAACATCAAGCCCCAGGTGAGGTTGGGCCCGGGAGGCCTGCCCACGTGGGGGAGCCAGCTGGGCCAGGGAGCTCGTTCATCGTGTAAACAAAAGCTGTTTTCAAATTTAATTTTTGAATTGTTAACAAAGTCACGTGAGAAGAGGTCAAAAAGCAGAAAGGGGTCTGCAGTGTAGATTTTCCTTCCTTCAGTTCCTCTTTCTGTGGGCCCAAGTTTGCTAGGTTCTCATGTCCTTTTGTGGTTAGAAGCCAGTAGATGTGTCTGTGTGTGTGTATTCCTTTCCCCCCCTTTTCTCATAATGGTAAGATACTTGCTTCTTAGAAAAAAAAATGTTTTTATTGATTTCAGAGAAAGGAAGGGAGAGGGAGAGAGACAAAAACATGAAAACATCAATGAGAGAGAGACATCAATCGGCTGCCTCCTGCATGTCCCCTACTGGGGATTGAGCCCACAGTCTGGGCATGTGCCCTGACTGGGAATTGAACCTGGTGCATGGGATGATGTTCCACCACTGAGCCACACCAGCCAGGCAAGATACTTGCTTTTATTTAACAACTGGAGGCCCAGTGCACAAAATTCTTGCATGGGTAGGGTCCCTAGGCCTGGCTGGCAACCAGGGCCAATTAGGGCTTTCCAGCTGCCAGCCAGGGCCTGCCTTCCAGCTGCCTGCTGGGGCCTTCCTTCATTCCGCACCGCCCCCCTGGTGGTCAATGCATGTCCTAGCGACCAATCTCCTGGTCGAACTCCTGAGGGGACACTTTGTATATTAGATATATATATATTTCTTACAGATATTTTCATATCCACACATAGTTTCCTATTTTATTTTTGTTATGTGGAATTGTTTGCATCTTATCTCTCTAATAACTTCCCTGCTAATGGGCACTCTCCTATATGACATTTCCACTCTTTTGCCACTATAACCACTGCTATGATGAGTAACCTTAGACATACAGCCCCCATATGGGTAGTTTATCTGTAGGATCTGGTCCCAGGGGCAGAACTGGGACAAAAGTGTGTGTATTCATAAGCCATGAGTTATTATGAATAACGGAGGAGCTCATGTGTGGGCTGACTTTGCCATCACCAAAATTTTCAAACTTGAGGCCAAAGAGCACTTTCCTTTCCTGGCCATTTATGGTAACGCGCGGGAGAGCGCCCATTCTGGAAAGCCCGGGGGCTCCTCTGTTGCGTGGTTGGGGATTATGCTCCACGGCCAGAGCACAGTCCCACAGGACAGCCCCTCTCCCCACCCACTGTTATCTGGACTCTCCCCTCCCTGATAACACTGCAGGGACAAGCCAGCCGTGCAGCGTTTGTTATGGTGCGTGCAGGGCGGGTGGGGGAGACGGTGGCCGAGTGGCTCTCCTGCAGGACCCCCTGATCTGGGTCAACAACAAGATTCATCACATACAACAATTCGGAACAAGATCAGAGAGCACACACCTTAGAACCACGCGATTCTGTCCCACTCAAGGGCACTGAGACCCTGTGGGTGGGGGGGAGGGAGCAGCGTGGCCGGGAGCTCCAGGGAGGTGCGGGTGTCAGATAAAGAGGAGTGGGTGGCCAGGTGGGCGTGCAGGGAAAGGCATTTCAGGCAGAGGGAAGGGTCTGGGCTGACGATGGGTCGTGGCCCAGTGCAGGCTGAGGGCAGTGGAGACCACAGCTTGGCCAAGATGGGGCGTGTCAGGGGCATCGAGGGGAAGGCCGAGAGAAAGGCCACCCCCTAAGCATGGCCAGGCTGCTCCTTCCCCAGCCAAGGGTTCCCCGCTCCACAGGCAGACGCTCCGGACACATGGGTGATGTCCCTTTACAGTAAAATGCTCCGTCCCCCTGGGACCCTCAGCAGTCGGTCCAGGCAGGTTCTGATCTGAGAACAACCACGGCTCACACTGAAGACATGTGGGCCTCATGCCCTGGGCCTCACAATAGTGTCATGAAGTGGAAGTCTTAGCGCCTGAGCCCAGAACAGTGGGTGCACAGCTGCGACTCACACCCAGGCTTCTCCGCTCCTCTTCAGCACTGTGCCCGCCCCCTGCCGCTGAAGAACCGTGGAGCCTCTTTGGCCTGATCATTGGTTCTGTGTCCGCAGCACACGTGTGCTGGGGCATGGCCGGCACCAGCGGCTGCCCGTGCAAAGCAGGTGGATGGTCTGGCTGATCTCGCTCTCTCCCAGGTGACCCTTTACCACTGGGACCTGCCCCAGGCCCTCCAGGATGTCGGCGGCTGGGAGAACGAGACCATTGTGCAGCGCTTCAGGGACTATGCGGACCTGCTCTTCCAGAGGCTGGGCGACAAGGTGAAGTTTTGGATCACGCTGAACGAGCCCTTCGTCATTGCTCTGCAGGGCTACGGCTACGGGACAGCAGCTCCAGGTAGGCCCGGCCCAGCTGTCAGCTGCGTGTGGAGGAGGGGCCAGGAGAGCCGGGGGCAGGGCCTCAGAATGCCCACCGCTCAGCCTCCTGCTCCTGCAGCAGTTTCCCGTCTGCACCACTTGGGCTCAACCTGAATTTCACGTCCGTGCTGCCCAGGGCTTCTTTGCTCTGAGGCTCTGAGGCTCTGCCTTTCCTCAGACGGGAAGCTCCCGAGTCGGGGACGTGGACTAATTGGTGTAGGAGGGGGCGGCCCCTGAGGCTGTACAGGCCCACAGTCTGTTTCCTGCCACTCCCAGATCCCCCAGTTTTGGGTAACTGATTTGGCTGCTCCGCTCAGCCTGCCCTGACCCAACATGAGGCTGCTGGAGGCCTTCCTGCCCGAGTTCTGCTGCAGGCAGGCCGGTCCCCCTGCGGAGAGCTGCTCCGGGCCCTGCAGGGCCATATGCAAATCCCATGTAGGCGATTCGTTACTTTTCTAAGACAAAAAACCTTTTTGTTCCAAAACACATTTGACCCCAAAAGCTCTGATGGGGATTGTGGGCCTGTCCTGCCCCTTCAGAGCCATCCCGCCTTCCCTTCCTCTAGTTCTGAGCTGAGGAGTAAATCTGTGCTCATCTCTGTGCTCTTCGTGGTCACGTGTAAAAGCTGGGAAGTCACAGGGAGACCCTGGAGTCATTACCAGATGCAGCTCCATGGGTCCTTGGTTGGCGCTTTGGTTTTCCATTCCTTCAGCCCGAGAGGTGGCCTCAGACCATCGGCCCCCAAGGACTCTGTCAGCTGCTTCTGTCGGCTGTCCTCTCCAACCTCTGCTCCCACATGGGCTCCCCAGAGTGCCCGGGTGTCAGTGCCCGCCCGCGGGGCTCCTCTGGGCGCTTTGCCTGAGGCATGTGAGCACTCTGTAGGGGAAGGGGCAGAACCCAACATCCATCCAGCGCCTTGTCCGTGCAGACACGGCTGCTGGGGCTCCACACACACTATTCCACTTCCTTCTCCCAGCGACTCCCAGAGGAAGAAGCTGGAAGGCTGAAATCCTCGCCCAGAGTTACACGGCCGCTAGTAGGAAGTGGAGCCAGGATTTAAGTTCCATTCTCCCCCAAAACACATAGCGGACATCTCTAGGCAGAGAGTGCCACTCTTGGCCACATTCCCCCTTGGCTGACACCCATGTGTGCTTCCAGGCATCTCCTTCAGGCCTGGCACTGCCCCCTACATTGCCGGCCACAACCTAATCAAGGCCCATGCTGAGGCCTGGCACCTGTACAACGACGTGTACCGCGCCAGGCAAGGCGGCCTCATCTCCATCACCATCAGCAGCGACTGGGCTGAGCCCAGAGACCCCTCCAACCAGGAGGACGTGGAGGCCGCCAGGAGATACGTCCAGGTCTGTTTTCCCTCTGGGCATTGTTTTTACTCTTCCCTGTCTCCTCTCCTGTCATGATCTCATGGGAATAGAATTAGATCGCAGAACAACGCGTTAGGGTGCAGGCCTTGTTCTGCTCTTATCTGACTTTGTGAACTTGGTAATATCCCCTAACCTTGTTGGACCTTCGTTTTCTCATCTGTGCAGTGGAGAGGACCTACCTACCTCAGAGGTTTGCTGTGATGAAAGCTCTTTGGGGTTATCTTTTAAGCCTTAAAAATGATCTGTACATGTAGTCCTTGCTGGGTGTAACATTGGCTTGGAGCTAACAAATAGAAATTCTCTTCAGTGTCTGGTTTCACTACAGTTAATAGAACCAGGCTGCAATGCCACATACAACCTCCAGGTGTCACCATATAACCTTACTTCCTCAGCCTAAAGCTTCCGTAAATTGGGAACTTCAGACTCTGTGAAACTCATGAGTGCCCCCAATTCCAGGAGTTTAACATAAGGACACGCATCTCTTGGTCGTGGAATTTTGCTCCTAGGAAGTAGAGGGACTAGCGGGCAGGTGCCAACAACATGACCCACCCCTGTTTCAGCCTGAGCCCTGACAAGAGGAGATAGAAAAGAGTGGCCGCATCGCCAAGTTTTTCTCTGGCTCCTGGGAATGTCTCTGAAGGGGTTGGAGGGCACCCTCTCCCAGGTTTCGCCTCAGGAAGCGTTTTGGCTCTGAGGAGGAGCCAGGTCACGGTTCAATACCCAGTCAGAGAACAAGCCCGGATTGTGGACTGATCCCCAGTGCGGGGTGTCAGGAGGCAGCCAGTCAATGATTCTCTCTCATTATTGATGCTTCTTTCTCTCTCTCCCTTCATCTCTGAATTCAATAAAAATATATATTTTTAAAAGAATGGGATATGGAAAGAATGTGGGGAGTGGGGGCAAGTGTCCAGGGGCGTACCTGCTAATGCTGAGGCTGATGTCCCCCACCCCCACCTGCAGTTCATGGGAGGCTGGTTTGCACATCCGATTTTCAAGAATGGAGATTACAATGAAGTGATGAAGACTCGGATCCGTGACAGGAGCCTGGCCGCTGGCCTCAACAAGTCTCGGTAGGTCCTGGTGCCCAGACACCCAACCAGGAGAGGGTCAGGAGGGAGTCTGGTCTGTGGGACTGAAATGAAGCTCCTGGGTGGACAGCACAGTGGCGAGAGCATGGCTGTTGGGTCAGAGAGGTGTGTCTGAGGCAAGTTACTGTATCTCTGGGCTTCCTGCTTGCTGGGAAGATTAAACATGATTGTGTATGGGAAGCTCTCAGCCGAGGTCCTGGCACTGCTATGTGTTTGACGAAAGGCAGTTGCTATTATTGTTGTTATCCTTCAGAACAGCCTGGAAATCTATCTTCAAGGGCACCCACTTCTTATCAACCCACCACCTCCCTCTAAAGACAAATTCCCCAGCTCATCCTACCCCATTCCATCACCTGTAAGTGAATGGATAGCAATGGGTGATGGCCAGCGTGTTTGTTGTTTGGCCAGTAGGTGGCGATGGTGAACACAAAGCAGTCCTACTTCCTGTCAAAAAAGTAATGGCAACATCAACAGCTAACATGTATTCATCTTCTATTGGTACTTCTAGTCCTATTTAAAGATGAGGCACAAATATTGAAGCAAGATCATCCAGCTATTAACCCTTTGCGGTCGTATTAAATTTGGACATGAGTGTCGTACTGGTCGGAATTAATTTCCATTGAAAGAGCAGTGATACATAACATGCAAGATTATGAAGGATAAACAAGATTTATTAATTCTTTTTTGGAACTACGTCACTACTAGTGGAATCACGACAAACGTTATCACTTTCTACGTCAGAGTCAGTATTCAAGGTGCCAAAATAAAACTCTTCATCGTTACTTTCAGATTCGCGGTACACTTCTTTCGGTAACTTTCTTTTTGCCATTTTGGAGTATTATTTTGAAATACCTTAACAAGCGAGAATGCCTAATTACAGTTAAACGTAATTTGTAAAGTTTTATTTGAAATTCTGTGAAGTGTCTCCGAAGCTTGTCGATTTCTTCACTCTCAAAAGGCGACTGACTCGCCACGGTGTTTTGCATGGCGAGTGTGGAACGACCGCGTTTGTTTATATTGATTTTCGATATCTCCAATTTGTCGGGGCAATGTTTTGGTTTGTGACAAGGTCGCTTAGACACTTAAGAGCTTTCAGAGAAATTATGAACTGATACATGAATGAATAGAGTGAAGATTCATACGGTTCCTTGCTGTGGTGGCTGAGAGTAGACAAATGACCGCAAAGGGTTAAGTGATGGAGCTGGGATATGAAATCGGGCTGTCTGATTCCAGGGCCCACACTGGGTTTGAGTCACCCAGCTGGGATTAGAGATACCGGACGTGGATGAGGACGGAATGGCCTGGCCTTATGGAAACATATCCACAAGCTCCAAGGTAGTGCATGTTGTTACCATAGCTCAAAAGGCCTTTGAGTCTTTCCCACAAACTACCCCATAGAGCCCAGCTGGAAGGATTAAGTAATCCAGTCCCCACCCTTACAACACATCCGGGCCTGGTTAGGGCAAGTCCTGCTAAGCAGGCTGTGCCTACTGGTCTGGTCAGCCAGTCTGGTCTCAGAGAAGCAAGTGAGCACTCCTGTCCATCAGCATAGCTTTGCTGAGTGCCAGGTCAGAGTCTGTGTAAAGAGGAGCCTGCGTCAGGCTCCTCACGTGGCCGACACACCAGCTGGGAAGTCAGTCACTCCAGGGAATTCTATTCCCCAATTTGTTCATCCAGCAAAAGCTCAGAAGATGAGATCATGACAAGGCAGGGCACCAGCTGAGCTGGGCCTTGGCAGTGAATAGCATTTGGGAGGACAGAGGGCATTCCAAGAGGAATGGTGTGAGCACCAACCCAGCGGTAGGAATGAGTGGAGCATGTGCAGTTAATGGGGGGAGGGGCCAAGGCCACACAGTGAAGGGCCTGGAGGCCAGGTAGAGGGGCTCAGCTTTGATGCCACGGGCCCTGAGGCGCCACTGCTGGCTTCTGGGCAGGGCTCCAGTTTTAGAACCTCAGGGAGGGAGCGTTTTGCTCCCCCAGGTTAATGACAGCAGGAAGGTCAAGATGAAGGTGTCAGACGCCTAAAGGCAATCCCCAGGCAACCCTAAACCAGCAGCACCGAGTCTGCCTGCCAGGGGCACGTGCAGGCAGATGGGGCTGAGAGGAACCTGTATGTGTTGTACGCAAGCACATGCTAATCCGATTTTATAGGAAAGTCTCAGAGAACATGAAAAATGCTCCAGCAAATGCTTATTTTACAAAAGTGTAGCGAGATCATATGAGCAGAAAAGTTCCAATCGCCAAAGTTCAAAAAATTTAATCTGTAAAAACATTTCCCCTACTAATAAGGATAGACTTTGGAGAAAAGAGGCAAACCTAAAGAAACCACAACAAAAACAGTGCCTTAGAAAGGGCAGATGATGGAAATACAAATTATAAAAGGTAAAACCTTAAGGGTTAGTCTTAAGGTATATGCCTCAGACATGTCCTTGATTTCAGAATCTACCACAGATGGTAAACATCAGAAGTTGCATGTTAATTTTTGAAGAAAATAAAAAAAATATGTGTATCTGTCCAACTGGGAGGTTTATAAGAGTAGCTTTTAGTTTCATTTGTAACAGGGGGGCAGTGAGGTTGCAGGGCGGTAGGCGGAGCCTCGGCACCTCCCGCAGCAGTGGCAGGGCCTCTCCTCGCCCCTGCACCATCGCCACCCTGTCACCAGTAGTTTACAGCGCCCTGCCTCTGCCCCAGAACATTCTCCTCCCAAAGCATGGCTGCTCCTGAAACCCCGCCCTTCACGGCTCCTTCCCCCCAGGCTCCCGGAGTTCACGGAGAGTGAGAAGAGGAGGATCAATGGCACCTACGACTATTTTGGGTTCAATCACTACACCACTGTCCTGGCCTACAATCTTGACTATGCCTCTTGGATCTCTTCCTTTGATGCAGACAGGTAAGGCATCCAGCAGGGCCTCCAAGAACAGTCTTTGGAAAAGACAGTGGCCCCTCTGCCCACCTCGTGCATGAAGGCCCCCGTGGCCTGGAGAACCGCCTCCTGATGCCGCAGGTCCTGGGGTTTCTGAGACGAGTCCTGTCTCCTGAGACTCCTAAGCAAACCCCACCAGCCTGACAGTAATACACGGGATTTCCAAGACGCCTCCCACTGAGCTAGGCATGCCTGGAGTTCTTAAATAGCGTTTTCGAGAAAAACCTTTTTCTTCCCTTTTCCTTTTTTTGTCATATTTGTTTTACTTATAGATGATGTATTTCAGCTAAAATAACAATAAGGACTTTTTTTCCCCCTTTTCGGAGTAAAGGTCAAAGTATTATTTTTGTATTACACCAATAATATGTGTTCACAGTGGTTAGAAAGCAAGAATAGGAAATTCTTTAGTTTTAATCCTCACCCAAGGATATATTTCCATTGATTTTTAGAGAGAGTAAAAGGGAGAGGGAGAGACAGAGAAACATTGATTAGGTGCCTCCGCACTCGCCCTACCCAGGGCCGGGGATCAAGCCTGCAACTGAATATGTGCCCTTGATGGGAACCGAACCTATCCATTGAGCAAACCTGCTAGGGCGGATAGGAAATTCTTGTGTGTCATTTCAGAAGCGTGTGTGTGTGTATGTATATTCACATTACACATAGTTTATACAGTATATATTTGTACATGTCTTTGTTACAAAAAAAAACAACAGGATTAGCCCAGCCAGTGTGCTCAGTGGTTGAGCATTGACCTATGAACCAGGAGGTCACAGTTCAATTCCTGATCAAGGCACATGCCTTGCTTGCGGGCTCAATCCCCAGTCCGCAAGGGGGCGTACAGGAGGCAGCTAATCGATGATTCTCTCTCATCACTGATGTTTCTATTTCTCTCTCCCTTTCCCTTCCTCTCTAAAATAAAAATATATATATATATGTATATATTTAAAAACCAGATTATACACTGAGTGGCCAGATTATGATGACCGGCCAAATTATTATGACCACCCCATCAATACAATGAAGTGAATTAGTTATGCAAATAATAATAAAACCTTGGGAGTATTTCCTTAGGAAGTTTTCAATATTCAGTATTTTTGGAAGTGTCAATGAAGTACTGATGGGGTGGTCATAATAATCTGGCCACTCAGTGTATGTATATATACTATTTTGTTTCATTTCAACTTTCTAAAAAATGTTTTTATTCATTTTAGAGGAAGGAACAGGGAGAGAAACATCGATCAACTGCCTCCTGCATTCCCACCTTCTAGGGATCAAGCCTGCAAACCTGGGCATGTGCCCTAATCAGGAATTGAACCAGCGACCTCTCAGAGTATGGGACAATGAGCCACACCGGCAGGGCTGTTCCTTTTATTTTTTAAGTTCTTTTATTACTATTACTACTACTACTACTACTACTATTATTACTATTACTAGAGGCCTGATGCACAAAATTTGTGCAAGGGGCTCAGGCCCTCGCAGCCCCGGCTTCATCCAGCAGGTCGTCCGGACGGTTGTCCAGAATGTCATCTGGATGGTTGGTTGGCTGCTCAGTCTAATTCGCATATTAGCTCTTTATTATATAGGAATTAAACTTAGAGAGAGGAAGGGGGAGGGAAGGGAGAGAGAGAACGATTTGTTCCACTTATTTTTAAAAATATATTTTTATTGATTTCAGAGAGGAAGGGAGAGGGAGAGATAGAAAGAAATATCAATGATGAGACACAATCATCGGTTGGCTGCCTCCTGCACGCCCCACACTGGGGATCAAGCTGCAACCTGGGCATGTGCCCTGACCAGGAACCGAACTGTGACCTCCTGGTTCATAGGTCAACACTCAACCACTGAGCCACACTGGCTGGGCTCCACTTATTTATACATTCACTGGTTGCTGCTTGTATGTGCCGACAGGGAATCAAAGCGGCAACCCTGGTGTATTCAGATGACACTCTAACCAACTGACTAACCACGCAGGACTGTTTCATTCCTTTTCTATCAAGCATCCTTCCATCCCAGTAGTGTGAAATCTTGTCAAGGTTCTTTCTTTGAAAACAAATGCGTACACCCCACTGTGTCCTGAACCCACCATTCAGGCTTGGCAAGGGGGACTGAGAGGACCCCTGCTGGTCCCAGTCAGGCACCCACTGGACTCTCGCTGCCTCACTGGTCTCCGGACGCCTCCACAGGGACCCGTGCTCAGCTAAGAAATGCCCCCCATCCACTTTCAGCTGAGCAAGATAAATCCAGTTGTTGGTAAAACTAAACGGTTGGGTTATTTTTTTTCAAAAATTTGGATTAAGTTAAATAACTGTATTTGAAATGCTTCACTCTCAAGACAGTTGAGTTTCTGTGCTTCCCACAGCAGGCGCTCCTTTGGCACAACCTGTTGCCCTCTCTTATCTGTCACTGGATAGAGGGGCAGGGTCTTGGGCACTTGAAGCAGGTCCCAGCCCAAAACCCCGTCCTCACACAAAGGGGTTGGTGCCTGTGGCATTGACCCGACGCAGGTGACTCAGGGAAGCCCATGACAGCTGCACCCACTCGAGACGTGGGAAACCCAGAGCCCTTTCACAGCCAGTGTGCGGTGTTGAGCCTGTAGAGGGTTCGGTCCGGGAGTGAGACCCTCCCCCTGCACACGTGGAGAGCTGGAGCAGAGCGCTAGCGTGGCTTGTCTGGTTACACCAGCATTAAGCAGTGAACCTAGAACTTATGGAGAGAGAATTGGGGTCATTTAACTATTCTGGGTTCATTTATGACTCTCACGACTAGACAAAACCTAAGGTTTTTCCTAGTATAAATCCTGCTTTGTCTTTTGTGCAAAGGGCCTCTGGGAATTTATAAGACAGACCTAATCTTGTGTTTGAACTGGCAGGGGAGTTGCCTCCATCACAGATCGCTCTTGGCCAGACTCGGGCTCCTTCTGGCTGAAGATGACACCCTTTGGCTTCAGGAGGATCCTGAACTGGTTAAAGGAGGAGTACAACAACCCTCCGATCTACGTCACAGAGAACGGAGTGTCCCAACGGGGAGAAACAAGCCTCAATGACACTGCACGGATCTACTACCTCCGCAGTTACATCAACGAGGCACTCAAAGGTATGGCCGGCCCCCCCTTCCTCACGTGCACCTCGCACTGCGGGAACATCTGCTCACATCTGCATTCAGGGGGGCTTTGTACCCATGAACCCCATAATGAGAAAGATGAGGCTTCTTACTCCTGTTGGGTTAGCTGCACTGCTTTTTTTCCTTCCTAGACTTAAGCTCAGCAGGCAGACCAGTTGCCTGAATCAGCTAGACCTGAGCTCTCCGTATCCTCATTGATGCCTGAGGCCCCTGAACAGCAGTGCCCTCCTGAGGACGGTTTGGGCAGGGCTAGGAGGAACCATTCGGGTTTAGGGGACTGTCTGAAGGGTCTTTTGTTCCTGAAGCAAAAGTTTGAGATCCCCAGCTCAGCAGAACTTGGGAGGAGACTATGACAAGGAAACAGTAACACTGGTGAAAGAGAATAAGTAATGCAGCTGTGAAAACAAAAGATCAGGAAATCCGATTCCAGTTAAAATCCTTCCCAAGGGCCACTCACTAGTATTTTCTATAGAGAGGAGCACTGGTCTACCCATGCTCCCGAAGCCCTTCAGGGCTGAGCCTTTCTAGAAAAATGCTGATGGCTCTGCAGATAACAAACACTGCATGCAGTGGCTGGGCAGATCTCTGTCACAGAGAACGGAGCGTCCCAAAGAGCTAAAGAAAAGCTGGCCTGGATGCACGTGGGGACTGTGGGAGAGCTCTGGGCAGCAGGGCCTCCGCAGGCCTGGGGGGAGGGTGTCTTATGCAGGAAGCTCATGCCGGGCCTCTCTTTGGACAGCTGTGCAGGATAAGGTGGACCTTCGAGGATACGCTGTTTGGAGTGTGATGGACAACTTTGAGTGGGCCACGGGCTTCGCGGAGAGGTTTGGTCTGCATTTTGTGAACTACACTGACCCTTCTCTGCCAAGGATTCCCAAAGCGTCAGCCAAGTTCTACGCCTCTATAACCCGGTGCAATGGCTTCCCTGACCCAGCCGCAGGCCCACACCCTTGTCTCCAGCCAGAAGGTGAGATGCAGCTCTGAGAGCGACTAAAGCCAGAGGGAGAAGGATGAGGGGCCTTTTCCAGTCTATTTTCTTCTAGTTTATTACCGTCCTCTCGGCCTTTCCATTCCCTTCATCGTCTGCCAGTATTTATTTTCTTTGAATGTTCTTAGGATGGAACAAGGCACTGTTACATCTAGAAACTAGGCCCTGCTCTGGGAATAAATAGCAGGTCTAGAGTCTCATCCTAGCCCTGCTATTAACCTGTTGTGTGACCTTAGGCAGGAAATGAGCAAATGTCTGGGCTGATACAGGATCAAACACAGTGCCTGACATAGTGTAAGATGACAGGATTTGTGAATGACTGAAAAAATATGGATTACTATCTATACTAATAGACAAATATATAAATTGACCATACCTCCATGATGCCCCACAGCCAATCAAGAGGGACTATGCAACTTAAGCAGGACAAAGATGGCAGCGGCCACGGAGCCAGCCGGAGCGGGCAGGAGGCTTGGGTCACCCCCGGCGATGGAGGAAGCCAAGCTTCCCACCCGCATAGGCTGGCCCCGGAAGGAGAGGCCTGTGGGCGGTGGCCACTGAGCGGGCCTGAGCGCACAGGAGACTTGGGTCACCTGGGCCGGCTGCCGAGGGAGGGGCCTGCAAATGGCCCTCAGCCCCTCACCCAGGTTGGCCAGGCACCCCAGCGGGGACCCCCACCCCAATGGGGGCGTGGCCAGCCTGCAAACCACCACAAGCCACTTGCCCAGGCTGCCCCGCCCCCCAAGAGAACCTCCACCCTGATCTGGGACACCCTTCAGGGCAAACTAGCCGGCCCCCACCTGTGCACCAGGCCTCTATCTATACTAATAAAAGGGTAATATGCTAATTAGACTGGGAGACCTTCCAGGAGACCTTCCGGACGTTCTTTCTGGACAAAGCCATGGTGGTGGGGCCGAGGTAGAGGTGGTTAGGGGCCAAGAGGGGAGGGCAGTTGTGGGTGATCAGGCCAGGATGGGACGGCAGTTGTGGGTGATCAGGCCGGTGGGGGGACCATTGGTGGTGATCAGGCCAGCAGGGGGGAAGAGGGGACAGTTGGGGGTGAGCAGGCTGGCAAGGGGGGCCAGTTGGGGGCAAGCAGACCATCAGTGGGGATCAGTTGGGGGCAATCAGGCTGGCGGGGGTGGGGGGAGTTGGAGGTGATCAGGCTGGCGGCGGGGAGCAGTTGGGGGCGAGCAGGCCAGCAGGCAGAGTGGTTAGGGGCAATCAGGCAGGCAGGCGAGCAGTTAGGAGCCAGCAATCCCGGATTGCGAGAGGGATGCCCGACTACCAGTTTAGGCCCGATCTCTGTGGGATTGGGCCTAAACCGTCAGTCAGACATCTCCCAAGGGGTCCCAGGCTGGAGAGGGTGCAGGCTGGGGTGAGGGACACCCCCCGCCCCCGTGCACGAATTTCATGTACCGGGCCACTAGTACAAATATGAGACAATTACCTAATTTAGATTATACTCTAAATTGCTGATAGAAATGATTAAAAATAAGTCTACTTCATTCAGAGGCTCATCCGTCAGTGACAGGAATGTGCCCTCAGCTAGGCGCTCACTCTGGGCACCTGTGCCAGGGATCTAGCTTGGGCTTAAAACAGGTTAGCACAGTCCAGTAACCACATCGGTGCTAGTGTGAACTGCCCTCTGTTGTCCTCTCCTAGATGCTGGACCCACCATCAGTCCCAAGAGAGAAGAGGAGGTCCAGTTCCTGGGCCTAGCCCTGGGTGCGACAGAAGCCCAGACCGCGTTGTACACGCTCTTTTCTCTCATGCTTCTTGGAGCCTGCGCTGTGGCATTTCTGTCCTACAAGTACTGCAAGCGCTCCAAGCAGCGGAACACACAACCAGGCCAACAGGAACTGAGCCCTGTTTCTTCATTCTGACCACACGTGCCACCTCCTCCAGTTCTGTGAAACAAGCCTAGTTTCTTTGTACACCTTTACCACCCACAACACTCCTGAGATCTTCCATCCCGCCCATACCAGAGTTCTTCACATAGGCCTCCTGCAGTGTCAGAGACACACCTGCAAGGACTGCAGTCCCTGATTAAAATGGGAATGTCTGCATCTTGCCCCAGTATCAGAAATTCATTTGGGCATTAGAAGACCCTGCAACTGGCTCTTATGCAAATGTGCAGATACTGAACTTGTCCAGTGGTTCTGTGAGCCACTTAACTGGGCAGTTCCAAGTTGAAGAAATTTTGAAGATAGAAACAGGAGTGAAAACCAATCCTTTTTCTAAGAAATCAACTCCACTGCATAGATGGACTAGTGTCATTTCCTGCCCTCAAAGCTCCCTTCTAGCCTCATATCTTGTGTTTCTCAGAAAATAAAAATGGTACCATGATCTGTGTCCTATCCCCTATGAGAGATTTTCCTTGAGAAAGTAGGTTCCAGAGAACTTATGAGGTCACACAGGCCATTTGGGATATCTACGCTTTCCCACCAGACCGAGGCTTCCTGCTTACATTATATCTCCCTGGCAGAAAAACCCTAATATACAAAAAGAGATGTCCTGTGAATGATCCTTTACTCCCACCACTGCCACCACCTGTGTCCTCCTTCCCTGTGTAGAGGCAGGCGTGTAAGGACCCAAGCGTGGCCTTCAAGGCATAACGGTCTCACCTGGGTTCACTTAGCCTGTTTCCCTTTTCCTCTCTCGATCTGTGGTGGTTCTAAACTGCATGCCCTTGACTATCCCATATTCTTTTGTGTCCTTGCAAATACTATTCCTTCTGCCTAGGATGCCCTTTCTTCCGAAAATGCCTTCAAGCCTCAGCTCAAATATGTACTTTTTCCTCTTTATAGCTGCCCTCAATTCCCCAGGCAGACACTCCTTCTACTATGCTGTAAATACCCCATGACCACATTTTACTGGAATTGCAAATTTCCCTGCTAGCTACTTCTTGAGGCTGAAGGACCATGTCTCACTGTCTCTAGCAAGAGACAGGGCATAGAAAACACACCTGCTCCTTTGGTGTTATTCACAGAATAGATCCAGAGTAGTGGTGGGAGCACAGGAAGATGTGCTCTTATTAATTCCCCTGTGCTCGCCTCTTCCCATGACCACATAACAATTATAACTAATTACAGACCCACCAGCACTGAGAACCATCTGAAGACTAGTTGAACAAAAGTCCTGTAACTAAGGATGTACAGAAGCCATGTTGAGACTAGTAGGAGGGGTGGTAAGGGCAAGTCCCACACCCATTCTGTGGTGATTAAGAATCGGGAGGGAGCCCTGGCAAGTGCTGCTCAGTGGTCAGAGTGCCAGCCCTTGCACCACAGGGTCAGGGGTTCAATTCCCGGTCAAGGGCATGTAACTGGATAGCAGGTTTGATCCCAATCCTCTCCCTTTCTCCCTTCCACTCTAAAAATCAATGGAAAAAATATCCTTGAGTGAGGATTAACAACAAAAACCAAACAAACAAAAAATAATTGTTAGGGATAGCTTGGCTGTGTAGATACCCCTGAGGAGGGGTCCCAGCCCCACACAGGTATCCCCAGCCCCGGGCACCAGTACCAAAAGGGGAATCCCTATAACATCTGGCTATAAAAACCAGTGAGGATTTCATCCGACTGAGACAGAGGGTGGCTGGAGACTTAGGCGCACCTCTTAAAGGGGAGGGGGGCACGCACAGACTTACCCGCACACAAACTTACTCAATATGGGGCTGCAGCAGAGGGGCAGCAGCTCAAAAAGTGCCAGGTACACATAAGAGGAACTAAGGTGACTTACTTCAGAGAAAGGGCTGAAGGGGCAAGTGGTCAGGAGAGAGGCTTCTTTGTTCCTTTGCCAAATGCTCCTCTCTGCAGTCAGCAGGCTGAGACAAGCACCAACTCTGGGCTCTCCATTAACCAGGCTCACACGGGTCGCCCCACCCAACTCACGCACCCTGACCAAGTCTCTACCAGCGGCTTTTCCACACAAGTGGCCTGCTTCCATCAGCACTGTGGACTTTCCCAAAATCTCTCTAAGGGCCACAAGCCCCAAACAAGCAGTGGCTGGCCTCAGCGTGCCTTGTAGCTCTTGCTAAGTAGCTCCAAGTCCAGCACAAGCAACAAGTGGTCTCAATTTGCACTGCTACTCCTATCGGGTGGTACCAAGCACATGCAGCAGCTAGTTTTGACCTAGACCAGTGGTTGGCAAACTCATTAGTCAACAGAGCCAAATAACAGTACAACGATTGAAATTTCTTTTGAGAGCCAAATTTTTTAAACTTAAACTATATAGGTAGGTACACTGTTATTAACTTAATTAGGGTACTCCTAAGGCTTAGGCAGAGCCACACTTAAGGGACCAAAGAGCCGCATGTGGCTCGCGAGCCGCAGTTTGCCGACCACGGGCCTAGACCATAGCTTCAACTAAGTGGCCCCAAGCCTGGTACAAGTGGCAGCTCACCTTGGCCAACCCTGCAGTCCCTCCGAAGAGGCTTCAGAACCAACACACGTGGTGGCCAGCTTCACACCACACCAGAGCACCACCCACAAGCTCCACAAACAGCACTCCTGAAGGGCCTGGCACCAAAGCCCTGCTAAAGCGACTCCTGCTCTGTGGTGTCAGCCCCCACACAAGTCTGCTGCAGTCACAGCGTGAAGGTCAACCCCACCCACTAATGTGCCAACATTAATCAAGGCTCAACTACAACGTAAGGACACACACGACCCACACAAGGGACACCCACGGAACAACTGGCTCAGGTGAATAGGGAGACTGCACCAACGGGCCCCACAGAACACCTACTACATGAGGCCACTTTTCTAAGGCCAGGAGACGCAGCAGCTCTACCTAATACACCGAGACAAATATTGGGAGGCTGCCAAAATAAGGAGATAAACATGTTCCAAATGAAAGAACAAGACAAAACTCCAAAAAAATAACTAAATTAAATGGGAGCAAGTTATCTACCAGATGGAAAGTTCAAAACACTGGTTATGCCCTGGCCGGTTTGACTCAGTGGATAGAGCATCGGCCCATGAACAGAAGGGTCTCAGGTTTGATTCTGGTCCAGGTCATGAACCTTGGTTGCAGGCTAGATCCCTGGCCCTGATTGGGGTTTGGGGCACGTGTGGATGTTTTTCTCTCTCTGTGTCTCTCACACTCCCTTCCACTCTCTCTAAAAATTAATGGGAGCCCAGCTGGCATGGGTCAGTGGTTGAGCGTTGACCTATGAACCAGGAGATCACAGTGCGATTTCCAGTCAGGGCACATACTGGGGTTGTGGGCTTGATCCCCAGTGCAGGACATGCAAGAGGCAGCCAATCAAAGATTGGCTCTCAGCATTGATGTTTCTATTTCCCCCTCTCCTTTCCTCTCTGAAATAAAAAATATATATATTAAAAAATAAATCAATGGGAAAAATACCCTCGGGTGAGAATTAACAAAAGAAAAGAAAAAAAGCAATGATAGGTTAAGAGACCTCTAGGACAACATCAGCATACCAACATTTGCATTATAGGCATACCATAGGGAGAATAGAGAGCAAGGGACTGAAAACTTATTTGAAGGAATAATGACTGGCTTGGCCAGCGTGGTTCAGTGTTGACCTATGAACCAGGACGTTATGGTTGATTCCCAATCAGGGAACATGCCCAGGTTGCGGGCACGTTACTCAGTGTGGGGCATGCAGGAAGCAACTGATCAATGATTCTCTCTCATCATTGATGTTTTTATCTCACTCTCTCCCTTCCTCTCTGAAATCAATAAAAATATATTAAAAAATAATAATAACGTCTGAAAATGTCCCTAACCTGGCAAAGGAAATAGACGTGTAAGTCCAGGAAGCACAGAATCCAAAACAAGATGAACCCAGAGGCCCACACCAAGCTGGATCATAATTAAAATGCCGAAGTTTAAAGACAAAGAGAAAATCTTAAGAACAGAAAGAGAATAGTAGTTAGTTATGTACAAGGAAGCTCCCATAAGACTGTCAGCTGATTTCTCTCTCAACAGAAACTTTGCAGGCCAGAGGAATTGGCATGAAATTTTCAAAGTGATAAAAATCAAAGACCTACAACCAAGATTACTCTACCCAGAAAAGCTATCATTTAGAATCAAAAAGAAAGAAAAAGACAAGAAAAAACTAGAGTTCATCACCACTAAACCAGTATTATGAAAAAAGTTAAAGGGGCTTCTTTAAGAAGAAAAGACAGCCCTAGCTGGTCTGGCTCAGTGGATAGAGGGTCGGCCTGCAGACTGAAGGGTCCAGGGTTCGATTCCAGTTAAGGGCACATGCTGGGGTTGCGGGCTTGATCCCCAGTAGGGGGTGTGCAGAAGGCAGCCAATCGATGATTATTATCATTGATGTTTCTCTCGCTCCCTCTCCTTTCCTCTCTGAAATCAATAAAAAAATAAAGTTTTCTAAAAAAAAAGATAAAAAATATGAATAAGACAATATAGGAAAGAAAAAAATTCTCACTGACAAAGGCAAACACTTTATAAAAGCAGTGAACCAATTATAAAGTTAGTGCAAAGATTAAAAGACAAAAGTAGAAAGATAATGTGTAATAATAAATTAAGGGATACATACAAACACACATGAAAAAATGACAAAAACATAAATGGGAAGGGGTGAGTGATTTTAGGATATGTTGGAACTTATGTGACCATCAACTTAAAATAGACTATTACAGCCATGGCCAGTGTGGCTCAGTTGATTGGGCATCATCCCATGCAACAGAAGGTTGCTGGTTCAATTCCTGGTCATGCCCCTGCCACAGTTGTAGGCTCAATCCCCGGTAGGGGGTGTGCAGAAGGCAGTCAATTGATGTTTCATTCTCACATGAATGTTTCTTTAAATTCTCCCTCTCTCTTCCTCTCTAAAAATCAAATTTTAAAAAAGTCTTTAAAAATACTGTTACAAACATAGCTTGGTAATTATACGTAGCACATGGTAGCCACAA
Source organism: Myotis myotis (assembly GCF_014108235.1). Lineage (NCBI taxonomy): Eukaryota > Metazoa > Chordata > Mammalia > Chiroptera > Vespertilionidae > Myotis > Myotis myotis. The sequence continues at coordinate 76,580,856 of NW_023416390.1, forward strand.
ACCAAAAGTCTACAAGAGAAAAAATAAAGGAACACAAAATTGTAGAAAGTTATTAATATATAAGAGAAGGAGAGTAAGTGAATAAAAAAGAAACAGAGAACCAAATTTTTTAAACTTAAACTATATAGGTAGGTACATGGTTATTAACTTAATTGGGGTACTCCTAAGCTGGGAGCGTCCTCAGTCTGACTGAGGTACGTTCGCTGAGGTCGACCCATTCCTTACCTGAATTGTTGTATCTATAGAAAATTCCTATGCTCCCCTGCCATGGACCCCAACTTGGGAGTCAGAACTGTGGTACACAAACAATTTTCTCCATTAATAGATAGGAAAGGCTTATTAGATAGGATGAAGGTGGTTCTAAAATTAATATTAAAGATGTTTCTTAGGTAGCAAAGACTCAGTATTATAAGCTGTCAATCACACCTAAATTAATTTCAAAACTTAACCTTTTATTTGGGGGATGAGGACATGAGCAAAATATAAACTTTCATATTAAATAAACTTGTAAGAGGAGCCAGGATAAATTGGAGGAGGGGAGGAAAGAATATTAAAACATTCATGTAACTAGTTATAAAAAATAGTTTGGTAGCAGAGAGAGAATAGAAAGATTAACAAAGGAAAAGTAAGCCTATGAGAATAAAGTATGTGACAAAGGTGATATGCCAAATCAGTGGGAAAGATGGATTAGTCCATAAATGATGGTAGGTCAACAGATTAGATCATGAGGATGGCAGCCACAGGCATGGGGACAGGAGCCAAAGCCCTTCCTGGGATACCAGATTTAAATGTAATAAAACATGGAAGCAGAGTGGTGCAGCAGAAGCGTGCTGGGCCCATAAATGTAATAAAACGAAGCCATGAGAATACTAGAATAGAAGAGTGAATTTTTAAGAATTACTTCTTGAAGTGGGAAAGGTATTTATAAGCAAGACTTAAGAACCAGCAGCCATAAAGAAAGACACACTGCCCTAACTGGTTTGGCTCAGTGGATAGAGCATCGGCCTGCAGACTGAAAGGTCCCAGGTTTGATTCCAGTCAAGGGCATGTACCTTGGTTGCGGGCACATCCCCAGTAGGAGGTGTGCAGGAGGCAGCTGATCGATGTTTCTCTCTTATCGATGTTTCTAACTCTCTATCCCTCTCCCTTCCTCTCTGTAAAAAATCAATAAAATATATTATAAAAAAAAAAAAAGAAAGACACTGATAATACTAGTATGACCTCCTAAATACTGTGGCAAAAATTACCAATAATATATTCATGGAAAGATAAACAGGAGAAACTATTTATATCATATGCTAGACAAAGGGCTGATTTTCTTAATAAACATGGAATTCTTATAAATCAGTAAGAAAAAGATGGAAAAAAACAAAGTAAAAACTGGCCAAGAACAGGTAGTTCTCAGAAATCAAAATGACCAATAATATTAAAAGATGCTAAACTTCATTTGTGTCCAACACAATGCATAAAAAATGCAGTTTTTCATCCATTATATTGAAAAAGATGAAAAGGTATAATACAATGTTGGCAAGGATATGTGGGGGTGTAAATTCATAGCGCCATAAGAGGAGGCAATTTGGTAGGATTTTTTAATAATCCAAACTGCAAACATCCTTTGTAAGTTATACAAACCTACAGGTACATTTTCACACCTAAAAAGATACCTTCACAAAGATATTAGTACCAATGTTTGTAATAGAAAAACAAAAAGCAAAGAAATAATAACCAATGGCACTAGAGCAGTGGTTGCCAACCTTTTGGACCTCGGACCACCGGTGGTCCACGGACCACCAGTTGGCGACCACTGCATTAGAGCATGAATAATAAGTTGGGGTACATTTATCAAGTAAAATGCTATACAGCCATTAATAAGATGACGTAACTATGTACTTATAAGGAAAGATCTTCAAGATTAAAGTAAAAATCAAGCTGCAGAGTAGTATATGTAATATGATCCCATTTATTTAAAATATAAAGATTACATATTTGCTTATTATGCATAAAAATTTTCCGAGAATTACAAAAGAAACTGTTAATAGATTAAGGTTACTTCTGGAAAATAAAACTGGGGGTGAGATTTCATTTTCATTTTATAGCCTCCTATACTACTTTGAGGTTTTCTTTACTATGTATACTTTTTAAAATATAAAGTTGAGGAGGGATCCTCTTATTCAAGGATTGTGAACCATTCTTTTATGTACATTTCTTTAAGATCTATATTTGATTTTTTTCAAGGCAAACTGATGAGGTTCTCCAAGTTTTTGCAAATATATATCTAACCAGAGGCCCGGTGCACAAATTCGCACTCAGGTAGGGTCCAGCCAGCCCACCCTGATTGGGGTGGGGTGAGGGGCTGCTCAGGGTTGGCCAGAGGGGGGTAAGGGCTATGGGCAGTTGGCCGGCCAGCCCCGCCCCCTAGTCGAAATCCTGGTCGAGGGGACAATTTGCATATTAGCCTTTTATTATATAGGATGGGTTCACACCCATTTGCCAGGTGTTTTTTGTTTTTAAATCACATATTGCTGTATTTTTAAAAATGACAAACCTTTACTAAAATGAGATGCTTGAATTTTTCTTTTTCAAAATCACTTTTTAAATTATGGAAGTAATATGATCATTGCAGAAAATAGAGAAAACATATAAGGGTGCAAAAAAAAAAAAGAACTAAAATCACATTTGACCACTCTTACCACAGTTAATATTTGGTGTGTTTTCTTTGCATTATGTTAATGCATAGTAGTGTCTATATTTAAAATATGTGTACAATAACTGTACCTACAGGTGTATATCCTACCCCCCCCCCAATATATAACAGGTACTCAATAAATATATTAAAAATTGAATTGAATTAGTATTGTACCATTTCTCCTCATTGAAAATTCTTTCTACACAAGGGATTTAGTTGATTTCTAGTTCTTAGGTAAAATAAATAACACTTATTGAATGTATTTATATCTAAACTTTTTCTGCATTTATGATCATTCCTTAGGAAAAATTATGGGATCAAAGAGTATGAAATATTTGTTATTGATGTTTTTCCAAAAAGGTTATACCAGCTTTTACTTGAACCTCTAGCATAGCCTGTCTCACTATTTCCTTGCCTAAAACATTACTATTACCATTTTTAAAAGTCATTGTTATTTCATGGTGAAAAACAAAGTTTGCTGAGAAAATTTCTCCCTCCCATTACAAAATAAAGTCCTTCTACATGTTCACTCAAGAGTGGTATCTTCCAACCTAAAAGCAGGTTAAAAGAGGAACTGTTGCCGAAACCGGTTTGGCTCAGTGGATAGAGCGTCGGCCTGCGGACTGAAGGGTCCCAGGTTCGATTCCGGTCAAGGGCATGTACCTTGGTTACGGGCACATCCCCAGTTGGAGATGTGCAGGAGGCAGCTGATCGATGTTTCTCTCTCATCGATGTTTCTAACTCTCTATCTCTCTCCCTTCCTCTCTGTGAAAAATCAATAAAATATATTTAAAAAAAAAAAAAAAAAAAAGAGGAACTGTTGAGCATACTCCCTTTTTCAAGCATTATTCGTTTAGTAGGATTCTGCTATCAAAAACATATGGATAATGTAGCATGTTAAGTCAGATTAAGAATCTTTTTCACATTATGCAAAGTGATGCCTCACTGATGTAGGAGACAGTATCACAGCATCAATGTGTGTCAGAAAATTACTTCCTGCAGTGATATTTAAGGTAAGGTGGTCAGTTAACTTTCCTGAGATAGCTCCAGAGCAATACTGATGGGAAATCAGGCACATGACCTCAACAGAGCGCTGTGCAACAAAAAGATGCTAGGATAATAAAACTTAAAGCAAAAATAAGATCATTCTGATTTTTGGAAAAGATTTTTTATTCAGAGTTTAAGATTAAAAACTACAAGGATTTACTTGTAGCTGGTGAGCAGAGAGAAGAAAACATAAATCATCATCTGATTGGCTAGTTAAAATGCTCTGACTCAGAGTCAAATTACTCAGGGACACTCTGTGTGGGCTTAGGAGTTCTGGAGCAAAATAGTTCTAAACAAAACGTATAATCTCAGAGCACAGGGCTAACGGGATCTGAAATACTGAGTAAGAAAGCTAATAAAGGGACGTTGTGAGACCTTTTGATTCTTTTAGGCTTCTAGCAGTTGGTTACCATATGCAAGGACCTAGCAGCGAGTTATTTTATCTCTTGACTTGTCTGGGTTAAACAACTTCAACCCACTAAGCAGGAATAAAGAGACACTTTATCGATCAAAAACATAAAGTAGTCCCACCTCTCCAGTAGAATTTTAGTTGAATTAAATCATAAGAGAAACAATGATTATTGCACATAATGTACTTGTCACACTACATCTGTTGAGTAGAATTTCCATTCCAAGTGTTGTTTTCATCTTCACCATCATCTTGAGTCCTCAATCTATATATCTTCCCCTCTTTTTTAAAGTCTTCTCCCCGTTTCTCCAGCACTCTTTTTCTGACAGGTTCCCTGATATAACAAAAGAGGGAGAAAAGAGAAGATGTCATAAACTGAAAACAGCAGTAACACAAAGCTGTTTCCTTTACAATTCTATTAGTATAGGCAACTATATTTTAAGGAAAGTTCATGGGAGATAATTATATCTACTATTACAGTACATTTTATATGTTTTTGGAAGTTTAACTTCATCTGTTCTCCAAGATAAACCAGCTAAATTGTAGTTTCTATTTCCATGTATTTCTTGATGACTTACTAAGCTTTAGAAGAGTGTGACTATCTGCCACCTAATCTTTCCTTTATTTATGCAAGCTGACATATTTACTAAAACATTTATAATTTACACAGCGCCCTAGAAGCTATCCAAAGCTCCACTCATAGCCTAATTTCCAGAAATGGCTAATTAGCAATTTTAATCATTTTATGTTTAATAATTTATTTATGCAATTAAGAACAAACAGGATTTCATCTGAAAATGGGAAGGAAACAGGTGAAATTTAAGGTAATTCATTTTCCAACACTAGAGGGGAACAGAGAGAGCAAAAAGAAAACAGGAAAACCAACAATAGAACACAAAGTTTTGCCTCTTAGATATACACTCATCCCATCCGTTTCCCCAACACAAATCCTGTTCCCTTATTTGAAAAATGTTTTTAAAAACCCACATAGCAAGGTATCAGATATTACAGTACCTCGGGATTAAATGCTCCCACCTATTGCTCAGTAAGAGTTCTACTGAGTTAACAAGGCCTCGTTTGAATGCTGTTTTAAGACAGAGAATTTTCCTTTGTCCCCTCCTTTAGAGTAATGTATTAAGGCTATAATTGGTCTTCCTGCCTAACAGTTAAAAAAGAAATAGGATAAAAGCTAAATCAGCCCAATCACAATATTTACACAAATCTTCATCTAGAGAAGCGGTTCTCAACCTGTGGGTCGCGACCCCTTTGGTGGTTGAATGACCCTTTCACAGGGGTCGCCTAAGACCATCCTGCATATCAGATATTTACATTACGATTCATAACAGTAGCAACATTACAGTTATGAAGTAGCAACGAAAATAATTTTATGGTTGGGTCACAACATGAGGAACTGTATTTAAAGGGCCAGAAGGTTGAGAACCGCTGATCTAGAGAGTCAATAAGACTAAGAATCTCCTTACTGAGAGCAGACAGGCAAGAATTTTCATTACAATTTGCTATAATGGCTATTAGCCTAATAGAATGTTTAACAATAATAGATATATATTAAAATAAATTGTGGTATTATTAGAAGAGGGTATAATCTCACCCAGGAAAACTTTCTGTTAAACCTTAATATGTAAAACCTTAATCATTAGTGTTATCTATTAGTATTACCATTCTGACCTTGACCATCTACAATAAAAGGTAGGTCTCTTGGTTAAGGAACTAGTCCAATTAACTCTCTGAAGGAGGCACCATTTTAAGTGAATATCCAGTTTCCTCGGTTTGGTCCTTCTCTAAATGACCCAGAGAAGATAGTCAGCCAGCAGATCAAAGAACCACTAGGCTTAATATTCTCTAGAGCACAATCTCGCTAAAGAAATTATGCAAGATGACTGTGAGAAATTAATGGAATCAAGTATGTTGTCAGATTAAACATGGCTAGCAAGAAAAAATATGACTATTTAGACCTGGGGGGGGGGGGGAATCTGTTTTTACAGTTATGGGATAAAGAGAATCAATAAATGAAACAACAAAACGAGCAGAGGTGAAGTAGCTTTCCATGGACTACGTTTTAAAAAGATGGCTGAGGAAACTCAAGTAAGTTGGCTTCCCAGGAGAGATGATATAATAAAATCTTCAGAACATTTAGTTTTGTTCCCATATACAGAAAGAAGGCAAAGTACCTTTTACAATTTTTTTCATTCTGAATAAGGTATTGGGCATTACTAACATTTTCCAAATGGGAAAGACAAAAAATAAGTAATAAATAAAAAAGAAACATTTTGCAAATGGGGAAAATACAAACAGATACCTTTTCTCTGAATTGCTAGACGATGCAAGGTTTGAGGATTCCGAAGATGATCTCACTGAGGTCTGTGCAGGAGGAGGATTACTAAATAAGAAGTTGCTAATCAATCTCCAGATGGCAAGGAATGGGTAAAGTACTGTCCCCAACAATGTCCAAAAGTCTCCACTGGAAGAATGTACCATAGATGTAGTTGGTCTTCCTGCCTAAAAATTAAGAAATAAACCTAGATGAAGACTACATCAGCCCAATTACCTCACAAAGTTCTAGGTGAATCTTTTATCTGAAAAACAAAGTCCTATTATTTTTAGTTTATTGCAAGAAGGGAAAATTACCAACTTTGCTGTGTTGGTGTTTTTTTTTCCTTAAGTGTATATAAACCTCTTGAAACACCTCAAACTCTACTTTTTTTCTTTTTGTTGATCTTCACCCAAGGATATTTTTTCCATTTATTTTGAGAGAGAGTAGAAGGGAGGAGGACAGAGAGAAACACCAATGTGAGAGAGAGACATTGATTGGCTGTCTACCACACATATCAAGCCTGCAACCCAGGTCTGTGCCAGTGCCTTGACCAGAATGGAACCTGTGACCTTTCAACAGGCCAACACTCTATCCACTGAGCCAAACTGGCTAGGGCTGGAGCTATACTTATTTTATTTTATTTTATTTAGGCATATGAAAATTTATTACTACTGTGATTTCACCATCAAAACTTATGATCTTGGTCTTTCCTTCTTGCCTTTATATAAGGCCAAAATAGACACATTGGCTACTTTGACAACCTGAAAGCGAACTCCAGAAATGTCACCAACAGCATGAGCTTTGTGACCAAATTTAGCAACCAGAACTTCGTCATGTTCCTCAATAAAATTCAAACCATCATCACTGGGTACAAAGTCTGATTATCTGCCATTTTTGATCGGCTGGACCCTAACACACTTCCTGATGGCAGAATTTGGCTGTTTGGCTTCAACCCCTACTTTTTCCAGCACAATTCCCTTTGCATGGGACACGCCTCCAAAAGGGTTGGCCTTCAGGACTGTGCCCAAATGGACTTTCTTGTACTGTTTATCATGCCCCTTCTGATCTCCCCGGTGGCGGGCAGTACAAAGACCACCAACACTTGCCCATCCTGCTGGTGCCACGGGCCTTGTGCTTTTAATTTTTAAAAAACACATGTTTTTATTGATTTTTAGAGAGAGGAAGGGAGAAGGATAGAGATAGAAACATCGGTGAGAGAATCATTGATCAGCTGCCTTCTGCACACCCCACACTGGGGATCGAGTCCACAACCTGGGCATGTACCCTGACTGGGAATCAAACCAGTGACCTCATGGTTCCTGGGTTGACACTCAACCTCTGAACCACACCAGCCGGGCTGGAGCTCTACTTTTTAAAGGAGTACTCACTACATAGAAACCAGCAGAAAGTTTTTGGTAAAATGAACCAATTATTCTTAAGAGAATGAAACTTTTGTATTGAATTTATAACTTTGATAAGAAAGGTCTTTTTCTTTTTTTAAATATATCTTATTGATTTTTTACAGAGAGGAAGGGTGAGGGAAAGTTAGAAACATCAATGGGAGAGAAACATTGATCAGCTGCCTACTGCACACTCCCTACTGGGGATGTGCCCGCAACCAAGGTACATGCCCTTGACTGGAATCGAGCCTAGAACCCTTCAGTCTGCAGGCCGATGCTCTATCCACTGAGCCAAACTGGTCAGGGCAGAAAGGTCTTTCTTGATTATTAAAAAGAAGATGGGAAGGTTTTAAATCTCAGTGAATACAACTAATCCTGATTATTGGAGGGCTAACTGTTTCAGGGGTGGGGACACTAGTTCAGAGCAGGAAAAACTGTATTAACTCTGACACAGAAGACCCAGTTCTCGTCCCACTTTTGGCATGTAAGGTGGCACCTCAGCAAACTCATTTAAGCCTTCTGAGCCCCTTTTCTTCATCAGAGATTAAAATATTGTTGTAAGGATCAAATGGAATTATTTTTAAGTTAAAATGTTTTTTAAAAACTTGGTGAACAGTAGAGTAGTACACAAATAAAACCCACTAAGTCTGTAAATTAGACACTCTGCATTTCTTATTTTCTTCTTCCACTGGTCATCTTTTGTCCATGAAAACAGGCGAGGAGCCCTGGTTTATTTGGCTCAGTGGATAGTGTCAGCCTGTGTACTGAAGGGTCCCGGGTTTGATTCTGATTAAGGGCACATGCCCAGGATGTCGGCTTGGTCCCCAGGAGGGGGCGTGCATGAGGCAGCTGATCAATGATTCTCTCTCATCATTGATGTTTCTATCTATCTCTCCCTCTCCCTTCCTCTCTGAAATCAATAAAAATGTATTTTTTATTTTAAAAAAAATGTATTTTTAAAAACAGAAAAATAGGCAAGGAAAAAAGTTGAAAATTAAACTGGTGCCTCACCAGAAATAAAAATACATAAAACAGAGGATAATGGAGCCATAATACTGATTTAACATATTTGGATAATGTGGATTTTAATTATCCATAATACACCATTCACCTTCCCTTTCTGTAATTATAAGAAACAATGAAGAGTAGAACAAACAGATCTGTAAGAATAGAATAAATATATATGTATATACATACTGGCAACAGTACCACTGAAGCGCTTGGGGCAAGTTCCAAATCCAATAATTTCTTTTTATAATCTTCTTTGGTAAATTCTCTCCTGGGAAACATGGTTGCTAATGAAAAATTACCATATGTGTTGCCAACAGTCTGTAACATAACAATAAGTTTTAAAACATTACATCAGTGCCTTTAAAAAGATATTACATACTCATATGCATCTAAAATGACTGCTTTAACTAAAATTGCCTTGATTTTAAAAGTTCTTTTAAATGTAAACTCAAAAAATATTTCTAAAACCTTGGCATAGCTGAAAGCTGTCAAATCCAAATAGTATTTAAAAGCTTTCATAACTCAACAATGACCATAAAATAGCAAGAATATAGTTCCTAAAACCATATGAACAAACTGAATAAAAATGAACAATTAGGTATCTCTTAAATATAGCTGCAGTTTGCCATGAGAGTTTCCACTCTCCTTTACAAACTTATATTAACATCTCATAAATACATTTGGATTATAGGTATTCCCTATTAAAAATTTGGAATAGACCAGAATTTCCCCCATATATATCACATCAGAAATTTTTGTCTCCTCCTCTCAAATAATATAAATGGTTCATAATTAACCCACACCATACATATAATCCTAAATCCAGGAAATTACAATGAGCAACATCATAGCCACCCCTCACAATTTTAGATCACCCATACTTGTAAAATCTTAGCCAACTGTTTATCTAGAAGATTCCAAAGAAAAAGACTAACACTTTTGTGTGTGTGTTTTTTTTTTAAATTTTTCACTGTAGGTCTTATACATAGCTCTCCTTGTTCTCACTTTAACATAAGGACATACACAAATACAAAATCAGGTCATTCTGCTGGGGAGAAGTTCTAATAGGACTGATGTTATCAAAGATCTTTTTTCCCCCTCTCATGGTGCTCCCCCTTTTCACTTACTTGTGGCAGAAGCAGTAAGGCTCTGGCAAGGGCACCCCCTCTTAGGAGGCGAGGCCCCAGGTGTGGATTCAAGGCAAAAGAAGAATGAAAGTGGCTATTTGGGTTGGTTCTACTATAAAACTTAGGGGGAAAAGTTCTTAAAGTAAGTTTTTATATTGTCCAACCCAGCTCACCAGTAGAGGGAGGCAGATAGAAAGTATGTTTCCCTTGGGACACATAAGTGAGGCACCAGGCTAAATGCAGAAAGATCTAGTGGAAAGATCTGAACTCTAATTTTAACAATGAAGTGATACATATGACAAATACTGTACATATGAGCCTAGATCAGGGGTGGGCAACCTTTTTGTGAGTGCGTGCCAAAACCAGCAAAATCTCTGACTCAAAATTCTTCTGCGTGCCAACCCTAATTTTTTGAGAACATGTTACGCCTACTTGATATCTCTTAAGGTGCATATGTGAAGAATCTTGAAGAAATAATAAAATTCATTCAAGCGACAAAAACACAGTATATGATGATGAAAAATACATTTATTTTTTAATGTATACATGTACACTGATAGTCCGACAGAAAACTTTATGACTCCGTTTGATATTATCAGTGGGACTTTTGCTGCTGCATCACTGATGACAGAGATTTTATATCAAGCTTATATTTCATGACCTTCAGAGATATGCACGAGCTACTACTTTCATCCGTCAGGCTACTCCTATTACAAGACTTAACAAAATTCATCACTGAGAACAAAGATTCACAAGCGTATATGGATGAAACCAAAACACTGGTCGGATCTAGTAAGGCGGGGTGAGTTAAGGCACAGGCATAAAAATTGCTCTTCCCCTCTCTCGTCAATCCATGTCTATGGTCTTTAAGATAACTTGTTACGTAAAATTATTTACTTATCTAAGATGCACCTACACTGAATTTATCTGAAAAAGAAAAAAGTCGATATTAAGAAAAAAATTGTAAATGGAAGATTGTAAGAGAGGGTTTCGCATGCCAGCAAAAGTTACTGGTGTGCCATGTTTGGCACGTGTGCCAGGGGTTGCCCACCCCTGGCCTACATCCTACAGGACATCTGATGCCTAGAATCCCATAAGATATCAATCAGAAAATAAAAACTAATTGGAAGCTACTCATCTTATACGATACAAAATTTCAAACCCATGCCAATTTTAGAGTAAGGCCACGTTTTGGAAGTAAATTCCTAAAGATACTTGTTGCCAAATAAAGATTAATGGTCTTTAGGCTTGGACAACTGGTAGGATGGTAGGAAGATGGCCAGCTCAAAAGCATTCTAAGCAACCTAAAGGAAATGTGGAGAGGACCAAGAAATACTGCATCCTTTTTACTGGGTACAACTCCCTAAGATTAGACCTCTGGAAGACCATTTAATTTTCACTCCTCCAGTTGAGTATACTAAGCAGTGAAAAATTTTCCAGAGCTTCTTGTACAATATCAAGAAATTCCTATTTCTGCACAAGGAGATACACTATTCCCATGTGGTACTAATCCACAATGGCAGCTCCACCCACCCCAGAGTTGTCCTGTGCCTCCCTCCCGGGGATAAGTCATGACTTGTTCACCTTCTTCAAATCCTGCTTAAAAATGTTCCCCTCCTACATTTAAATAACCTATTCATCTATCTTTACTACAACTCAGGACAAATTTACCTGCGCAGCAAACTGCCTTGCCTCTTCTAGAGGAGCATCAGAAGGGAACTGATTTGTAAAGTAAGAACCATCAGGAAGACGAAATTGAATTCTTGCAACAGTGCTGTGAAGAAAGAAAATGTAAGTCAGCATCTTACCTCTACATATTCCCAAACAATATCAAAAGTTAGAGAAAAACTGAAGTGAAAATGTACAATGAAAAGAGGGTGTTTTTTTCACAATGTCAGGTCTTTTTGTTTCTATTTTTTAAAGCTTTACTGAAATATAATTCACATAATGTAAAATTCACCTTCTTAATGCATACGATTTAGTCATTTTTAATAGTCAGAATTGTACAATCATCATCGATTTCTAATTCCAGAACATTTTTATCACCCCAAAAAGACGCCCCAAATCCATTAGTATTCCTCTCTCACCTAACTGGCAATCACTAATCTACTTTCTGAATCTGTAGGTTTGCCTATTTTCGGCATTTTATATGATCGAACATACATGTGACTTTTTGGTGACTGGCTTCTTTCATGTACCATTGTTTTCAAGGTTCACCCATGTTGTAGCATGTATACTTCATTCCTTTATATTGCCAAATAATGTTCCATTGTATGTTTTGTTTATCCATTCTTCAGTTGATGAACATTTGGGTTATTACTACATTTTGGCTATGATGAAGAATGCTGCTATAAATATTCAAGTACAGATTTTTGTGTGGACATTTATTTTCAACTAGAGGCCCAGTGCACAAAAATTTGTGCACTGGGGGAGGAGGGGTCCCTCAGCCTGGCCTGTGCCCTCTCGCAGTCTGGGACCCCTCGGGGGATGACCACCTGCTGGCTTAGGCCCGCTCCCCGGGGATTGGGCCTAAGCTGGCAGTCAGACATCCCTCTGACAGCCCGGGAGACCTTTGGGGATGTCCACTTGCCAGCAGGGAGCAGGCCAAAAATGCAGTCGGATATCCTTAGTGCTGCTGAGGAGGTGGGAGAGGCTCCCACCACCACCGCTGTACTGGCAGCCATCAGCCTGGCTTGTGGCTGATCAGAGCTCTCCCTGTGGGAGCGCACTGACCACCAGGGGGCAGCTCCTACACTGAGCACCTGCCCCCTGGTGGTCAGTGTGTGTCATCGAGTGACCAGTCATTCCCAGTCATTCTGCTGTTAGGGTCAATTTACATATTACCCTTTTATTATATAGGATAGAGGCCTGGTGCATGGGTGGGGCCGGCTGGTTTGCCCTGAAGGGTGTCCCGGATCAGGGTGGGGGTCCCGCTGGGGTGCCTGGCCAGCCTGGGTGAGGGGCTGATGGGTGTTTGCAGGCTGGTCAAACCCCTTCAGGGTGGGTGTCCCCACTGGGGTGCCTGGCCAGCCTAGGTGAGGGGCTGATGGCTGTTTGCAGCTGGTCACACCCCCTTCATGGTGGGGGTTCCCACTGGGGTGCCTGGACAGCCTGGGTGAGGGGCTGATGGCTGTTTGCAGGCTGGTCAAGCCCACCCCAGTGGGGACCCTCACCCCATGGAGGTTTGGCTAGCCTGGGTGAGGGGCTGATGGCTGTTTTTAGGCTGGCCACACCCCCTTTAGTGTGGGGGCTCCCCACTGGGGTACCTGGCCAGTCTGGGTGAGGGGCTGAGGGCCGTTTTCAGGCTGGCCAAGCTCCCCGGCGATGGAAGCTCCCAGCCTCTCTTTTTTTTCTTCTTTTTTTTTTTTTAATTCTGGGATTTATTTACCTTCTATAATTGAAACTTTGTTGCCTTCAGTTAAGCTCAGAGCCGGCCGCAGCAGGCGGGAAGCTTGGTTTCCTCCATCACTGGAGCAATCAAGCCTCCTGCTCGCTCCAGCTCCATGGTTGCCAGCCGCCACCTTGTTTGGGTTAATTTGCATATAGTCACTCTGATTGGATGGTGGGCATGGCTTAAGGAGTAGCAAAGGTATGGTCAATTTGCATGTTTGTATTTTATTAGATAAGGGTTTTTTTTTTTGTTTTTTTTAGGGGAGATCACAAACACAGTCCCCCACTACCACAAATTATGCAGTTGAGTTTCCCACATTTGGGGAAATTGCAGGGATCAGCACATCCAGAGTGCAATGAATAAGCCTCGCCCTGGGAAAACCACCTTCATGATCATGGTATTTCCCCTGCCAGGTAAGTATATTCTTTCTTATTTTTTTAAATATATTTTTATTAATATCAGAGAGGAAGGGGGAGGGAGAGAGATAAACATCTATGATGAAAATCATTGATCGGCTGCCTCCTGCATTTCCCACACTGGAGATCGAGCCCATAACCCAGGCATGTGCCCTGACAGAAATTGAACCATGACCTCCTAGTTCATAGGTTGGCGCTCAACCACTGAGCCACACTGGCTGGGCTATTTTCAATTCTCTTGAATATATATTTAAAAATAGAACTGCTGGATTATATGGCAACTCTATGTTTAACATCTTGAGGAACTATCAAATTGTTTTTTCCAAAGTGGCTGCATCAGTTTATAATCCCTTTAGCAATGTAGGAAGGTTCCAATTCTACACATCCATGCCAATACTTGTTGCTGTCTCTTTAAATGTAGAAATCCTAGAGGGATTGAAATAGTATCTCACTGTGGTCTTGATTTGTATTCCCTTCTGACTAGTGATGATGAGTATCCTTTCTTTTTTTTTTTATAATGTAGTTATTTTTTTTTTTTAATATATTTTATTGCTTTTTTACAGAGAGGAAGGGAGAAGGATAGAGAGTTAGAAACATCAATGAGGGAGAAACATCGATCAGCTGCCTCCTGCACACCTCCTACTGGGGATGTGCCCGCAACCAAGGTACATGCCCATGGCTGGAATCAAATCTGGGACCTTTCAGTCTGCAGGCCGACGCTCTATCCACTGAGCCAAACCAGTTAGGGCTATAATGTAGTTATTTTTATTGCTCCTGATAATGTTATAGAACCACCTTTTTACCTATTTTCATGTCCTGTCTAGTGTCATTTTTCTTATACCTCACTGCTTAAATGTTGCATTTTCCAAGCATATGAATAGAATATGTCCAGCTGCCCAAAAAGAGCAGATTGATATAATACGAGCTTTTTGTTTGCTCACAGAATAGGCACAAGTTGTGCCCTGCCAGCTGCTTTGTCCACAGTCTGAACCTTGTTCTGTAAGAACCACCTGTATGACTGGTTGTATAATTAATTCCATACTCCGGTTTAGCCTGGGGATCTTCTATTAATATTAAATCAGATACTGCCTCTGAATGCAAACAACATGCCACTCTCTGAATTAGATTTGGACCACTGAGGCCAGGTGGACATGGACCTCAAAACACTGCATTTAGGAGGAGTATGATGAGTATCCTTTCATGTGCTTATTGACTATCTTCTCTGGAGAAATGTCTATTCAAATCCATTCCCCATATTTAAGTGGATTGTTTGCTTTTTATTGTTGAGTTATATGAATTCTTTTTATATTCTAGATCAGCCGTGGGCAAACTACGGCCCGCGGAACGGATCCGGCCCGTTTGAAATGAATAAAACTAAAAAAAAAAAGACCGTACCCTTTTATGTAATGATGTTTACTTTGAATTTATATTAGTTCACACAAACACTCCATCCATGCTTTTGTTCCGGCCCTCCGGTCCAGTTTAAGAACCCATTGTGGCCCTCGAGTCAAAAAGTTTGCCCACCCCTGTTCTAGATATAAGTCCCTTAGCAGATATATATGATGCAAAACATCATCACTGATGTTTCTATCTCTCCTCCCTCTCTGAAATCAATAAAAATATATTTTAAAAAGTTTTTTTTTTAAATTTTGGTGAAGTCCAACTTATCTATTGCTTTCTTTTGTTGCTTGTACTTTTGATGTCATGTCTAAGAATCCATTGCCTATTCCAAGATCACAAGATTTCCTTCTTTTCAGTAAGATTTTATACTTTTTTTTTTTGCGTTGCTTAAAGTAAAAAACTTTAATATTACACTAGTAACTAGGGTGGGACACCAAACTTGACAGTTGTAGGGCCAATCTATGTAAAAGCACAGGATAGCCATCTTTGGGCAATAGCCCTCAGGGTCAAAGCAAGGGTGGGAAGGAACAAGTATTAACAACAGGAAGTGCAAGAGGCAGCTTTGGGTGGTGCTGACTCAGTAGACACAGACGGTGTGCAGGAAGGTGCAGCCACTGAAAAATCCTAAGTCGAACCATCATAAGTCAGGGACTGTCTGTATTTAGTACTATCACACTGAACATTCACATTCAATAACAAATACCATTGGCACCTGCCAAACTCATCAATATGTCCTTCTGAAACTATTATAGCCACAGCATACACATCAATGTTAAAAAGCAGCCCACAACCACTGTTCTTCTCAGCTGCTACATATACAAAGATGTTTAAGCAAAAAAATAAAGTACCTTCTTTCTCTTGCAGAAGCATCCCTCTTAACTTCCATTTCTGCCTGTTTAACCAGCAAGGCAGCAGCTTTAGCAGCTTCTACTTCTTCCTTTGTCTTTGCGAAACGAGCCGCTCTCTCTGCACGATCCTTTAAAACAGTTAGATGCTCAGTGTCTTTCACTGCCAGAATTCTACTCACATATTTCCACAAGGAACAGACACACACATGCATGAAATCCCTTAAAGCCATACATGTAACTTAATCAGTCTGGATCTGGTACTCTTTAGTTTTATCAACTGCCAGGGACCAGAGCTGTTATTAAACAAACATGGACTTGATTTTGGTCACTGCTGTATCACCAGAGCCCGGAACAAGGTCTAGCATATAGTACATACGTATCTGTTGAATAAAGAAATAAGCAATATAAAGGTAGATGCAATTTTCATTTTCTTTTTTTTTTAATATACTTTTTATTGATTAAGATATTACATATGTGTCCTTGTCCCCACGTTACCCTCTACCCCCCCACCCTCCCCCCCCGCTCATGCCCTCACCCCCCCGTTGTCCATGTCCATTGATTAGGCCTATATGCTTGCATATAAGTCCTTTGGTTGATCTTTCCCCCTTACCCCCACCCTCCCCTACCTTCCCTCCAAGTCCCGACAGTCCAATCAATGCCTCTCCGTCTCTGGATCAGTCCTTGATCATCAGTTTATGTTGTTCATTATATTCCACAAATGAGTGAGATCATGTGGTATTTATCCGCTCTCCAGTTCCATCCATGCTGTGGCAAATGGTAAGAGTTCCTTTTTCTTCTTCCTCTTCTTAAAGAATACCTTTCAGCATTTCATATAATGCTGGTTTGGTGGTGATGAACTCCTTTAGCTTTTTCTTGTCCGTGAAGCTCTTTATCTGACCTTCTATTCTGAATGATAGCTTTGCTGGATAAAGTAATCTTGGTTGCAGGTTCTTGCTATTCATCACTTTGAATATTTCTTGCCACTCCCTTCTGGCCTGCAAAGTTTCTGTTGAGAAATCAGCTGACAGTCGTATGGGTACTCCCTTGTAGGTAACTGACTGTCTTTCTCTTGCTGCTTTTAAGATTCTCTCTTTATCTTTTGCTCTTGGCATTTTAATTATGATGTGTCTTGGTGTGGTGCTCTTTGGATTCCTTTTGTTTGGGGTTCTCTGCGCTTCCTGGACTTGTAAGTCTATTTCTTTCACCAGGTGGGGGAAGTTTTCTGTCATTATTTCTTCAAAAAGGTTTTCAATATCTTGCCCTCTCTCTCCTTCTGGTACCCCTATAATTCTGATGTTGGTACGCTTGAAGTTGTCCCAGAGGTTCCTTACACTATCTTCATATTTTTGGAATCTCTTTTCTTTTTTCTTTTTCGGTTGGGTATTTTTTTTGTTTCTTTGTATTTCAAATCTTTGACTTGATTCTTGGGATCCTCTTGTCTGCTGCTGGATCTCTGTAAATTATTCTTTATTTCAGTCAGTGTATGCTTAATTTCTAGTTGGTCCTTTTTCATGTCCTCCATGGTCTCACTATACTTATTGAGGGATTCATTAAATTTATCGGCGGTTTCCATAAAATTCTTGAAAAACCTTATAAACGTGGCCTTGAACTCTATATCCAATCGTTTGCTTTCCTCCATTTCTGCCATTTGTGACCTGTTTCTTTGTCTCCGCATTTTGGCAGCTTCCCTGTGTTGATAGAGTGGCCCTGCGCGCCAGGTGTCCTGTAGGGCCCAGTAGCTCAGCCTCCCCAGTTACCTGGGGTGGACACTCTTGGTGCACTCTTGGTGCCTTGGTTGTTGTAGGATCACTGGGAGGAATTGACCTCCAGGCCAATTGGCTGTGAGAATCAGCTGTGTCTAAAGTGGGAGAACTTCTGTGCTGAAGACACCCTTCTGGGGCAAGACTTGCTTCAGTGGGGCTTTGGTGCTCACTGAGTCTGCTCCCTGAGTGTGTCCCTTATGGATCTGAGGAGTTGCAATCTGGATGGTCCCCCTCTGACCACTGGGTACAGTGGCTCCTGGATCTAAGGAGGTGCTAATTCAGCCTCTGCCTGAGGCCACACAGCAGGAGCCACGAAGAGGCTCAGCTGTGAAGCAATGCAAGCCGCTGTGGGGCCTTGGGCCTTCTCTTGGAAGTTCCGGGTCTGCCTGGCTCGGCTGCAGTTAGGTACATTCACATGCAAAAGCCTCTGCCGCAGCCTGGGTGGGGCGGGGTCTCAGGGAATCAAAGGGCGGATCAAGGAGCTATGGCTGATTCTCCGCCCGGAGTCGCGGGTCTCAGTGACCCGCTAATTGCTGCAAGCACCTCTGAGGGAAAGCCGCCTTCAAGTTCGCCTGCTGCCGGACAGACCAGCTTCTCCCCGTATGAGTCCTGGGTCCCTAGAGACTTCCCGGAACCGGAGTTCAGAGCAGTCGGGAGCTTGTGATTCAAAAAGACAGCCGCATCCTCAGGTGCCACCCCCTTTACTCGTGCACGCGCGCGCGAGCCGGCCGTACCTCTGCACTTGTACCTCTGCACTTCACCTCTGCAGCTCCTCTGGCTCTCAGCGTGCTTTTCTTTCCTTCTAGTTGTAGAATTTACACTCAGCCAGCCTTCCTGTTGTTCTGGATGATGTTTGCTCTGTCCTTTGCGGTAATTTTCAATTGTTGTGTGAGGCGGCAATTTCCCTGTATTTACCTATGCCGCCATCTTAGTTTCTCCGCAATTTTCATTTTCATGTGTTAGAACTACTCAATTCTAAAAGCAATTGCTGCTAAACCATCCTAAGCTTCTACTTGATGGTATAAATTCTTTCAATGTCCCAAAAAAGAATGCTCGTGACTAGAGGAAACTGCTAGGTAACCAATTCTTAGCTTCTTTTCTAGAGAATCTTTGAAAATTACCTTTTGACTACTGATAAAATTCATAACATTGAGAAAAATTAATTTGAAAAAAATAATCTCAATTTAAATATTCACTGTACAATTTCTATAAAAGGAAGCTGAGAATTGGTACTTCTTATCAGTTTTTTTTACTTCAAGAAAAACAATTTTAAATATAATGTTACATGCAATAAACCTTAATATTTCAAGAAAAACAATCTTAAATATAATGTTACATGCAACAGTAGCTCAAGAAAAACAATTTTAAATGTTACATGCGATAAACACCAATTATTTAAGAAAAATGATCTTACATATATTACATGCAATAAACATTACTATTTCAAGAATAAAAGGATTTTAAGTATAACACCAAAACTGTACTAACATAGTATATCACAAAAGTTGTAGGAAATATTAAAAATCTGCAAATAAAAGGATTACTTCTGAGGAGGGAAAATGGCGGCGGTATAAACGGACGTGTCCTGTGCCTTGTCCTGGAGCAGATAAGGGTGAGCAGCTGAAACGGGTAACATGCAGCCCGAATAGGCAGAGGATTTTCAGCTGAGAGACTGTCTGCAGCTAGGAAAGACCGAGAACCCCCAGGAAAAAAAGGACGGTTGGAGACTGCGGCTGAAGCCTCTCGTGGTGCGCCAGCTAAGCAGCGGAGACTGCGCCATCTTGGGTGGTTGTTGCCGGCATCCAGAGACCAGCTACTAACCTGGAAACAAGGGATCTCAAGCAGCGTGACTGCCTGAACTCAGACGAGCACTGCTTCTTCTCACGGAAAGGTTGGACATCCCCTAAAGGTGCGGTTTGCAGTTCGGGTTGGAGGGAGGACCGAGCTGGCGCGCGCGGGGCGGAATCTGCGCCCCACAGAGTCTGCAGCTGTTGGGACCAGCGTGACCTGCGAGTGGGGAAGGGGCCCCACAGGGCTGCTGGCAGAAGGGAACGCGAAAAATGAGCCCATAGCTGGACTGGATGTAAAGGAGCAGCCTTGGACTTTGCCAATCTGCTGGCTGCTTGGTGCCAGGGGCGAGTGGGCGCGCGGAGACTGCGCACGGAGACTGTGCACAGACTTGGAAGGTGGAGGCTTGCGAATTCGCACAACTATCAGGCTCTTGTTACAGTTCCCCTTAGATCCGTGCATTTGATTGTTGAACCCAGTGCATGGGATTCCCCAGTTGGGGTCATTCGCGGAGCCTGTAGGGGAAAGTTCTTTTTGGGGAGCCTGGGAAACAGCAGGCAGTGGCAAAGAACCAGCTCTGGGCAGTGGTCTTTCCCGAATCAGTTCCAAATACCATAGAGGAAAAAAACAACAAAACAAAACCCTACTGATAGAGAGGACTTATAGCCTCGGAGGTCAATCCAGACACACTGCCACCCAGAGGCAGAGCCACGACCAGTCTCTTCTGCGATCACAAATAAAGGCAGTCTGGTAAACAAATACAAGCTGCGTTAAAATCAGGTCTGTGGTTTACTGCACGGAGGGACAGTGTATCGCAGGGAAGTTCAACACTCCCCTGAATGCCTGGCAGGACTGAGGCGTGCCAAAAAGAAGAGTGGAAGATCTGAAGCACCTTCACTTCCGAATATTTTTATATATATATTTTTTTTTAATTCTTTTTTCACCATTTCATTAAGAACCTATTTTATTTTTTTTATTTTATTTTTTATTTTTTTCATCACTTGATTTTACCTTTTTAATTACTACATTTTTTTAAACCAGTATTATTGCTATCCTTTTACCATTTTTTCAAGTGTCATTTTATTTTTTATTATTTTTTTTTATTTTTCTTTTTTTATTTTGGGATTAGTGTTATACACACTATTTTCATCGTTCCTTTAGCATCATTTCTCTCTAGCTCACATTTACCCTTAAGACAAAACTCTCTTCCTCACTTTTCCCCTTTTGTTGTCCTGTTTCTCTTACCCTATTCTTGCTTTGGATTTTACCTATTCCTTCTTTCTACCCACTGTCTAAATTTCACCCTACTTATATATCTAATTTCCAATCCCTCGCCCTCCCCATACAAATAGCCTCTTCCCCACCTCTATTTCATTCTCTTACTTTTTTTTTTTTTTTTGTATTTTTGTTTTTTTCTTCTCTCCCTTTTCCCAATCTCATTTCGGCACTCCTTTTTGTTTTTTATTTTTCTCTTTAACCTTTTTCTCTTTTTTCTTCTTTATCCCCTAATTCTCTTCGCTCGGGGGGTCACCTTTATTTGGGGTTATTAATATCGTGAATGCATTTAGTTTGTTGCCTTGTACGTTGTGCCTTGTTGTATTGTATTTTGTGCCTTTGAATCAGCGCAGCAAAGAGAGAACTACATAACCAAACGCCTTGAGAAGAGAAATCATGGTGAAACAAAGAACCAACCCAAATATGAAAGAAAAACAGGCATCATCAGAAAAGGAAGTAAACGAAATGGAGGCAATGGAGGCAAGCAACCTGTCAGAGAAAGAATTCAGAGTAATGGCCATAAGGTGGATGAAAAGAATGGAAGACCAATTCAACAATATGTGTAGGAACCAAGAGGAAATGAAGAAGAACCAAGAGGAAATGAAGAGAAACCAAGAAGAAATGAAAAACGACATCACTGCCATAAAGAACTCAATAGAAAGCATCAACAGTAGACTAGAAGAAGCAGAGGACCGCATCAGCGAGCTAGAAGACAAGGTAGAAAAAAATACCCAAACAGAACAGCTTCTAGAAAAAAAAATTAAAAAGCAGGAGGAGAGCCTAAGAGAACTATGGGACAATGCTAAACGAAACAACATCCGAATTATAGGGGTGCCAGAAGGAGAGGAAACTGAGCAAGGAATAGAAAACCTGTTTGAAAAAATAGTAACAGAAAATTTCCCTGATATAGGGAGGAAAAAACTCACACAAATCCAAGAAGCTCACAGAGTCCCAAACAAAATGAACCCGAAAAGACCGACACCAAGGCACATAATAATTAAATTGGCAAACACCAACGACAAAGCAAGAATCTTAAAAGCAGCCAGAGAGAGACAGAAAGTTACCTACAAAGGATCCCCCATCAGACTAGCGACCGATTTCTCAACAGAAACACATCAGGCAAGAAGGGAATGGAATGAAATATACAAAGTCATGCAAAGGAAGGGTCTGAATCCAAGAATACTATACCCAGCGAGGCTATCAATCAAAATTGAGGGTCAAATCAGGAGCTTCACAGACAAAAACGGTCTACGGGAGTTTATTACAACCAAACCAGCAATGCAAGAAATGCTAAAGGGTCTGCTGTAAATAGAAAAAACAGGAAACAAAGAAGGAACGCAGCGGTAAAGAACAAAAATGGCGACTAACAAGTTTCTATCAATAATAACTTTAAATGTAAATGGATTAAATTCCCCAGTCAAAAGGCATAGGGTAAATGAGTGGATAAGAAAACATGACCCATATATCTGCTGTCTACAGGAAACCCACCTCACAAAAAAAGACGCACACAGACTGATGGTGAAGGGATGGAAAAAGGTTTTTCAGGCCAATGGAAGTGAAAAAAAAGCCGGGGTAGCAATACTTATATCTGACAAATTAGATCTCAAAGTGAAGGACATAAAAAGAGATCAAGAAGGCCACTTCATAATACTAAAGGGAGCAGTCCAACAAGAAGAAATAACTCTGGTAAATATATATGCACCCAATATAGGAGCATCCAAATACGTAAGAAATCTTCTGGAGAAGATCAAGGGAGAGATTGACAGCAATACAATCATAGTAGGGGATCTTAACACCCCATTATCTCCACTGGACAAATCCTCTAAACAGAAACTCAGCAAAGAAACATCAATCCTAAATGACTCACTAGATCAGATGGAATTAATTGACATCTTCAGAACATTTCACCCCAAAGCCACAGAATATACATTCTCCTCAAGTGCACATTTGTCATCTTCAAAGATAGACCATATATTGGGTCACAGGCAAAGTCTCTTCAAATTCAAGAAAATTGAAATCATATCAAGTATCTTCTCAGACCACAAAGGCATAAAACTGGAAATCAACTACAACAAAAACAATCCAAAAAAATCAAACACATGGAGACTAAATAGCATGCTATTAAACAACGACTGGGTCACCAGTGAGATCAAAGAAGAAATAAAAAACATCATGGCAACAAATGACAATGAAAACACAACAATCCAAAACCTATGGGACACAGCAAAAGCAGTCTTGAGAGGGAAGTTCATAGCTCTACAAGCCTACTGCAAGAAACAAGAAACAATGAGAATAAATGACCTAACTCTACAACTCGAAGAATTAGAAAGAGAGCAACAAAAAAAGCCCACTGTAAGCAGAAGGAAGGAAATAACAAAGATCAGAGCGGAGATAAACGACATAGAGACCAAAAAAACAATACAAAAGATCAACAAAACCAAGAGCTGGTTCTTCGAAAGGATAAACAAGATTGATACACCTCTAGCCAGGCTCACCAAGAAACAAAGAGAGAGGACCCAAATAAACAAAATCAGAAATGAAAGAGGAGAAATAACAACAGACCCCATAGAAATACAAAGGATTGTTAGAAAATACTATGAACAGCTCTACTCCAACACACTAGACAACCTGGAGGAAATGGACATATTCCTAGATAAATACAACCTTCCAAAACTTAACCAGGAAGAATCTAAAAATCTCAATAGGCCAATAACTATGGAGGAAATCGAAGCAGTAATCAAAAAGCTTCCAGCAAACAAAAGCCCGGGGCCAGATGGCTTCACAGGGGAGTTTTACCAAACATTCAAGGAAGAACTAAAACCTATCCTCCTCAGACTATGTCAAAAGATCCAAGAGGAAGGAGCACTTCCCAGCTCATTCTATGTAGCCAACATCACCCTAATCCCAAAACCAGATAAAGACAATACAATGAAAGAGAATTATAGGCCAATATCCCTCATGAACATAGATGCCAAAATCCTCAACAAAATCCTAGCAAATCAGATCCAGCAGTACATCAAAAAGATCATACACCACGACCAAGTAGGATTTATCCCAGGGATGCAAGGATGGTACAATATCCGCAAATCAATAAATGTGATACATCACATAAACAAATTGAGAGAGAAAAACCACATAGTCATATCAATTGATGCGGAAAAAGCATTTGACAAAATCCAACACCCTTTCTTGATAAAAACTCTCAGCAAGATAGGAATTGAGGGATCATACCTCAACATAATAAAAGCCATATATGACAAACCCACAGTCAACATCATAATCAATGGGCAAAAACTAAAACCATTCCCCCTAAAAACAGGAACAAGACAGGGATGCCCCCTCTCACCACTCCTGTTCAACATAGTACTGGAAGTACTAGCCATTGCGATCAGACACGAAGAGAAATAAAAGGCATCCAGATTGGAAAAGAAGAAGTAAAACTGTCCTTATTTGCAGATGACATGATACTGTACATACAGAACCCTAAAGACTCCATCAAAAAATTATTAGACTTAATAAATGAATTCGGCAATGTAGCAGGATACAAAATTAATGCTAAGAAATCCATGGCATTTCTTTACACCAATAGTGAACTTACAGAAAGTGAAACTACAGAAGCAATCCCATTTACCATTGCACCAAAAAAATTAAAATACCTAGGAATAAACTTAACTAAGGAGGTAAAAGACTTATATGCTGAAAACTACAGGACACTGAAAAAAGAGATAGAGGAAGATATAAACAGATGTAAGAATATACCGTGTTCATGGATTGGTAGAATCAACATCATCAAAATGTCCATACTACCCAAAGCAATTTATAGATTTAATGCAATCCCCATTAAATTACCAACAGCATATTTCACAGATCTAGAACGAACGTTCCAAAAATTCATCTGTAATAAATAAAGACCCCGAATAGCTGCAGCAATCCTGAGAAAGAACAAAGTAGGTGGGATCTCAATACCAGATATCAAACTGTATTACAAAGCCACTGTTCTTAAAACAGCTTGGTACTGGCACAAGAACAGACATATAGATCAATGGAATAGAATAGAGACCCCAGAAATCAACCCAAACCACTATGCCCAATTAATATTCGACAAAGGAGGCAAGAGCATACAATGGAGTCAAGACAGTCTTTTCAATAAATGGTGTTGGGAAAATTGGACAGATACATGCAAAAGGATGAAACTAGATCACCAACTCACACCATACACAAAAATAAACTCAAAATGGATAAAAGACTTAAACGTAAGACGGGAAACCATAAAAATACTAGAGGAATCCACAGGCAGCGAAATCGCAAACATATGCCGAAGAAATTTCTTCTCTGATAATGCTCCTAGGGCAATGGAAACTAAAGAGAAAATAAACAAATGGGACTACATCAAAATAAAAAGCTTTTGCACAGCAAAGGAAACCATCAACAAAACAACAAGAAGACCCACTACATGGGAGAACATATTTGCCAATGATACCACCGATAAGGGTTTAATTTCCAACATTTACAGGGATCTCATGAAACTTAACAAAAGGAAGATAAAGAATCCAATAAAAAAATTGGCAACGGACCTAGATAGACACTTTTCGAAAGAGGACATACAGAAGGCCGAAAGACATATGAAAACCTGCTCAAAGTCACTAATTATACGAGAGATGCAAATCAAAACGACAATGCGTTATCATCTCACACCTGTCAGAATGGCTATCATCAACAAATCAACAAACAACAAGTGTTGGAGAGGATGTGGAGAAAAAGGAACCCTTCTGCACTGCTGGTGGGAATGCAGACTGGTGCAACCACTGTGGAGAACAGTATGGAGCTACCTCAGAAGACTAAAAATGGAACTCCCATTTGACCCAGTGATCCCACTACTAGGAATATATCCCAAGAAACCAGAAACGCCAATCAGAAAGGATATATGCACCCCTATGTTCATAGCAGCACAATTCACCATAGCTAAGATTTGGAAACAGCCTAAGTGCCCATCAGCAGATGAGTGGATTAGAAAACTGTGGTACATATACACAATGGAATACTATGCTGCGATAAAAAAAAAGGAACTCTTGCCTTTTGCAACAGCATGGATGGAACTGGAGAGCATTATGCTAAGTGAAATAAGCCAGTCAGAGAAAGATAAATACCACATGATCTCACTCATTTGTGGATTATAGAGAACAACATAGACTGATGAAAAGGGACAGACCCAAAGACTGAGAAACAGCAATCAGGCTATCAATCCCCAGAAGGAAAGTAGGGGAGGGCGGGGGTAAGGGGAAGAGATCAACCGAAGGACTTGTATACATGTATATAAGCCATACCAATGGACATGGACAACAGGGGGATGGGAGCATGAGTTTGTGTGTGGGGGGGAGGTTGGGGGTTATTGGGGGGGATGAGGACACATTTGTAATACCTTAACTAATAATAAAAAAAATAAAAAATAAATTAAAAAAAAAAGAGAAAATATGGAAAAACTGTCATAATACATAGTGTGAAATTAGAAAACAGGGCAGAAGAAAATGCTGATATTACAACTATTGTTATTTTTCACAGAAATAAGAGAAGAAAAGCTGCATTCATGACATACAAACTAAGTACTAAGAAGAAAAAAAAAACTAGAGAAGAAAACAGACCTCTTGAAAATGTAAATTATTATAGTTGGAATTAAATAAATATAAAATTTGAAAGATAAAATGAGGAAATCTTTGTTAGGAAGTAACAAAGAAAACACAAAAGAAGGGAATTAGGAAAATGGCCAAGTGGAGGATCAAGAACAGGTATAAATAAGTAATCAATGAAAACGTTCCAAAATATAGAATGTAGATAATAAGGGACAGGATTTATTAAAATAAAGCAATATAAATGTATTTTCCAGGACTTAAGGCATGTGTCTCCAGATTGAAAAGACTAATTGTGCCCTGGGTGGGTAGCTTTGTTGGTTAGAGCATTATACCAATACTAGAGACCTGGTGCACAAAATTTGTGCACAAGTGGGGCCCCTGGCCTAGCCAGCGATCAAGGCCGATCAGGGCCTGCCAGCCAGGGGGAGGGACTGTGGGAGGTTGGCCAGCCGGGGGAGGTTGGCTGTGGGAGCGCCCTTTGGTGGTCAGTATGCATCATAGCTTAGACTTTTATGTATATAGATGCCAAGATTACAGGTTTGATTCCTGGTTGGGTACATACAAGAAGCAACCAATGAATGCATGAATAAGTGTACTAACAAATTAATGTTTCTTGCTTTCTCCCTAAAATCAATAAAATAAAATTAAAAAAAAAAAAAAAAAAAGGATTACTTCTATTATATTCTAGAATATTTTTGTTTCCTCTGGCTCTATTTTTTTTCATCAGTTTATGTTGTTCATTCTATTCCACAAATGAGTGAGATCATATGATATTTATCTTTCTCTGACTGGCTTATTTCACTTAGCATGATGCTTTTAAAGTCTATTTTGTCAGATATGAGTATCGCTACTCCAACTTTTTTTTCTTTTCCATTTGCATGGAAAATCTTTTTTCCATCCCTTCACTTTCATCCTGTGTGTGTCTTTTGTTTTGAGGCGGGTCTCTTGTAGACAGCATATAGTTGGGTCATGTTTTGTATCCATTCAGCTACCATACACCTTTTGATTGGAGCATTTAATCCATTTACATTTAGGGTTATTATTGAGAGGTACTTGTTTATAGTCATTTTAATTCTGTATGGCTAGGTTTCTCTGTTTCTTCTTCTCAGCAATCCCTTACAGCAATCCCTTTAGTATTTCTTGTAATGCTGGCTTGGTGGTGGTGAACTCCTTTAGCCTTTTTTTTTTTTTTTTTTTGGAGAAGCTCTTTATTTGACCGTCTATTTTGAATTATAGCCTTGCTGGATATAGTAATCTTGGTCTCTGGACCTTTCTTTCCATTACCTTGAGTACTTCATGCCATTCCCTTCTGGACAGTAGAGTTTCTGATGAGAAATCAGGTGTCAGCCTTATGGGAACTCCGTTGTAGGTAACAGTTTTCTTTTCTCCTGCTGCCTTTAAGATTCTCTGTCTTTAATTTTTGGCATTTTAATTATAATGTGTCTCGGCGTCGGTCTGTTTGGGTTCTTCTTCTTTTGGGTTCTCTGTGCCTCTTGAACTTGTGTGACTTTTTCCTTTACCAGGTTAGGGAAGTTTTCTACCATTATTTCTTCATACACCTTCTCTATTCCTTTCTCCCTTTCTGCCTCTTCTGGCAGAATTGGTACTTTTTGAGCCACTAAAAATCTACTATTTTTGTGTTCACTGTCTGGTAATAAAGCAAACCATTATGCATGGAAAAACAATTTCATAAATGTTCTACAGTCAAGCAGTAAAAAAAAAAATTAATACTCACCAATGCAATCTGCTGTTTTATACGCTCTCGAGCTGCTCTATCTTCTGCCTTTTCTCTATTTCTTTCCTCTAACATTCTTTTTGTTAATTCTTCTTCTTGCTTTCTTTTATAATCCAACATTTCTTTTCCAGTTTTTCTCCTCTCAATTTCTTTTTTAATCTCTCTCTGAATTAAAGAGAAAGTTTTATGAGCTCAAAACATTATTTAATAATCTGCCCTAGATATTATTCTGTATATAGCAGGTTGTAGGTACATTTACTTCATAAAATGTAAGAGGTCAGTAGAATCTATTAACAGCATGGGATAAAGGTCAAATTTATACATCTTTGCCAATGGTTCTATTAAGAGTATGATGTGGTCAATGTAATTTGAAAACAAAGAATTGCAGGTCACTGGTTTCTGAGATGAATATGTTACCCTTCAAGGACAACAAGGCAGTCTTTTATTTGACTTTACTATATTAAATGATAACTTTCTTAGATTAAAACCCTAAAGAGATGATGCAGATTAGGAGCGCACGGTGAGAAAAATGGAATGCAGCAACACGACAGGAAAAATTCGGCAAAATGTCTACAATTTTTTTTTTTACAAAAAGAAACTAAAATTTTGATCTGTATCAAAGCAAAAATATTTTAGTTCAAGTCCCTTTATTCTTAATATAAAAAGACTCATAGCAGAGAGAGAAATAATGAGCCAATTTACTCCTAGCTATTTACAAAAAGAATACTAAAAAATTGTATACTATGATCCTACTACAGAAGACAGATAATTCCCTTCACTATGCTCCAACACTGAACTATAACCAGAAAGCCATCCTAGGTCTGCCAACTGAATAGGGAGTCAAATGTTCCCTCACTTAATGGAAGAATAAAACAATGCTAAGTGTACAAACTTTACCTGTTCTTCCTCTTTCCTTTTCTCTTCTCTCCTTTCTTCAAGTTTTTTGGTTAGTCTGTATTATAAAAGTTTTTTAAAAAATACATTAACTGAGACACATCATATTAATATAAAATATATTTAGATGATTTCTTTAGCTACAAACAACTGGGGAAATATAGAAACAACAAACAAAAAAAGCTCCTTAAGACAAAGCAACAAATTATTTGCCTTGCCCCTGGCCACTAGAGAAATCCATGGTGAGTCCGGGGAAGCCCAATGGGAAGCTAGCTCTAGCTCTAAGCACCTTACCTCCTACTTACCACTGGTTCCCTTTTTATCCCCCCTGATTTATTTGATATTGATTTAAAATATATACATCTAGGCCTGGCTGGCATCGCTCAGTGGTTGAGCGTCGACCTATGAACCAAGAGGTCACAGTTCAATTCCCGGTCAGGGCACAAACCTCAGTAGCGGGCTCAATCCCCAGTGTGGGGCATGCAGGAGGCAGCCGATCAATAATTCTCTCTCATCATTGATGTTTCTCTCTCCCCTTCTCCCTTCCTCTCTGAAATCAATAAAAATATATTAAAAAGTATACACACACACACACATCTACATCTTCAAACAAATATATAAATCAATGACTTACAAATGCTTTACCCCTTACACAGAAGTAAACAGCAATATGGTACAAAATTGTTAAAAAATAAAAGCAAAAAACTAAAGGCTAGCATTTATAAAAACTAATAACAAGATTAATTCTCAACTGTAATAAATTCACCAATTAAGAAACTAATGATTCTGAAAGCAGACAGTGGTAATGGTTTGTACAATGTGAATATATTAAAACTCAATGAATTGTAAACTTTGAGTCTTACAGTTTATAAATTGTATTTCAATTTTAAAAAATAATGGAACTTTCTCTGAGAGGGATTTAGGTTACACAGATATATGTAGTTGCTGAAACTCAGCTGAACAACTTATGCCAGAAATCAAGGGAGTGCTCAAAGAATGATGAGATGTTTGTCCAAAGAACAGAAGACTCAGCATGAAGGGGTTGTACTAGCCAAATCTGGGCATCAAAAAGAATAAGAGAAACGAACTGTAATACATTAGAAGGGAAAAAAAAAAGGATTTGTGAACCATCTTACTGCTGAGGGGAGTTATAAATTGGTATACCCACTTTGGAAAACTGGCCAGTACCTATGACCAAGAAATTCCCATTCCCTACAAATTCAGCCAAAAGATATGTTCACCAAGGCATGTACAAGAATGTTCATAGTGCCCTATTCATAACAGCCCCAAACTGAAAACAACTCAAATATCCATCAACAGTAGAATGGATAAATTATACAATAGTCAAATAATAGAATACCATACAGCAATGAGAGTGCACCAACTACTACCACATGCAACAGCACAAAAAGGCCCCACAAATACAATGCTGAGCAAAGTAGTACATGTGGTTGGTTCCATTAGATTCAGGTTAGTGGGCTCAATGCCCAGTTGGGGTGTGCAGGAGGCAGCCAATCAATGACTCTCTCTCATCAATGATGTTTCTAACTCTCTCTCCCTCTCCCTTCCTCTCTGAAATCAACAAAAATATATTAAAAAAAAAAAAAAAAAGGAAACCAAACAAAATTCAATGAATGATCCTTGAATGTGGATCTTGAATTGAGAAAAAAAGTTATAAACGACATTATTAGAATAACTGCAGAAATATGTACATGATTGAATCCTATCTAATAAAAGAGAAACATGGTAATTAGCGTACGACCACTACCCTTCCCATTGGCTAATCAGCAAGATATGCAAATTAACTGCCAGCCAAGATGGCGGCCGGCAGCCAGGCAGCTTGAAACTAACATGAGGCTTGCTTGCTTCAGTGAAGGAGGAAACCAACGTTCCCCGCTTGCCTTGCCGGCATCTGAGAATGCAGTTTGAAACATTGTAACAAATATACAAGCTAAACAAAACCCCAGAAACCTGCTTTCAGCCAGCCGGGATCTCAGAGCTGGAGTTATACATTGTTTTGATTATAGAACCCAAACAAACCAGATACCTGCTTTCAGCAGCAGAGGCCTAAGAGCTGGAGCCAGAGCTAAAGCTGGCCCAGAATAAAAAAAGAAAAAAGAAAAAAAGGAGCAGTTGGGAGCTTCAGCCCTAGCCCCTCACCCAGACTGGCCAGGCACCCCAGTGGGGACCCCCACCCTGAAGGGTGTGTGACCAGCTGCAAACAGCCATCATCCCCTCACCCAGGCTGGCCAGGCACCCCAGTGGGGACCCCCACACTGATCCAGGACACCCTTCAGGGCAAACCAGCCAGCCCAACCCATGCACCAGGCCTCTATTCTATATAGTAAAAGGGTAATATGCCTCCCAGCACAGGGATCTGCGGAGCCGCGAGGCCTCCCGGCACGGGGATCAGCGTGGCAGGGGGCAGCGCCCAAACCCCCTGATCGCCCTGCGGCTCTGTGTGTGACAGGGGGCGGGGCCACAACCTCCCTATCCACCCTGCTCTGTTCGCAACAGGGGAAGGCGCCCCAACTGCCTGATCAGCCCTGCTCTGTGCCTGATACGGGGGAGCTCCCCAACCCCCTTATCGCCCTGTGGCTCTGTGTGTGACAGGGTGCGGCGCCCCAACCCTCCCCCACGGGCCCTGCTCTGTGTGTGACAGGGTAGAGCCATAACCTCCCCATTGGCCCTGCCCTGAGTGTGACAGTGGCGGCGCCCCAACCCCCTGATCGGCCCTGCTCTGTGGGTGATAGAGGGCGGCGCCCCAACCCACCCCCTCCACGCGCCCTGCTCTGTGTGTGATGGGGTAGAGCCATAATCTCCCCATCGGCCCTGCCCTGAGTGTGACAGGGGGCGGTGCCCCAACTCCCCTATCGGCCCTACTCTGTGAGTGACAGGGGGGAGCTCCCCAACCCCCTGATTGGCCCTGCTCTGTGCGTGACAGGGTAAGGAGCCCCAACCCCCCTGATGGGCCCTGCTCTGTGCGTGACAAGGGGCAGCGCCCCAACCCCCGGATTGGCCCTGCTCTGTGCGTGACAGGGGGTGGCGCCGCACCTCCCCATCGACCCTGCCTTGAGTGTGACAGGGGGCGGTGTCCCAACCCCCGAATTGGCCCTACCCTGAGCGTGACTGAGGGTGGCATCGCAACCTCCCAATCCGCCCTGCTCTGTGCATGACAGGGGGCGGCGCCCCAACTCCCCAATCGGCCCTGCTCTGAGCCCGACCAGGGGCTGCACCTAGGGATTGGGTCTACCCTCTGCCACCCGGGAGCAGGCCTAAGCCAGCAGGGCGTTATCTCCCGAGGGATCCCAGACTGCGAAAGGGCACAGGCCAGGCTGAGGGACCCCCCCTTCCCCCGAGTGCACAAATTTTTGTGTATCGGGCCTCTAGTATTAGATAATATAATTTACAATTTCTTTAGTATGGTAATGGTGTTGTACTAAAATCTGAAAATGTCTTTATTCTTTCATTATATTATCACTTGCAGATGCAATTTTGTTCTAATTTGGTTGAAAAGCCTACTGTATCTTAATGACAAATGAACTATTTCATCACTTTTGCAATCTGGGAATCTACTACTCAAATGGTTTTTTAAAAAAATATTTTTCTATTGATTTCAGAGAGGAAGGGAAAGGGAGAGACAGACAGAAACATCAATGATGAGAGAGAGCTATGCCACCTCCTCGTACCACTCCCTACTGGGGATCGAGCCCATAAACCGGGCATGTACCCTGACCAGGAATCGAACTGTGACCGACTTCCTTGTTCAACCACTGAACTACAATCACCAGGCTCAATTGTGTTATTTTGTGTTTTTTTTAATTGACCTGAGGGATGGGGCAGGGCATGGGTTGGTGGGTGTAGACCCCAGTCTCCAAACTAGGCTGGAGGCCCTGCTCAGAGCCAACAGAAACTCAGCTAATTTTTTTATTATTAGGAGATACACACTCAAGCATTAAGAGTAAAACGAAATATCTGAAACTTTCAAATGAATCAGCAAAAAGGTGGTTGTTATACTATTCTTTAAACTCTTTGAGGGTGAAACCTTCCCAAATAAAAGGTTAGAATTGATGGTACTATATATTATCTTTCCCAAAATAATAGAAATAATAGGAGTGGATTGAGGGGATGGATGAAAAAGGTGAAAGGGATTAAGTAGTAAAATAGTCATGGGGATGTAAAGTACAACAAAGGGGATATATAGTCAATAATATTATAATAACTATGTATGGTGCCAGGTGGGTACTAGATTTATCAGAGTAATCATTTTGTACATAGTATCTAATCACTGTTGCACACCTGAAACTATTATTGTATGTCAACTATAATTAAAAATTTTTAAAAATCAAAACTTCACTTTCCCACTGAATTAAATAGCACCTGACCAAACCCCACAATAAAAGGCCACCTGTCGTATTTCTTCTCATTCTCAACAAGTCTCCAAATCCTTTTCTTAATTTTTGATTTTCCATTTCACCCCAAGTGGTCCAAGTAAGAGTGCCCAGTGGTAGGTTTGGTGTTAGCAAAACAGAAGGAAACAAAAGAGGATGATTCCTTGGGAACTTCATTTTTCTGCTGCTGCTCCTCCAGCCTTCCACCATTTCTCACCACTGTGAGGATCTATTCTGCTTTTCACATCAAGATCCTGACCATGCCCAACTCTTTCAAGTACAATTAGGCCCTAACTGGTTTGGCTCAGTGGATAGAGCATTGGCCTGTGGACTGAAGGGTCCCAGGTTCAATTCGGTCAAGGGCATGTACCTTGGTTGCGGGCACATCCCCAATAGGGGGTGTGCAGGAGGCAGCTGATCCATGTTTCTCTCTCATCGATATTTCTAACTCTCTATCCCTCTCCCTTCCTCTCTGTAAAAAACTCAATAAAATAAAAAAAAAAAAACAATCAGAATCTAGGTTTTTCTGAAAATAAGCTGATTGTTAAAAAATATATATTTATTTAATTTATTTTAAATATATTTTATTGATTTCAGAGGGAGAGCTAGACCCATCAATGATGAGAGAGAATCATTGATCGGCTGCCTCCTGCACACCCCCCACTGGGGATTGAACCCACAACCCAGGCATGTGCCCTTGACTGGTATCAAACCTGGGACCCTTCACTCTGAAGACTGATGCTCTGTCCACTAAGCCAAACCGGCTAAGGAATTTTTCTTAATGTTCATATAACACTAAGTGGTTTTAAGTCAGGATTAAAAAAAATATCCTGCTGCCAGAACCGGTTTGGCTCAGTGGATAGAGCGTCGGTCTGCGGACTCAAGGGTCCCGGGTTCGATTCCGGTCAAGGGCATGTACCTTGGTTGCGGGCACATCCCCAGTGGGGGGCGTGCAGGAGGCAGCTGATCAATGTTTCTCTCTCATTGATGTTTCTGGCTCTCTATCCCTCTCTCTTCCTCTCTGTAAAAAAAAAATCAATAAAATATAAAAAAAAAAATATATCCTGCTTATCTGTTTACCATTAACTCATATAACTTTTAAGAATCATAGTATAAAAGACTATGATTTACTTTTACTAAATCATTGAAGTATTAAACTAGAAACCACAAGCCAGACATTTGTATCTGATTATGAGACCAACCAATAACACATGACATTTAGTAGACACCCACTTATGCAGAACCCAGGCTCAGTATACAGCCATAAAATTAGCAGAAATTCTTGCCCATCTGGAACTTATTATCCTATGGCATAGAGAGAGAAAGGCAGAAGTGACAGATGGAAACCTTCTGTTATAAAATGCCAGTGAAGCCCTAGCTGGTTTTGCTCAGTGGTTAGAGTGTCAGCCCATGGACTGAAGAGTCCCACGTTCAATTCCAGTCAAGGGCACATACCTCAGTTGCAGGCTGGATCCCCAGCCCTGGGTGGGGCATGTGTGGGAAGCAACCAATTGATATCTATCTTTCTCTCTCTCTTTCCCTATCCCTTCCACTCTGTCTAAAAAAAAATCAATGGAAAAAATATCCTCAGGTGAGGATTAATAAAAAACAAAATAAACAAAACCCCCCACAAAATGCAAATAAAAAATGATTCTTTGAATGGTCAGACCTAAAGCTGACTGATGACTTCAGAGATACAGAAGAACTTTACTTCCAGAATTGATCTTTAGCGATACAAACAAGTAGGTCAGATAATAAAGTTTTCAACCCAGAATTACTACACTTCATTTGTACAATTTTAGCTTTTTCTCAAATTAAGGAAATAACTGAAAACCACTGTCTTTTTAATAAACTACTATTTGCAAAAATAAAAGCAAACCTTTCCACTTTGACAGTGAGGTCCTCTGAGGGTCTTGGATTTGAACATCCTCTAGGCTCCTGAGATGAAGTGGCATGGTCTGATTTTTCTCCTCCTTATTTATTAAATATAAAGAAGTAAGAAAAATATTTCATTTAATGCCAATTTTTAAAAGATATACACTTTTTTAGTTACAACATTTGTTAATCTGGTTTCTTAAACATTACATATTTTCTCTAAGAATGGAGCAGGAGATAAAAAATGAACTATTACTAATTCTGAAGTATGGATCTGAATACAATCCTACATAATAAAAGGCTAATATGCAAATCAACCGAACGGCAGAATGACAGGTTGCTGTGATGTGCATTGACCACCAGGGGGGTGCCGCACAGCCAGATGCTGGGCTGGCGAGTACAGCGGTGGTGGTGGGAGACATACCCCAAGGGTTCCTGGACTGAGAGAAGGCACAGGCCAGGCTGAGGGGACACTCCCCCCCGCCCCCCAGTGCACGAATTTTGTGCACTGGGCTTCTCGTAGTATATAAATAAGGAAATAAGGCAGTTACCCAGTTGACGATACCAAGGTAAAAGTTAGAGGTAAAGCATGAAGAAATATTAATCTGGCATGAGGGGATATAACAAAATAAAGCATGCATGCCTGGACATGGGTAGGCTTCACTCCAAAGCAGTGGTTCTCAACATTCCTAATGCCGCGACCCTTTAATACAGTTCCTCATGTTGTGGTGACCCCCAATCATAAAATTATTTTCATTGCTACTTCATAATTGTAATTTTGCTACTGTTAGGAATCGTAATGTAAATATCTGACATGCAGGATGTATTTTCATTGTTACAAATTGAACATAATTAAAGCATAGTGATTAATCACAAAAACAATACGTAATAATATATGTTTTCTCCAATGGTCTTAGGCGACCCCTGTGAAAGAGTTGTTCGACCCCCAAAGGGGTCGCGACCGAAAGGTTGAGAATCGCTGCTCTAGAGCAATGTTGTCCAATATCTATGGTGTCCAGTACAGTAGCCACTAGCCACATGTGGCTAATGAAGATTTGAAATAAGGCTAATGCAACTGAATGTCTAAATTTTTCATTGTATTTAATTTTAATTAAAATAGCCACATGTGGCTGGGCCTACGATATTCAACAGTGATGCTCTAAAGGCCAAGTTCAATCCTGGTTATTGCTCTATATTTACACTAGCCCAATGGATGCCAAAATGTATACCAAAATTATTCCTTAGAAGAGCTTTTTGTATGTCTCTATACTAATATTCTTTTAAGAATTTCCTGGAGAATAGAATTTTGTCCTGGCCTGTTGCAGAGGATAGTTATAGTCTGGCACTTCCTTTTAGAACCTCTACCATTTCCACCAACTTGATAACCTTTTTTAAAATACATTTTTATTGATTTCAGAGAGGAAAGGAGAGGGAAAAAGAGATAGAAATATCAATGAAGAGAGAGAATCAATGGTCAGTTGTTTCCTGCATGCCACACCCTGGGGATTGACCCCGCAACCCGGGCATGTGCCCTGACCAGGAATCGAACCTTGACCTCCTGGTTCATAGGTCGATGCTCTACCACTGAGCCATGCCAGCCAGGCGATAACTTGTTTTTTTTAGAAATTAAAAAAAAAAAAGTTTTTACTGATTTTAGAGAGAGAGGAAGTGAGAGGTATAGAGAAATAGAAACATCGATGAGAGACATATCAATCGGCTGCCTCCTGTACCCCCCACACTGGGAAATGAACCTGCAACCCAGGCATGTGCCCTGACTGGGAATGGAACTGGGGACCTCCTGGTTCATGCGTAGACACTCAACCACTGAGCCAGACCCGCCAGGCGCTTCTTCCATTTTGATCTTTGAAAAAGCAAGGACTATGGAGCAACAAAGTCTGGGTTCAAGTTCTATCCTGGCACTTCAGTAAATTATCTAATCTCTCTGTACCTCCTAATCTGTAAAATGGAGACAGTAACCTTGTAGAGTTGTTTTGAGAAACATTTTAATAGAAGTAAAATGTTTAGACTTTTACAAAGACTGGAACATAGTGTTTTAGTTATAGTCATAGTGGAAATACTAGAATTACTAAGTAGAGTAGTTGGTATGTTTCTTCCGACCTCTGCATTCACCTAGGTAGCTAAATCAGCCACAGTAGGAGTAATTACACCTTGAAAATTAGCAAACACTACAAATAGCGCTTTTATTTCCTCAAAGGCCTTTTGTTAAATATTTATCAACACACTGCTAAATGCATCCCATGCCAGCCGCAGCTCCCAGTTAGACATGCAATCACAAGGGTAAACAATAGATACTCTAAGGTGTACTGCGCTGCCAGTGTTTTTTGATACTGTGTTCTGAGCACATTCAAGGTAGGCTATGCTATGTTATGTTGCTTTGTAGGTTATGCATATTAAGTGCATTTTTAACTTATATTTTCAATTCTGAATTTAGTTGGTCATAACACCTTTCGGTTATGTCCAAAAGAGAATGAAAAATTTTGTAAATGAT
Organism: Myotis myotis; assembly: GCF_014108235.1. Taxonomy (NCBI): domain Eukaryota; kingdom Metazoa; phylum Chordata; class Mammalia; order Chiroptera; family Vespertilionidae; genus Myotis; species Myotis myotis. The sequence continues at coordinate 76,618,781 of NW_023416390.1, forward strand.
ATTCAGGTAAATGTAAAACATAGCTATTCTGCTGTATACCTAAATGGATTACAATCATAATAGAGTCCCTCAGTCCTATCTGCATCCAGAATTTCAGTGATCTATGCATGTAAAACCTTAAAATTAGACTACTAAGAAGGGACCTGATAATTTTCCCTCAAATATTTCAAAAACCTGTTATGTGTAACTCCATTAGTAGCACTAAAGTTAATGGAAAATTATATGGCATCAAATTTCAGCTCAACATTAGAAGAATTCTTCTAAAATCTAGGGCTTTGCCCTGGCTGGTGTGGCTAAGTGAGTCGGGGCGAAGTCCCATATACCAAAAGGCTGCAGGTTCAATTTCTGGTCAGGGCACATACCCAAGTTACAGATTCCATCCCTGGTCTGGGTGCATATGGGAGGCAACTGATCGATGTTTCTCTTTCACATGAATATTTCTCTCTTCCCTTCTCTCTCTCCCTTCCTCTCTCTAAAATCAATAAACATATCCCTGAGTGAGAAATTTTTATATTTTTAAAATTAAAATAAGCCCTAGCTAGTTTGGTTCAGTTGGCCCTCAACTGAAGGGTCCCGGGTTCGATTCCAGTCAGAGGCATGTACCTCGGTTACAGGCTCAATCCCAGGCCCCAATTGGGGCACATGTGGGAGGCAACCAATCGATGTTTCTTTCTCTCTCTTTCTCTTTCTCTTTCTCTCTCTCTCTCTCTCTCTCTCTCTCTCTCTCTCTCTCTCTCCACCCCCCCCCGCCCCCTTCCTTCCACCCTCTCTAAAAATCAATGGAAAAATATCCTCAGGTGAAGATTAACGAAAAATAAACAAACAAAATTAAAATTAATAAAAACTAGGGTTTCAACAATAGACTAGGCTTCCCAGGTGAAATAATGAGCTTCCTGTCATTAAATGCATTCAAATAGAGGCTTGATGATTATCCAGGATCATCTTTTAGGGTACTATGTTCTAACTTCTTGGTTTATCTAACTACAAAGCTGCTATTACACCAAACAACTCTGACCACAACCCTAATGCACGCTATAAAATTTATTTTGCCTTGTCCAGCCAGTGTGGCTCGATGATTGAGCGTAGACTTATGAACCAGGAGGTCACAATTCGATTCTCGGTCGGGGCATTTGACTGGGTTGTGAGCTTGATCCCCAGTGTGGGGCATGCAGGAGGCAGCTGCTGAATGATTCTCTCTCATCATTGATGTTTCTATCTCTCTCTCCCTCTCCCTTCCTTGCTGAAATCAATAAACAATTTTTTTCTTTGCCTTTTCTATCAACCCCTCTTCAACTGTACCTCTTATTTCTGTAAGCGCTATTTTACAGTTATCTTTTCACTAGTAGCCCATTGAAAGGGAATTAATTAGAGGAACGTAATTTGGACTCACTATCTAATATCAATAATATGTGAGCGTGAGGCAGTACGCATTTCTGAAATTCAATGACATGAATTTTAGTTATTACTCTGCCAAATAAATGGACTTTACAGATTATCATTTAAAAGAGCATTCAGCTTAATATTAAAAACTCTGGCTACCGCCCTGACCGGTTTGGCTCAGTGGATAGAGCGTCAGCCTGTGAACTCAAGGGTCCCAGGTTCGATTCGGTCAGGGCATGTACCTTGGTTGTGGACACATCCCCAGTAGGGGGTGTGCAAGAGGCAGCTAATCGATGTTTCTTTCTCTCTCATTGATGTTTCTAACTCTCTATCCCTCTCCCTTCCTCTCTGTAAAAAATCAATTAAAAAAAAAAACAAAAAACAAAAAAAACCCACCTCTGGCTACCAAGTCAGGTCTGTTTTCAACTTTTTGCCAGTGTTGTAAATTGTTAGCAATATCTGCCCATTTGGGGTTGCATGTCATGGTTATGAATAAATTGGGCTTGCCATACCATAGCATCCTGATATTGCTGCTGCATACTTCTGGGACTACCCTAAGATGATGGAAGTATTATCATTTTACCAATCGGCACATTGTCATTTTCAGATCTAGATTTGAGATAATCCATCAAAACACTATATTTTTCAACTCTCAACTTAGATTGGTTTGCTTTAATGAAATTTATCTGATTGGCCTCCTTTTTTGAATATGAATCCATGGTAAACTTAACTTTCCTGCATTTAAAATAGGATTGAACATGTCCCACACAGAGAGATGAAATCCATAATACTGCACTTGTATGACTCGTGTCCTTACATTTTGTCTAGTATCATTGTCGATTACAGTTGTCTTTGAATCTTAATGCAATATTTGTTCCCCAGCCTTTTTCACCGTGTGGAAAAAGAATAGGATATGTCATTGTATCTAGTGTAGGAAACAGTATACTGATTTGTTTCATTTTAGTGGCATGTGGATTATTGGGGATCTGGTTTACAATGAATGAGTAAGTCCCTTTCAAAAAAGGAGGTTCTCCATCTTCGTTTCTGAATATGACAGCAACCTTGGTTACACGGGGAGAATGATATCTACCTGGGTCACTGTTACGCTCATATTTAATTGCCATTGTTACTTCTGTGGGAGCAATACCTTTTGCTGCTGCTTCAGATTGGGCTTCCTTTTCTACCTCATGTAGCATCTTGTATGATTTTGTTAATTCACTTATTTCATGCATGAGGTTGTTGATGTTGATCATGAGTCTTTCTGAGCAGCCCTGGTTTTCTGGCATTGCTAATCTTTTATTTGTTACTTCGGCTGTATCCAAAATATAGAGTTGAGCAAACTTCTGAGAAACACCATCCGCAGGATGTAAAGTTCCAATACGATAATAAACTTGTCCATGTATTCTAAAACAGTATGGCCCATAAACTGATGGCGATGCAGTATTTGCACTTATGGAAGCAAAAGAACTATTTATGGAATGAATATTTTCCATGAAATTTTTACTGTCAGAATCTGCGTTTGTTATTAATCTATTTAAATATGCCGGGTAATCTGGAAAATGTATATCATTTGGACAGACTTTCCTTTTGCTACAACATCGAGTCAATTTACCATCGGATCGTTTTTCATCAGAGAAATTTAGTGAGAGGCAAAATTCACATCAAACAGTCATTCCACCACGACCATGTTTGAGAATTGCATACTTATGTACTCCATTTTCGCTGAGAAGGCAGTTCCTACCGGTATTGGTAGTACTTGTTGATGACTGTTCTCTAGATATATTCTGTCAACACCACCGCCTTCTTTCAACTTCAAAGACACGTTGGTCTTTAGACATTTTCTGTCGATAACGCTGATGTTTTTTGGCATCAGAGCATTGTTTTTCCAGTAGCTGGTGTTCAGATACATCCTGTCGCAGGCGCTGCCTTCTTTCAGGATCAGATGCACGCTGCTCTGCAGACATTTTCTGTCGATAATGCCAGCATCTTTTGGCTACAGAGCTATGTTGTATCAACAGTTGTTCTTTAGACATAGTCCCACCTCTCTACTGTCACGGTCTGAAATGCAGGTGAATGAGAGTCCTGGCTATCAGGCTGCTGAGAGCTGTCTGACCAATGGCTGATTCTGGCTGATTCTGTGGGGGTGGGACTTCCTCCTCCCTGCTGTCAGTTTCCACAGCTGTGATGAGGAAGCTGGGGTGAAAGAGGGAGCCGCACCCTCCAAGCCGCCCTCTCTCTCACTCTGCTCTATGTCCAGTGGTCTCCTGCTCTACCAAGTCCTCCAAACCTCCCGCTCTCCACTGGCAAGGTCCCAGGAGCCCGCGGGCATGGCTAGGCACGGGTGGCCTCGGCTCCCTGGCTGGCGAAAGTCCTGGAAGCCCTCGGGCGTGGCTATGGCCTCGCCTCCCAGGGCTGGCAAAGGTCCTGGGAGCCTGAGGGCATGGTTTGGTGCAGCAGGCCTCGCCTCCTGGGCCGGCAATGATCCCAGGAGCCCGTGGCCGCAGCACTGTCACCTCCTGGGGCGCTTGACACCTATGTATGCAAATTAACCGCCATCTTTGTCAGGTTAATTTGCATAGTCACTCGGATTGGCTTGTGGGTGTGGCTTGAGCGTAGCAGAGGGATGGTTAATTTGCATGTTTCTCTTTTATTATATAGGATTCTAATTTTAAAAATACCAATATTATTCTCTTAAATATGTATTGTATTTTATCTATTATAAAGACAATTCCAAATACATTAGCTCATTTGGACCTTTCAAAATCCTCTGGCTGGAAAGAAATTTATAAAATAGCTGAGTGTCACCTGCCCGTGTAGCTCAATGATTAAGTGTCGACCTATAAACCAGGTCATGGTTCGATTCCTGGTCTGGGCACATACCTGAGGTGTGGGCTCAATCTCCAGTAGGGGGCTTGCAGGAGGCAGCCGATCAATGATTCTCTCTCTTTATTGATGTTTCTATTTCTCTCTCCCTTTCACTTCCTCTCTCTGAAATCAATAAAAGTATATATTTAAAACAAACTAACAAACAAAAACAGCTGAGTGTCAAATGACAGTCCCTGAACCACAGCATAGTAGCAGAAATTACAAATCAACTATTCTGGACTGTGGCCTATTTGGGTTTGAAGGGCTTATTCACTGACTTTATCCTCTTCTGCCACTAAATGACAAACATATGTATTTAAAACAACCCTTAAATTTTAAGTTAGATGAATGTGAGGGGGGGAAAAGGCAATGTTTTTATTTTTAATGATATTAATCTAAGGCGTTTAAAATGAAGTGAAGGAGCCCTAGCTGGTTTGGCTCAGTGCATAGAGCATCAGTCTGTGGACTGAAGGATCCCAGGTTCGATTCTGGTCAAGGGCACATGCCCAAGTTGCAGGCTCAACCCCCACTGGGGGGCATGCAGGAGGCAGCAGATCAATGACTCTCAGGTGAGGATTAACAAAAATTGATGTTTCTCTCCCTTTCCCTTCCTCTCTGAAATCAATTTTAAAAAATTAAAATGAAGTGAAAGAGTATTTCTACTGTATCAGAAAGTACACTGAAAATTACCTGTTGCCGTATCAGAAGTGGGTGATGCCTCACAAAGTTCTACATTTCTTGACTGAGTGTTTTCAGAAGTATTGTTAGGTTCAAATGAGGTGGATGGAGTAGAAAGTGAACTTTCTGACTGGCTGCCATTTGCCTCTGATGTTTCACCTTTTAATGAGTGCATCTAGAAAGAAAACACATTGAAATTTAACAGATAAGAATCTAGATTTACCAATGGCAGATGAGACCAAAATAAGAGCGAGTCAAAGTATATACTTTCTAAGTAGATAAATCTAATATATATAATCCTAAATATGACATAATCATGTTATGAAATTCTACTATAAACTGACAAGAGCATTAAAAGGTTTTAAAAGTAAAATGTTACTTTTCCTTCAAATTACAATTCAAGGGGAGAAGTTACAAGCTATCTTAGTCATTTGCTCAAAGTGGATACAAATGAGATATTGAGTAAGGTCCCTAAAACATGTCAAGCAATATACCGTTAGATATCTTAAATGTGACAGGAACTCTCTTGCAACAAAGAGTCATATGCATTATGGGGCTGGGTGAGGGGAAAAAAGAGAAGAGGAAACAAAAAGTCACTTAAGTGTTAGGTACAGGCACCTCTAACTTTATAATGCTATTTTCAAAACCAGTCCAGGAAGAGAGTATTTACTACCTTTCCAATTTAATGGCATGGCAGGTCCCTGAATATAGAGAGTACTTAAAAAAATACTCCAATGTCAAGTTCCTGGCTAATCATTTTCATATGTTTACACAAAGAACAATTATGTTCCTTCTCACCTGCCGGACTTTGTGAATTCTGGTAACAAGTTCATCTGCAGAAACACTTCCTGCTATTACTTCCAAAGGAATTCCACTGTCTCCAATAAAGAAACTGGATGGAACACACACTACAGGATCTGTACAGTTTAATTAAGTCTAACAATTCATGGAAAACAAGGGAATAATTTTATGAAACACTACTGATAACAAAGCAAAACAAATGATCTTTGTGAATTCCACAAAATAATCAGCTAACATGTTTACAAAATAATTTCAATTACTGCATGTGAAATGGGAATTGATTTATGACTTACTTGTATTACGTATCTGAGTGGAGAACATCTACTACATTCCCCCTTATCATGACTCTTAGATTTATATTGCCTCTTGACAACTATTTCTAACATGCCATCCATACTGCTCCACACTACTTTCTAGATCAGTGGTTTTCAACCTTCTGGCCCTTTAAATACAGTTCCTCATGTTGTGACCCGACCATAAAATTATTTTCGTTGCTACTTCATAACTGTAATGTTGCTACTGTTATGAATCGTAATGTAAATATCTGATATGCAGGATGGTCTTAGGCGACCCACAGGTTGAGAACTGCCAAAGGATTGTTTGACTGCCAAAGGGGTCGTGACCCACAGGTTGAGAACTGCTATTCTAGATGCTTGCAATAAACTCCCTATGATTCTATTTGCTACAATGTACTCTCAAAGGACACTTAGTAATATAAAGTTCCCATCCTATATAATAAAAGGCTAATATGCAAACTGTCCCCTCGACCGGGAGTTTGACTGGGAGTTTGACCAGGGGGCAGGGCTGGCTGGCCTACCGTGCATAAATTTGTGCACCGGGCCTCTAGTTAACAAGAAGGCATGAGTTTATAAATAAAAATGAGTAACTTATAAATTTCATGAAATAACAAAAATAAAAGGTAAATCCTCAAGCAAATATGTAAAACCAATTCTTCATTGAAAGGATACAGATTTGTGAAAATTGTAGGCAGGCTTCACTGTAAAAAAAACAAACAAAATAAAACAGAAAATCACCAGATGAATGCATGTTTCCCAAATACTGAGTTGCTTTTATAAAAATTTACTATACCAATTACAAGCATTTTTCTAAAACTACTAGTTCCTTTCATAGCCAACAGCTGGAAGGGGAAAAATATAAGTCTAATTTCTTTTTTGTTTTATAATTTTCAGATTAAAGAACTTACTCTTGCTACCCACAAACTGGTGGCTGGATCTGGTGGCTAAAACTCAAGTTATTATCTGCCATGTTGCTTCCTCAGCAACAAGTATACCCAAATACAGTATCTTGTAACAAGATATTAATGCCTATGACTTACTTGTGCAAGCGACAATACTATACCTGTAATAACAAAGAATTGAAAACAACCTAAATATCAACCAATAAAAACTGATTAGTTATGCAATCATAAAAAGAAAAATGGTGCCCAGTGACATGGCTCAGTGGTTGAGTGTCAACTTATGAACCAGGAGATCACAGTTCGATTCTGGTCAGGGTTGTGGGCTTGGTCCCCAGTGGGGGGCATGCAGGAAGCAGCCTATCGATGATTCTCTCATCATTGATGTTTCTCTCTCTCTCCCTCTCCCTTCCTCTCTGAAATCAATAAAGATATATATTTTTTTAAATGCTAGATAAATAAGCCTGTATATATTCTCAAGAATTCTGAAATTCCTCCTTCTTCCACATTCCCAATAAAGCCCCACATTCTTTCTGCATTACTGACACTAAAAGGTGCTTCTGGAAGGTAATGGACAATATAAATGATATACATTAAAATGATAGATTCTTTTAAAAAAACTATTACAGCTCAATAAATGTATAGTTCAGTAACTACTGTGAAACAGACTGCACTATAATTTGCTTTATGCAGTTTGTTAATAAATCAAAACCAAAGACTACAGTTGAAATGTTTTTTAAAAACAAAAGATTAGGGCATGCAGAAGGCAGCCGATTAAGGTTTCTCATCAATGTTTCTCTCTCTCTATCCCTCTCCTTTTCTCTAAAAAATCAATAAAAGCATACTTTTTAAAAAAACCCAAAAGATTAAAACATTAAGCAAACCTTTTGGTATCGATTTTAATAGCAACAAAACTGTTTGAAGATGCTTCCGACACTTTCTCATCTTCCCAACTTGCAGCCATCTGTGTAGACTGCTCATCATCACCTATAAAACATTTCAAGGATTCTTATTACATAAAGCCAGTATCTGCTGATTCTTTTTCCCCGGAAATCTGGAATTGCAAACAAAATATAATCCAACAAATATTGTTTTCCTCCAAATTTGAAAACTGAAATTTTCCATAAAATGAAAAGTATGACTATGCATTTGTTAATGAAAAGCAATAGAAAGCACAATATTGCCATTTTATATCTACAATAATTACAAACCATGGGTACAAATGTAGTGACTATTTTGGCTTTTCAACATGACTTTAGATATAAAGGTAAATTACTCCTCCTTTATTTAGCACCTTTCTGTTGAGTTCAATATCCTTCACAACATTTATTCTCCAAAATTCCTCCAAGGTAGATAGAGGCAGGTATAAGTCTGTTTGTAGTCTTGGACTTGCTTTTTCTTATAGGTATGCTAATCATAAAAGTTATGCTGACCCAAAACTAATCTATGGTGGAGGTGCTAGGAAAAGAACATGAATAAATCTGGGCTGCTGAAAATGTTTGTATCCTATCTGGATGACAGTTACACAAGTGTACTCATATGCAAAACTCCATGAAGCTGTTTCACTTAATATATCTCACCTAATATACTGTATGTTATACCCCAATGACAAAATTTTAAAAGTTTTACTTATCAAGAGATTATTTCCATTTCAATTAACATAACCACTTAGGGCTGGACAGAGGTAAACTTACCTGAGCAGATCACTGAAAAATATTTCTGACATTAGCAGAGCTAAGCACTTAAAAGGTGAGCAACTTTTGCCAATTTACAGATTTTTAAAAAAAAAAACGTTTTCAGGCTACATTTTTCATTTTACAAAAATGAGATCATTCTACACCTGCTCTTTTGTAAGCTGCTTTCATCACCACCACCCAATTTATTAGCCTTCCCCATCTCAGTTATCTGTTCATGGTAAGTCCATCCTTTCAGGTCTCAGGCTAAAACTTTAGTTACCATTGACTTCAGCTGATTCATCTCCAAATAGTTGACCTTGAACACAGGGGTTAGGGACGCAAGCCCTCCCCTCATCTCCTAACCCCACCCCCCGCCACAGCCAAAAACCTGCATATAACTTTTAACTCTATGTATTTATTGAAAAAACACCATGTATAAAGGGACCCATGCTGTTCAAGGGTCAACTATATATCCAGAGCGTAATTATCTCTTACCACACCCATTGCTACCACCCTGACTTATGCTACCACATCTCACATAGATGATTGCAATACCCTCCTAACTGGTTTCCCTGCTCAGTCTATTCTTAACACAGCAACTTTCCTTAAACTTTCAGATCGCATCAACCCTCTGCTCAAAATCCTACAATAGCTCCCTATTTTCCCTCAAAGTATAAGTCAAAGTCCTTACAAAAGTCGTTATCTCTCTGTCCTTATTTCCTTTTACTTTCTTGCTATTCCTTTCCTTCCTATTCCTCAAATTATGAAAGACACTCTCATTAAGGTCTTGGTACTAGTTGTTTCCTCTGCCTAGAATGTTCTTCCCCCAGTATCTACATAGTTAACTATCAACTACCATATGTCCTTGCTCAAATACTATATTCTCAATAAAGCCTTTCCTAATCACCACTTTAATAAAATCATATACCCTTCAGATATTCCCAAAGATTCCTTATCTCATGTGTGTTTTTTTCTGTGACATATATCACATTTTAATAGAGTATTTTTTTATACCTTATGTTTATTGTTTATTGTCTATATCTTCCATGAAAATGCAGGCTTCAGAAGGGCAAGGATAGTTTTCATTTTTACTTAATGATATGTAAAAACTCAAATGCCTAAAGCAAAACCTGGCATATAAGTAAGTGGCATATAGCAGACTTTCAATAACTATTTTGCAGAATAGGTAAGTTTTTGGTACAGTAAGTATCTTGGATATTTATCATACTTGACTAATGCTGCACTTATGAGTATACTAGAGGCCCGGTGCATGGATTTGTGCACTGGTGGGGTCCCTCAGCCTGGCCCGTGGGGATCGGGCTGAAACCGGGTCTCCCACATCCCCCAAGGGGTTCTGGACTGCGAGAGGGCACAGACCAGGCTGAGGGACCCCACTGGTGCACAATTGGGGCCGGGAAGGGACAGTGGGAGGACTCCGGGGCGTGTCTGGCTCATCTCGCCCAGTCCTGATTGGCCAGAACCCATCAGCAAGCTAACCTACTGGTCAGAGCGTCTGCCTCTGGTGGTCAGTATGCATCATAGCAACTAATCAAACAGCTGAACAAATGGTTGGACACTTAGCATATTAGGCTTTTATCATATAGGATTTTGTGTGAGAAGAAACTCAGAAATATCAGGAAAAGGGGCTCGAGAAATCTGGCTATGGGAAAAAAAAAACCACAGGGACTTTAATGTATCCACAGATACACACAAGACCAAAATGTTGAAGCACGACTTCTGAAGGATCAGAGATGGCAGACCGAAGCGTTCTGCGGCAAGCCAGCCTCTGGCCAATCCAGCGCTTTTGCTGGTTCATGCGAGGAAGAACATTTTCCTTGACTTTTAGGTGCTTTTATATTCATCTCGAAAAGAAAAAATTCTAAACTCAAGATTTGGCAAACATTTGTGTTGTCTCCTGGGGTGGGGAGTTCTGCTTCTTTTACCCAACTACTTTCCATAATCTTGAAATGCAGATATCCCTCCTCTATGCTTTACCTCCATGATTTGGGCTGCTTTCCCCCCCCTCCCCCCCAAATTTAACACAGAGAATAGGATGCCATCATCCTGCCAACTTCTCCAGGAAGAAAGAACAACTGACATGTTTCTTCTGCCAATTGCTTACTTGTAAAGAAATTATTTTGCAAGCTGAAGAGTGATATTTAATTTGAAACTGGTGCTTAGACGGTGATATTTGTGAATTCTTTACCTTTTATTCCCAGCAACAAGACTATATAAATACCAAGTGTGGGTGTGAAAAAAATAAAAGGTTGAAGCAGCAGATGGAAAAAGTATCATTTGTCGTGACATCATTTTGAGCACCTCTTAAACTGTGGGGTGGGGGGGGAGGGGGACACTATAGGCTATAGAAAGATGTAAAATTCCAAATCAATGGCATTCTCACTAGAAACACTTCTTAGAGAAGACTGTGAGGCATGAGGGACCCTTTTCATTCATTCTTTCATACATTCACTGTTTTATTCCACATTTATTGTGTGCTAGGTATTGGGCTATAAACTAAATATAAAACAAGCCCAGTCAGCTTGCCTCAGTGGTTGTCTACCTATGAACCAGGAGGTTGAGGTTCGATTTCCAGTCAGGGCACATGCCTGGGTTGAGGGCTTGATCCACAGTATGGGCATGCAGGAGGCAGGCGATCAATGATTCTCTCTCATCATTGATGTTTCTATCTCTCTCTCCCTCTCCCTTCCACTATGAAACCAATAAAAATATATATAAGTAAATAAATAAAACTAATTAAACACTGTCTGCCCTCGGTGGAAATTAAAATATAATGGTACAGAAAAAAGTATTTGTTTGGAATAACTATAAATCCTATATAATAAAAGGCTAATATGCAAATTGTCCCCTGACCAGGAGTTTGATTGGAATTCAACCAGGACCAGGGGGCAGAGCCAGCTGGCCAACCACCCTTGGCCCCTCCCCCTGGCCAGCCCGGTCCAATCAGCCTAGGCCGGCCAGACCCCAACCATGCATAAATTCGTGCACCGAGACTCTGGTAATCCTACATAATAAAAGCCTAATATGCTAAGTGTCCAGTCATCCAGTTGGCCATTCAACCAATCAAAGCGTAATATGCTAAGGCCACTCAACTGCTCACTATGATGTGTGCTGACCAACAGGGGGCAGATGCTCAACCCAGGAGCTGTCCCCTGGTGGTCAGTGCCCTCCCACAAGGGGAGTGCCACTCAGCCAGAAGCTGGGCTCATAGCTGGAGAGTGCAGTGGTGGTGGCAGGAACCTCTCCCACCTCTGCAGCAGCACCAAGGATGTCCGACTGACGGCTTAGGAGCGGGCCTAAGCCGTCAGTCGGACATCCCTCGAGGGCTCCCAGACTGCAAGAGGGCGCAGGCTGGGCTGAGAGATGCCCCCCCCCAAGTGCACGAATTTCATGCACCAGGCCTCTAGTTAAATAATAAATGTTGTGAGAAAAGAACCCAACTATGAGAGAAGATAATGAGAACTCCTTATACTGGTCAGGGAAGCCCTCTCTATGGTGACATTTAAGGTAAGACTTGCCCTGGCCGGCGTTCTCAGTGGTTAGAGCATCAGCCCACACACCAAAGGGTCTGGTTCGATTCCCAGTCAAGGGCACATACCTGGGCTGTAGGTTCAATCCCCAGCCCCAGTCGACCTGTGTGGAGGCAACCAATCGATGTGTCCCTCTCTCATTGATGTTTCTCTCTCCCCCTTCTCCTTCCTTCCCTTCCACTACCTCTAAAAATCAATGGAAGGCAGCTATCCTCAAGTGAGATTAACAACAAAAAAGGTAAGACTTAAAGGATGAAAGAGCTGAGCCATGCCAAGAGCAGGAGGAATTCAGGAATTTAGGTGTAGGGAAAGTCCTGTGTGATAGGTGGTGTCATGAATAGGGAGCATAAGACAAGGTAAAACTGAAGAGTTAAGAGTAAGGGTTTATTCAACAGGATGTAAGGCAGTACCATTTACTTAGAGGTAGCAGCACAATGGGGGAGAAAACACAGGTTCAGGCAGTAAATATACTTTTAGGCTTGAGAATCCTATGAGGCATCCAAGGGGGTTGTTAAGTAGGTAGCATGTTAAGTAGGATCTGCTACTTCTGAGGTTGATGCTTTGCACTCTCTTATTTATGTTGTACCAGATGCCACCTCCCCACTAACAAAATCTGTCCATGACTCAGTCCAGTAGCAACAGCAGCTGCTACTGAACAGAATTATTAATTGCCAACTTCAAAGCTTTAGTTTCTTAGTTTTAATTACATTATGAACTATGCCAAGGAGTTAAATGGGCCTAAGATTTTAATGAGAAAACAGTGTCTCCTGGTAGTATCAGCAATATCCAAAGTAAAGGTACTTTAAAAATTTTTTTATTGATTTCAGAGAACGGAGAAGGAGTGATACAAACATCAATGATGATAAAAAATCATCAATCGGCTGCTTCCTGCAGGCCCCCTACTGGGGACCAAGCACACACCCGGGCATGTGCCCTGACCGGGAATCAAACCATGACCTGGTTCATGGGTCACCACTCAACCACTGAACACCAACCGGGCCAAAGTAAAGGTACTTAAAGAGAACAGTACAAACTCAGAAGCAAAGAACTGCAGACCCTAGTAGAGCCAGCAATTCCAACTTAGAAAACCTCCATCTATTTTAACCCAAAAAGGCAGTAAACAGTATCTGTCAAGGAAATTTTAGCTCACTAGTCAGTGAACTGACACCTCAGCTTCAGGATCCTTGTCAAATTATTCTACCTTCCCAAGAACAGAATCAAAATCTTTTTCACTTTTTAGAAAACATTGACTTGAGGCCCTAGCCAGTTTGGCTCAGCCGATAGAGCATCAGCCTGTGGAATGAATGGTTCTGGGTTTGATTCTGGCCAGGGTTCGATTCTGGCCAGCAGCACATGCCCAGGTTTCAGGCTCGGTCCCCAGTAGGGGGCGTGCAGGAGGCAGCCAATCAATGATTCTTTCTCATCATTGATGTTTCTATCTCTCTGCCTCTCCCTTCCTCCCTGAAATAAATTAAAATACATTTAAAAATATATATATTTTTTTAAAAATTTGATTTGAGAGAGAGGCAAGGGGAAAAGAGAGGCAGGGAAAAAGAGAGAGAAACATTGATTTGTTGTTCTACTTATTTATGCATTCATTGGTTGATTCTTGTATATGCCCTGATAGGAGACTGAACCCACAACCTTGGCATATCCGGGGTAGGTTACTCTAACCAAATGAGCTACCTGGCCCAGGCCCAGTTTTCCTTCTTTCAATTTACATAGCTATAATACTTTGAAAATCCTTGTTAATTTGTTGGCTGAACTAGTAGTAATCTCGCCAGTCTCCTAACATCAATCTCTTAATAATCTTTAATTCATACATGAAAAATTCACTAAACAACTTGCCTAAAATGTTTCCCATTTGAGTAGTTACATGAACCAAAGTTACCCTTAAGACCATTCCTTCCAGCTATAAAGATTTTTAAGTTTTCTGAGTTAATGTATTATTGTTGAAGTCTCAGATCTAAGGTAATCATGAATTCTGGCTGTATGCTTCAGAGTTATGAACAAAGGTCTAGGCCAGTGGTCGGCAAACTGCGGCTCACAAGGCACATGCGGATCTTTGGCCCCTTGAGTGTGGCTCTTCCACAAAATACCACGTGCGGGCATGTACGTACAGTGCGACTGAAACTTCGTGGCTCATGCACAGAAGTCGGTTTTCGGAAAGGAGACAGACGAAACAAGTATACAAGATGAGTGTGGATGGGAGAGTTGGAAGGGGTCGACCTCAACGAACGTGCCTCAATCAGATTGACGTTTTTAGCAAAGGCCAGCTTAGGAGTACCCTAATTAAGTTAATAACAATGTGCCTACCTATATAGTTTAAGTTTAAAAAATTTGGTTCTCAAAAGAAATTTCAATCGTTGTACTGTTGATATTTGGCTCTGTTGACTAATGAGTTTGCCGACCACTGGTCTAGGCAGTTCATGAGAGTATTGTCTACAAACTCCTAAATGGACACATCTTACCTAAAATGCTAGAAAAGCCAACAGTATTGTGAAAGGGTCAAGGGACAGACTCTGACAGACTGCTAACGGTATTCCTGCAAATATTCAACAGTCATTGATACTCTAAAAGCATAAAATACACGCTCATCAGTAAAAAATTAATGGAAAAGGGAATATATATACACACAAAGCCCCCAAAACCTATAACTTTATTTTACTATTATAATAATTAGCACTACTGTTTCCAAATGGATTTTCAAATGTTTGTTAATTAAATCTAGCAATATTTCTTTCAAATTAATTGATTAGCCCCAAAGTGCCTTCTAGGAACATTCAGACACCATCAATTGTGTTTTTTGCTTAAAACCATGACTACCATAATCCTAGGTTTCCTGATTTCTACACCAATTTCAATAATCACGTCAAGTCTACAATTGTTCAGTTTTTTTCTTAAGAAACAAACAACTAAAACCACTTCCTTTTTAAGCTGCTAAAAAAAAATATTTTGTCAAGACAATATGTAAATCCTTTTTGTGACCCTGGTGCATGTACTTAACCACTGTGTACATAAGTTTCCTCATCTATAAAAGAAGATAATAAAACCTGACTCTACCTACCACAAGAATCAACAGAGACTTTATGGAAAGAACACAACTTAAAGTGTCATAAAACTATTATTGTACTCTTAATAAGCATAGTATCTTATCATTTCACTTTCCGTTTTAATCTACTTTTTTTCCCTTACAGGATGACAGCTGGTATTTTATGTGAAATATAAACTGTGAAACAGCGTAAGAGAATACGAACTACTCGGACTCCTCTAAATTAACAGCATTAGAAATTTACCTATAAATCTAGCATAACAAAACAATGATAAATTTCACGTTTAATGTTAACTGCAACTCACACTTGATCTACATGTTCTCACTGCAGTGCATAAAGCAACAGAGCTATTATGCAGTCTCCCAGGAGTCATGAGTTAATAATGAGGAAAACGTTATTAAACACAAATAGGTGAAATAATACACTTCCAATGAGCAGCAGCCACAAACACTGATTTGGTTCATGTAATGAGAATCGGCAACTCCCCAGAGGCATAGGTTTACGGTAAATCTAGAAGATTTCAGTAATAAAATAGGGGAGTAATAAAATACGGAGCACATTAACCCAGAGCAACCCGGGGTAAGTGAGTTAATACACATTCTGGAAATTGTAGCCATTAAACAAGAAAGACAACAACAACAACAAAAAGAACCAAGAACTGGGCGTCTACTCCTAAACACATGGTTAAAAATAAACAAACAAATAAATCGACTTGCAACAAGGCAATTAGTGCACATGAGACCTCCCCGCTATCATTTTTACAAGTCAAGCCTCTGTGTCCAGCCCCACAGTCTGCGCCTGAGGAACACGGGACGCCAGCGAGCGCGCCCGCCAGGTGGTCTCTCTTTGTTGTTGTCGATGACACAGCTTTCCGCCCGACAGTCGGCACCGAACTGCCCGCCCAGCTGCCGGCCTTAGGGCCTGGCCGTACCCACCGACACCGGGAACTGCGCTCGGGCCTTACGGCATCCGAAGCGGGTCCCCCGGGACACAGAGCCCTAAGGGGGCGCCCGGGAGAGGACGGAGGGCTGTGGCGCCGGCCCCCGGGAGGCGGGCGAGAGGCTGGGCGGGGAGCTACCGGGGCTGGGCCGCTCACGCGCCTCCTCGCCTGGGGCGGAGAGGGGTCGACGGGCTCAGCGCTCGGGGGCGAGGCTGGGACGGGGCCTCCCGCCAGGGCGGTGGGGGCCAAGCCCGCCGTGCCCCGAACGGGCGGGGTGGCGCTGAACGCCGAGGGACGGGCAGCCCCGGCGCAGAGGCCGTGAGGGCCCGGGGTGGGAGGTAGGCCCGAGAGGTGTCCGGCCCTATTTCGGGCCCCCGCCCCCTTCACCTGCCACGAACACCACGAAGACCGCGCCGCTCCTCTTGGCCGACGCGATGGCGGCCGGAATGGCGCCCTGGAACCACAGCATCTCTCCACTCTGGCCTGGCCTCCGTGCTCTCTGGAAGTGCTGTCTTCGCGGACAGGAGCTGGCCCCGCCCTCCCCTTCGCCGGACCCCGCGGCCCCGGCAGCCCCAGCTGGCCCGCCCCCCGCCTCCGGCTCCGCAGGGACGCGCACACTCAGCGGTCCTCTGGGACGCGCGCCAACGCGCGGGCGGGGAGCGCGTGGCGTCACGTGATGCCACACGTCGCTGTTGGCATGGAGTCCCATTGCCCCGTCTGGTTGGCTAGCTGGCGCGTGCGCGCGCCCGCTGGGCCTGAGGCCCGGCAGTCCCGGAAGTGGAAGGAGCCCGCGGAAAGGATGACTAAACTGCTACAGTTGTAGGCGGCGCCTTCATGAGGCATGATGGGAATTGTAGTTTTCCTAGGCTTGTTCTCCTTCCGCGATTTCCCGGCACGGCTATGGGGGCAGCAGTGAGAGCCGCTTAATCTTTAAAGGGGAGGAGCGGAAGGGGCATCACTGATGCTTTGCCCTTGTCCTTTGAGAACTTAAATGTGGAGGAAATAGTCCCCACTCCGAACGGAATCCTGCTTAGTAGGGGACGATGTCATTATCTGTTGCTATTAGTGGCCTTTGTGGGATGGGGTTGGGTGTCTCCTCAGTATGGAGCTAAATTGGCTTTGTAGGGGCTCAGTGAGAAGCTTTGATTTCTGAACTTAACCATCCCAACCTTAAAGAAAAGACAGGATAAAAAACCACCACAGCCGAAACCGGTTTGGCTCAGTGGATGGAGAGTCGGCCTGCGAACTGGGAGATGTGCAGAAGGCGGCTGATCAATGTTTCTCTCTCATCGATGTTTCTAACTCTATCTCCCTTCCTCTCTGTAAAAAATCAATAAAATATATTTTTAAAAAAACACACAAAAAAATACCACAGTCACCTTCTGTCATACGATACAGCCCGTGTACCTCGAATGGAAGCTGGAGCAATTTCCTAGTCAATGACTAGAGCAGTGATGGTGAACCTATGACACACGAACTCATTTTTTTGGTTGATTTTTCTTTGTTAAATGGCATTTAAATATATAAAATAAATATCAAAAATATAAGTCTTTGTTTTACTATGGTTGCAAATATCAAAAAATTTCTATATGTGACACGACACCAGAGTTAAGTTAGGGTTTTTCAAAATGCTGACACGCCAAGCTCAAAAGGTTCGCCATCACTGGACTAGAGCGTTACACAACCGAAAAACAACTAGCTATACTTTCTATGGCTGCTTTTTAAATAATGATTTATTTTCCAACTACTTTCCATGGTAATATGAAAGAGAAGAATAGATAATGATTTTGTTTACAATTTTATGTAAGAATGTTTTATAATCAAGGTATGGCACTTTAGCCCTAGCTGGCTGCTCAGTGGTTAGAGCGTGGGCCCATGGACTGAAAGGTTTGATTCCTGTCAAGAGCACGTACCTTAGTTGGGGCAACCAATCGATGTGTCTCTCTCATCTCTCTCTCATCTCTCTCTTCTGCCCCCCTTCCACTCTCTCTAAAAATCAATGGAAAAATATCCTTCCTTGGGTGAGGATTAAAAATAAATAAATAAATAAATAAATAAATAAATAATCAACTGCAATCCAACCTGCCTTTAAAAAAAAAAAGATATGGCGCCCTAGCTGGTTTGGCTCAGTGGATAGAGCATTGGCCTGCAGACTAAAGGGTCCCGGGTTCAATTCCAATTCCGGTCAAGGAAACATGCCCAGGTTGTGGGCTCAGTCCCCAGTAGGCAGCATGCAGGAGGCGGCCGATCAATGATTCTCTCTCATCACTGATGTTCTATCTCTCTCCCTCCCCCTTCCTCTCTGAAATCAATAAAAATAAAAATATATTTTTTAAAAAGATATGGCATTTTGTGGTTGGTGCCATTAAAATGAAAACTGTTCCATATTTAATAATTTCATGAAATTGGCATGGTCTCTAATAACTACTAGCTAAATTCTTGTATGGTTTATTTAAAGTTGCATATGCTATCACATTATACATTCTACATCAATTAAATATCTTCTCTAGCAGTACAGCCATTTGATAATCTTTGCAAGATTAAGGAGGTGCTACATCTGAAACGTTCCCTTTCCTGTAAACAAATAGCCTAAAAACAGCTAACAGACTGCATTTCAATTTTTATTTACTTTTTCCAATCAGGTCTTTCACATAGAATTATTATAAACTGATTATAGACAGCTGCTGCCTGTACAGGACACCTTTCCTCAGGAAGAATTAAAGTTAGTCTTCAACATCAACTTTTTAAGTGGATTTCTTAAAATTCGATCAACCTATATATTCTTTCAGTAGAGCAATTATTTTAATTATTCCTAATGTTTTAATTATTCCTTAACTGTTTTTAAGAATCATAGCCTTTCATTCATTCATCAAATGTTTATTGCTCTCCTACTATGAGGCAGGCATTGTACTTGGCACTGATAATAAAATGAGGCAATCAAAGGCCCTGCTTTTGTGACTTCAGACTGTTCTAAAGAGGAAGCAGACATGGAACAAGTGATTGTGAATGATGATGACAGCCACAAGAGGGGTCATTTTGAGTGCTTCAGAGGCGCGATAATGCGACCAAACATGGAGAGTGGGGGTGGGAAAGGCCTTCTGAGAAAATGACATGCCAGGAGAAATGTAGGTAGGCGAAGGAGAAGACTGTTCCGGGTGGAAGAAACAACAATGTAAAGCAGTGATGGCGAGCCTTTTGAGCTCGGCGTGTCAGCATTTTGAAAAACCCTAACTTAACTCTGGTGCCGTGTCACATATAGAAATTTTTTGATATTTGCAACCATAGTAAAACAAAGACTTATATTTTTGATATTTTTTTATATATTTAAATGCCATTTAACAAAGAAAAATCAACCAAAAAAATGAGTTCGCGTGTCACCTCTGACACGCGTGTCATAGGTTTGCCGTCACTGATGTAAAGGCTGTGGAGCAAGTGAGAACAGTACACTGAAAAATGGGGAAAAGCCCAGTGCAGCTAGAACATAGGAAGAGGAGCGTAGTGTAAACGAGGCTGGAAAGATAAGCAAGGATTAGATCATACAGGGCCTTGGAAGTCATGGTAAGAGTTGCAGACAGTTTTCTCAAATCTGTAGAAAGCCATTGAGCTTTAAACACAATGGAGGCATTACATATCAGACTTGTGTCTTCAATATGCAGCTGTGCTGTAATTTAAATGGATTGGAGTGGAAGTGGAATGGGTGAATGTGAAGAGGGCGGTTAAGAGACTAATGTCTATGTATAAGGGAAGTGGAGAAGTGGGTACTTTTGATATTTTGGAAGCAGACTGAACAGGTTTTGTTGATTGATTAGGCATGGAATTTGAGGAAAGAGTAGTCCGGAAGGCCTAGCTTGTTTTGCTCAGTGGATAGAGTGTCGGCCTGTGGACTGAAGAGTCCTGGGTTCAATTCTGATCAAGGGCACATGCCTGGATTGCAGGCTCGATCCCCAGTAGAGGGCATGCAGGAGGCAACCAATCAATGATTCTCTCTCATCATTGATGTTTCTATCTCTCTCTCTCTCCCTTCCTCTCTAAAATCGATAAAAATATATATTTTTAAAAAGAGTAGTCAGGAAGACATATTGGGTTTCTGTCTTGAGAAACTGTATAGAAGTGGCAGTGAGGTAGGGAACATTAAAGAAAGGGCAAGTTGGTGGGGAGGAGTTCATGAAGATGTGAGTTCAATATTAGACATGTGTTTACAGTGCTGGAGAGATATTAAAGTGGAGATGTTAAATTAACTAGGTAGCCTGGCTGGTGTGGCTCAGTGGTTGAGCATTGACCCATGAACTCAGAGGTCACCAGTTAGATTCTGGGTCAGGGCACATGCCCAAGTTGCAGGCTCAGATCTCCAGTGGAGGGGGGCGGTGCAGGAGGCAGCCAATCGATGCTGTTTCTCATCCATGTTTCTATCTATCCCTTTCCCTTCCTCTTTCTCTAAAAATCAATGAAAACATACTTTTAAAAATATGCAGAGCGATAATAGATTTGGAGCTCAGAAAACATTTCTTACCTAGAGAGAAGAATTTGCGATTTGTCTCCATGTATAGGATAACTGAGGCTCTGGAGGATGCTAACACAGAGTATGCAGTGAGATAAGAGTATATGATTGAGGTCTTAAGACCTCCAACATCTACAGGGTTGTATAGAATAATATAAACCAGAAAAAAGAGACTCAGGAAAGGTGGGGGGGCGGGGGGGGCGTGTATGTGGAGGAAAATGGGAGAGTGTGATACCAAAGAAGCCAAGAGTAGAGAAGTTTGATAAGAAAGGATGAGAAGTAGCTATGCTGGCCGGGGTGTCTTGATTGGGCATCACCCTGTGCACCCAGAGGTTGTGGGTTTCTTTTCAGTTCCCAGTCAGGGTTGCATGCTGATCGATGTTTTGTTCTCACATCAATGTTTCTCTCTCCCTCTCCCTTCCTCTCTCTCTAAAAATCAAATTTGAAAAATCTTAAATGCCCATTGTTTTTAGTAGCATAGAGGTGATTAACACCTTAGCAAGAGGGGTTTTGGTGGGCTCTTCTGTGTGGAACCCGAATGGCAATGGGTTGAAGGATGAGGGGAGATGGGGTAGGGACGGCAGTAAGTGTAAAGGGAAGGAGGAAGAAAGGGCATTTGCTGGACAGGGATTTGGTCTGGGAAAGACAGCCTTTATAAAGATTGGAGAGACGTGCACACAATTAAGTGCTAGTCTTGGAGAGTGAATACTCAACCGGGAGGGAGGCTTCTATGAAGACGGGAGGGAAAATGAGATATATGGCATATGTGCTAATAGCCCACCCAACAATCTTTTTTTTTTTTTTTTTTTACTGCACCCCCCCCCCATTATTTCTTACTGGCAGAGAAGGAGAACGTCTAGATTCATGTTTTATTTTGTTTTTAGCCCACCCTTGCAGCCAGCAGTACCTCTGGAAAGTAGGGGTTGACACCTCTAGGATAAGATTTCCAAGTAAAGAGAGTCACATGGAAGAAAGCATAAACCTTCTCTCCTGGATGTGGTCATGGGCATATGATGCCTGGTACTGCTGCTGCTATCTGTGGCCACAGGAACGACATCGCCAGCACTCTGAGGATGACAGAATAGGATGTGGGAAGCGTGCTGTCTATGATGACACAAGTCCTGTCTTGTGAGATAATAACTGTCCTCACTGGGTAGGCTGCTGTAAGCACCACCATCCTAACAGGCTGGACTGGGACCGGAGCACAGGCAGACAGAAGAGACACCCTTTCCAACTTAACAGGAAGAAGATGTGAAGGGGAGAGGGAGAGAGGAGAGAGAGAGAGAAACATTGATTTGTCCCCTGACTAGGGATCGAACCCACAACCCTGGGGTATCAGTTGGATGCTCTAACCAACTGAGCTACCTGGCCAAGGCTCTTTTGTGTATTTTCAATCCTTTTAATTTCAATGTAGTAGATATGTGGTGCCCCACCCAGAGCCCTGCTTCGGAACCATGGCACTCATCCCCCAGCTGCTGGAGTGCTGGTGGCTAAAGGCTCAAAGCCACATGCTTCTCCGAGAGTTGCGCTCAGCTCAGCCGAGGGCACAAAGGCCTGGGTCCCCTGCCTCGTTTTGGCCTCCTATCTCCAGCCCTCCGCCTCGGGTCATCCTAGGCCTCCGTTACAACTGCATTTTACTAATGTTGTTAGCCACGCAGTTCACTCCCTAATAAACTTCTGCAGCAGATCTTCTCTGCCCGTTTCTGTGAACCCAGATGAGACAGAACCCTAATCACTCGAAAGATTCATACAACTTTCTTAACTACTCTTTCTGCCTTCTCTCCAGTCCATCCCACAAAATGATGTCATATCCATCTTTCCCCAAAACTATTTTTAGTGTCTTAATTCCTGTTTAAAAAACTTTACTAGCTCTGTAATGCCTTCAAAAATAAAGTCAAAATTCGGTAGCCCAGACTGCTGACACAGCTGATTCTCATAGCCACTTGGCCTGGAGGTCAAACCCTCCCTGGAATTAGCTACAACAATCAAGATTTAACTATAAGACTTCGAACAAAGACCACTAGGGGGTGCACCAAGGAAGCATAACAAAATGCGGAGACAAAGAAACAGGACAAAATTGTCAATGGAAGATATAGAGTTCAGAACCACACTTTTAAGGTCTCTCAAGAACTGTTTAGAAGCCGCCGATAAACTTAATGAGATCTACAAGAAAACTAATAAGACCCTCGATCTTATATTGGGGAACCAACTAGAAATTAAGCATACACGGACTGAAATAACGAATATTATACAGACTCCCGACAGCAGACCAGAGGAGCGCAAGAATCAAGTCAATGATTTGAAATGCGAGGAAGCAAAAAACACCCAACCGGAAAAGCAAAATGAAAAAAGAATCCAAAAATGCGAGGATAGTGTAAGGAGCCTCTGGGACAGCTTCAAGCGTACCAACATCAGAATTATAGGGGTGCCAGAAGATGAGAGAGAGCAAGATATTGAAAACCTATTTGAAGAAATAATGACAGAAAACTTCCCCCACCTGGTGAAAGAAATGGACTTACAGGTCCAAGAAGCGCAGAGAACCCCAAACAAAAGGAATCCAAAGAGGACCACACCAAGACACATCATAATTAAAATGCCAAGAGCAAAAGATAAAGAGAGAATCTTAAAAACAGCAAGAGAAAGAAACTCAGTTACCTACAAGGGGATACCCATACGACTGTCAGCTGATTTCTCAACAGAAACTTTGCAGGCCAGAAGGGAGTGGCAAGAAATATTCAAAGTGATGAATACCAAGAACCTACAACCAAGATTACTTTATCCAGCAAAGCTATCATTCAGAATTGAAGGTCAGATAAAGAGCTTCACAGATAAGGAAAAGCTAAAGGAGTTCATCACCACCAAACCAGGATTATATGAAATGCTGAAAGGTATCCTTTAAGAAGAGGAAGAGGAAGATAAAGGTAAAGATACAAATTATGAACAACAAATATGCATCTATCAACAAGTGAATCTAAGAATCAAGTGAATAAATAATCTGATGAACAGAATGAACTGTTGAGTATAATAGAATCAGGGACATAGAAAGGGAATGGACTGACTATTCTTGGGGGGGAAAGGGGTGTGGGAGATGCGGGAAGAGACTGGACAAAAATCGTGCACCTATGGATGAGGACAGTGGGTGGGGAGTGAGGGCGGAGGGTGGGGCGGGAACTGGGAGGAGGGGAGTTATGGGGGGAAAAAAAAGAGGAACAAATGTAATAATCTGAACAATAAAGATTTAATTAAAAAAAAAAAAAAAGAAAAAGAAAATTCGGTAGCCCAACATTCAAGATCCTCTACAATTGGGCTCAAATGTGTTGTAGGCAGTAAGATAGATATAAGCAGACAAGGATGATGGGCCAGGCACAGAAGGTTAGCAAGGTAGGAAAGCCCCAGTAGGGTGGGACCTCACCCCCAGGGTGAATGCCCCCCGCCCCCCAGCATTTCGCTGGGTTCAGACCAGGACCCACTGACCTTTCCTCTCTGGAGTAACATCTAGGCTTCAAGCTGTATGTCAACTCCAGGCCCAAATAAGCAACAAAACTAGGCTCAGGACCAGCTGCATTGAGTAATGACCCCCTGCTTTGGTGCCAGCCCATCAGCCAGTGGAGACCACAACCATGAAAGGACACACCTGGAAAACTGCTGAATATTTCCCTGGGCCTCCCCTAAAAGCTCCACCCTAAAAACCCTTAGGACAGAGGACCCAGCGTGCTCTCCCTCCTGGGAGCATGCCATTCCCTTTCCAAGCCCCTCTCCCCACCCTCAGGCAGGTTACCATTAGCTTCCTCACTCCCAAGCTCCAAGGGCCCTTGCTTCACCTCTATAACTTGTTTCCTAAGCCCATGTCTTCTAGGAATTACTTTTTCCACCTCTTTGATTTACCCAATAAATGTCCTCTTACAGTTTGGGTCTTGGCTCTGAATTCTTTCCTAACCAGAACCCAAGTACCGAGGTTGCTGAACCCAGGTTTGGTCTGACCCCATGGGTCTAACACCCAGTGCCATTCCAGCCGCCTACAACAAACCTACTTTTCGTTTCTTCTACTTCCCCACCTGAGCTCTCCAAGCTTAATTTACTCACTTTCGCGCCATAGTCAGAAAAGTGACTCGCACTCCGGTTTGCCACAGCCTCTCCCACTTTTAAGTTCCTCTCCTTTATTTACGCTCCGGCAGTATCAAGTATTTGAGTTTGCCAACCCTGTTGTACGCATTTAGTTGCCATCAGACCGACGTCAGTATACAAACAGCATTGGCTGGCGTTTCACCAGTCTGCTCGGTCCCCGCTCTCACCCGAGGACCTGGAGGACAGGTGGTCAGGTAGTGTGGGCCTCTGAGGAAGTGCAGTTTCTCACGGTTATTGTAGCCTGTGAGCACTTTATTATTTTTTAAATATTTTTTATTTTTCCATTGATTTTTAGAGAGAGTGGAGAGGAGAGACACAGAGAGAGAAACATAGATTGGTTGTCTCAAGCCTGCAACCGAGGTACATGCGCTTGACCGGAATGGAACTTGGGACCCTTCAGTCCGTGGGCTGACGTTCTATCCACTGAGCCAAACTGGCTGGGGCCGAACACTTTATTTTATACAGTTATTTAAATTTCTGGGTTTCTGTCTTTTTTCCTCTAAAAGGTGAAAAGCAGCACCTCTATGTAGTCTTCTCTCTATTCCCCACAATGCACTGTTTCCTTTGCAAATTGAATGACTTAGTGTCTTGACAAAGGGTCTTAGGGCATTTCAATTTGCACAGGTAAAACCCCTCACAACCCACATTCTTAACTCTGGCCCTCAAATAGATTGCAATGTTCCTAAGAAAATGAACACTCACCAAGCCTTCACCACTGCTTAAAAGAGAAAGAAAAGGGCATTTCTTACTGAAGCTGGATTGGTAATATCACCTTGAAATCAAGCACACCATGGTTTAAAAAAAAAAAACCCAAACCATTTTTTCGTTCTGTAAATATTTGCACCTGTTTACCACTAGAGGGAGTGGTATGACTTAAACTATTGCAAATACATATATATATACACACACATATATACCTGTAAAGAAAAAATAGTATTCTCTGCTCTTGTTTCTCTCTTGAGTGAAAAGTGTGAAAAAGTAAATTGATGACACAAAGTATAAACACTAACCTACCGACCAGTAAGAGAACAGGTTAGATACTGTACTAGTATAAGACTCATGGATACATTTAAAACTTAAAAAAGAGAGAAGGGACACTTGAATATGTTGTAAGCTTCACTCGCAACAATTGAATCAGTAAAGACAGGATGGTATTCCTCTCCTATAGACCCAGGTGCATAAGACAAATAAATGCAAGGCAGTAAGTAGCTGAGAGCTAAGCCCATGGACTCTTAGGGTCAGCCTGATTCATGTATGCAGCCAAAACTAGGTCTGTGACTGTGGGTACATTTCCTCTGACAGTTCAATTGCCCCACTCCTAAATTGGCATAATAATAGAACTTACCTTTTAGGGTTATTATAGTGATTAAATAGGGATCTTTATAAGTGCTTGGGCACATAGTACAGATGACCCTTCAACAATTCTGAGTCAGAGGCACCAGTCCCTCCCACCTCCCCATCCCTCACTTTCCTGTGCAGTAAAAAATCCGCATATAGCCCTGACTGGTTTGGCTCAGCGGATAGAGCGTCAGCCTGCGGACTGAAAGGTCCCAGGTTCGATTCCAGTCAAGGGCATGTACCTTGGTTGCGGGCACATCCCCAGTAGGGGGTGTGCAGGAGGCAGCTGATCGATGTTTCTAACTCTCTATCCCTCTCCCTTCCTCTCTGTAAAAAATCAATAAAATATATATTTTTTAAAAATCCGCATATAATTTATTTTTATTTTTAGCAAAAGTAAAGTTTTACTACAGAAAAGCTCCCTGCTGAAGGAGGGAGGGGACCCAAGCCCGTTGCCCCACATATAACTTTTGACTCCCCCAAAACTTTACTGCAGGTGAAAGGAATTTTTAGGGGTGAAATAGGCAGGTTTAGGAATTTTAAGAATTAAGGGGTCCATGGAAAAAGCACAGGGCTACAGAGCTACAAAGAGTACATTTCCATAAAATAAGGGAGCTGGGAGTAAGAGAAGGTACATTTCCATAAGACAAGGAAGCTGGGAGTGGCAGAATAAAGGGAAGGGAGCCCTTCAGTCAGAGAGGGAGGAAAAAAGACCAGAGGGCCGAAACTGGTTTGGCTCGGTGGATAGAGCGCTGAAGGGTCCCAGGTTCGATTCCGGTCAAGGGCATGTACCTGGGTTTCGGGCACATCCCCAATGGGAGATGTGCAGGAGGCAGCTGATCGATGTTTCTAACTCTCTATCGATCGCCCTTCCTCTCTGTAAAAAATCAATAAAATATATTAAAAAAAAAAAAAAAAAAGACCAGAGGGAATAGGGAAACAATTAGGGAAAAGACGGAAGGTTTGAGCTCAGGAGTTGCTATAGTGACCAAATCAAAGGGGGATAGTGGCCAATCAGAGGGGATATCGGGGCACAAAATACTGCAGTCTTTATAAGCCGTGGAAAAAAGAGATTCAGTGGGACTCTTCCCCCTCCCCAAGCGGGAGTCTGTGCTTGTTTCTCAGCAAATTTCCACCTTTTGCTATACCACCTTTCGTCTGTGGTTTCATTCTTTGACTCCACTAGACAAAGAGCCCGGGAAGCCGTCCTGCCCAGGGGAACACCGCGGGTTCCAGTCCAATTTTCCCACATCACAGGCATCCCTCGGAATCCATGGGCCTTGGACACCCCCATGGACACCCAAACCTACAGGTGCTCAAGTCCCTTAACAGAAAGTGGCATAGAACAATGCATACAGTCCGAGAATGAAGATGTTTCTCTCTCTCTCCCTTTCCCTTCTTTTCTAAAATCAATTAAAGAACATATATTTTTTAAATACTGTCTTTGATCTGCCGTTGGCTAATCCCTGGATGTACATAGAGAGGACCAACTGAATATTTATTGAAAAAATCTGCATATAAATGGACCTGTGCAATTCAAGCTCCAGTTGAGTCAATTGTAATTATTAACTGCTTTATAAATGTTTGCTATTATTTCTGCCTGCCTACTAAAATTATTATACACACACACACACACACACACACACACACACACATATATGCCTTTCAGAATTCAAAGCATTTAGCTCAGCCAGATCATTTCTTCATTTAATCACTGGACAAATATTTATTGAAACAGGCCTAAGGCACTGGTGGGAGCTCAGGATGTGTTAGTAAACAAAAGCAATAGGCATTTTTCCTGCTCTAAAGATGGATAATAAACATTAACAACTAATTGGCCAATTACTCATGTAATTACCATCATGATTAATGCTTTGAGGAAAAGGTACAAGATGTTAGTAGTTATTGTGGCGGAATGACTTCGTCTGGAGGACTGAGTAGGGAGCTCTGGAGGAAAAGCAGGCCACCTGAGGCAGTAACATGAGGTGAAATCTGAAGGGTGAGGATAAATTAACCAGAAGTTGAAGGGTAGGGCGGGAAGAATAAACTTCCAGGCAGAGGTAAGTTACATGCAGGAAAAAATGGCCCTTAAATTTGAGTGGCAAGAAAGGTTTATTTCTCACTCACTTCACAGTCTCATGCCAGGCTGAGGAGGAAGGGCTGCTGGTGCAAGGGGCTCGGCTCCACACAGTCACTCAGGAACTCTAGAATCTTCCCACCCAGTGGCTCTTCCTTGTTGTGACACCCCGCAGTTCTCCATTAGATCCTCTCTGCATGCAGCCTACAGGCCAATTTCAGTATCTACAGATCACCTGAAGATCCTATTAAAAACAGAGATTCTGATTCAAACAGGTCTGGAGTGGGACCTGAGATTCTGTATTTGTATCAAGCTCTCTTGGTGATACTGATAATTACTGGTGTCTAGCCTTCCCCCCGACTCTGATTAGGAAGGGCAGGGGGAATCTCTTAGGTTTTAGGCGCCAGGCACAAAGGGGCATGCATCATTTCTTCTTGCATTTCATTGCCTAAAAATCATCTAGGTGCAGGAGGTGGAAAACCTTGTCTGACATTGGGCAAGGGGAGAGATACACCCACCTGTTTCTGGCAGAAGATTGCCACTGTGTAGAACCTGGAGTCAAGGCAGCACGGCATGCTTGAGGGAGTCCAGTGTGACCAGAAGCTAGGAAAGGAGAGGTGGAGTGCCTGGGTTGTAGGTAGGCAAGGGTCAGAGGATGGGAGACCTGGGAGATACTGTTAAGAAGTTTGGACAGTGGTAACTCATTGAAGGGCCTTAAACATGATTCCATTTGTGTTTTAAGAAGTTCTGACAGAAGAGTGGTGAATGGATGGCAAGGGAAATGTGTGTGTAAAGAAAGCATTCAGAACCTATTGCAGTTGTCCAGATAAGAAATGATGGGGTTTTAGACACCACTGCTCTCCTTTGCTACCAAAGATAGGTAAGGTGACAAGTTGGCCATTCTAGCCCATCTCTCTGCATCTTTTTGAACTTGTACCTGATTTTCACTATTTTTTTAATTAAATCTTTATTGTTCAGATTATTACAGTTGTTCCTCTTTATTCCCCCCATAACTCCCCTCCACCCAGTTCCCACTCCACCCTCTGCCCTTACCCTTCCCACTGTCCTCATACATAGGTGTACGATTTTTGTCCAGTCTCTTCCTGCACCCCCACATCCCTTTCCCCCCAAGAATTATCAGTCCACTCCCTTTCTATGCCCCTGGTTCTATTATATTCACCAGTTTACTCTATTCATCAGATTTTTTATTCATTTGACTTTTAGATTTACTTGTTGATAGATATGCATTTGCTGTTCATAATTTTTATCTTTACCTTTTTCTTCTTCCTCTTCTTAAAGAATACCTTTCAGCATTTCATATAATACTGGTTTGGTGGTGATGAACTCCTTTAGCTTTTTCTTATCTGTGAAGCTCTTTGTCTGACCTTCAATTCTGAATGATAGCTTTGCTGGATAAAGTAATCTTGGTTGTAGGTTCTTGCTATTTATCACTTTGAATATTTCTTGCCACTCCCTTCTGGCCTGCAAAGTTTCTGTTGAGAAATCAGCTGACAGTCGTATGGGTACTCCCTTGTAGGTAACTGACTGTTTTTCTCTTGCTGTTTTTAAGATTCTCTCTTTGTCTTTTGCCCTTGGCATTTTAATTATGATGTGTCTTGGTGTGGTCCTCTTTGGATTCCTTCTGTTTGGGGTTCTCTGTGCATCCTGGACTTGTAAGTCTATTTCTTTCACCAGGTAGGGGAAGTTTTCTGTCATTATTTCTTCAAATAGGTTTTCAATATCTTGCCCTCTCTCTTCTTCTGGCACCCCTATAATTCGGATGTTGGTGCGCTTGAAGTTGTCCCAGAGGCTCCTTACCTATCTTCATATTTTTGGATTCTTTTTGCTTCTGGTTGGGTATTTTTTGCTTCTTCTTATTTCAAATCTTTGACTTGATTCTTGGGATCCTCTTGTCTGCTGTTGGATCTCTGTATATTATTCTTTATTTCAGTCAGTGTATGCTTAATTTCTAGTTCGTCTTTTTCATATCCTCCAGGGTCTCACTAAATTTATCGGTGGTTTCTAGAAAATTCTTGAAAAACCTTATAACTGTGGTTTTGAACTCTATATCCAGTCGTTTGCTTTCCTCCATTTCTGTCATTTGTGACGTGTTTCTTTGTCTCTGCATTTTTTATGCTTCCCTGTGTTGGTAGAGTAGCTTTGTGTGCTAGGTGTCCTATAGGGCCCAGTGGCTCAGCCTCCCCAGTTACCTGAGGTGGACACTCTTGGTGCACCCCTTTGTGGGTTTTGTGCACAGTCTTGTTGTAGTTAAGCCTTGATTGTTGTAGGATCACTGGGAGGAATTGGCCTCCAGGCCAATTGGCTGTGAGAATCAGCTGTGTCTACAGTGGGAGAACTTCTGTGCTGGAGACACCCTTCTGGGGCAAGACTTGCTTCAGTGGGGCTTTGGTGCTCACTGAGTCTGCCCTCTGAGTGTGTCCCTTATGGATCTGAGGAGTTGTAATCTGGATGGTCCCACTCTGACCACTGGGTACACTGGCTCTTGGATCTCTAAGGAGGTGCTAATTTAGCCTCTGCCTGAGGCTACCCAGCAGGAGCTAAGAAGAGATCTGCAGATTCCCGTTCCATGTTTGGGGTTTGGAGGTGCCCAGATGAGGCCCAGCTGTGAAGCAAATGCAAGCTGCTGTGGGGCCTTGGGCCTTCTCTTGGAAGTTCTGTGTCTGTCTGGCCCAGCTGCAGTTTGTTAGGTAATTTTCAGATTACAAAGGGCCAGGGCATTCATATGCAAAAGCCTCTGCCGCAGCTTGGGTGGGGCGGGGTCTCAGGGTATCAACAGGGTGGAGCAAACAGCTATGGCTGATCCTCAGCCCTGCCCTAAGGGGCCCCGCATCTCAGTGTCCCGGTAATCGCTGCAAGCACCTCTGAGGGAAAGCCACCCTCGAGTTCCGAGTTCTGCCCGCTGCCAGACAGTCCAGTTTCTCCCCGTATGAATCTGGGTCCCCAGAGACTCACCCGGAACTGGAACTTAGAGCAGTCAGGGGCTTGTGACTCCTTCCCGATTCAAAAAGACAGCAGTGTCCTCAGTTGCCAGGCCTTGCTGTGTGCGCCTCTGTACCTCTGCACTTTACTTCCGCTCCTCCTCTGAGTCTCAGTGTCCTTTTCTCTTTCCTTCTAGTTGTAGAATTTCCACTCAGCCAGCCTTCCTGTAGTTCTGGATGATGTCTGTTTTGTCTTTTCGTTGTATTTTTGAAGTGGTTGTGGGAGGCAGCAATTTTCGGTGTTTACCTATGCTGCCATCTTGGTTTCTCTCTCTGATTTTCACTATTTTTGTAGTCTTTGTTAATCAACATGTATTCAGAGTACATAAGATTCTATTAGACATCAAAGATATAAAAGACTTTATCTCAGTTTTCCAGGATAGTGCTGTCTGATAGAACTTTCAACAATAAATGATTTTTTTTTTTTTTTTTTAGAGTACACCCTCTATTGCTTGTGGAGAGGATATGACAGCTCCAGCTCCTGGGGCGGCTCCAAAGACTCATCACCCACCAACAGTGAAGGAAGCGTTCTGTACCTGCTCTGTTCCGTATGATCACATTAACCATATGGGGCTACTGAGCATTTGAAATGTGGCTATGCAACCGAGGAACTGGATTTCCATGTTATTTAATTCACAAATTTATTTAAAATTTAAAAAACATTTAAAAATATTTTTATTGATTTCAGAGAGTAAAGGAGAGGGAGAGACAGAAACATCAATGATGAGAGAGAATCATTGATTGGCTGTCTCCTGCATGACCCACACTGGGAATCCAGCCTGCAACCCCGGCATGTGCCCCGATCTGGAATTGAACCATGACCTCCTGGTTCATAGGTTGATGCTCAACCATTGAGCCACACCAGTGGCTAAATTTATTAGAATTAAAATAATTTACTAGTTATATATGGCTAGTATTACCATTTAAATTTATTTTTATTATTCTTTTAATGTTTAAAATCTTTATTGTTGAAAGTAGTACATATGCCCCCTAGCCCCCCATTGACCAGTTCTAGCCCACCCCAGCCCCTGCCCCTGGCCTTCCCTACCCCATTGTCTGTGTCCATGGGTAATGCATATATGCCTACAAAAATTTCTTTTGAGAGAGAGAAACATCAACTTGTTGTTCTGCTTCTTTATGAATGCATTGGTTGCTTCTTGTATGTGCCCTGACTGGAGATAGAATCCACAACCTGGCATATTAGGACGACACTTTAACCAACTGAGCTACTGAGATACAGGGCCTAGTATCTACTACTTTGGATAGCACAGCTTTAGGAGTAGGAGTAAAATGTTTACATGAGAGGATAACCAACAATCTCAATAGTACGTGATCAAAACCAAATATCCCACATAGTATAGTATAAAGTGTGTTTTATGCAATTAAGAAAGGGATACAGAGTTTAGGACATAGTCTTTGGAATTCTAAACTGATCAAATGACTTATTAGCTTGTTATTTAATCTCTCCAAGCTTCATTTAAGTGCAGCTAGTGATACTAACATCAATGGATTATTTTAAGAATGAAATACTGCCCGGCCAGAGTGGCTCAGTTGGTTGAGCATTGTCCTGTGCACTGAAAGGTTGCCAGTTCAATTCCCGGTCAGGGGACATACCTGGGTTGCGGGTTCAATACCCAGTCGGGGCACAGATGGAGGGCAACTGATCGATCTTTCTCTCTCACATCCATATTTCTCTCTCTCTTCGTCTCTCCCTCCCTTCCTTCCTCTAAGCATGTCCTCGGGTGAGGATTTAAAAAAAATGATGTCATGTATGTAGTATAGACATCTGGTGTCCCTGCCTATCCAGTGTTCATTTCTCCACCTGTGATCACAGCATTTAAATATATAAAATAAATATCAAAAATATAAATCTTTGTTTTACTATGGTTGCAAATATCAAAAAATTTCTATATGTGACACGGCACCAGAGTTAAGTTAGGGTTTTTCAAAATGCTGTCATGCCGAGCTCAAAAGGTTCGCCATCACTGTCTAGTATAATAACCTCCTCCTCTCAGGATATCTACAGAAGTCCCAGCTAGCTGTGTTCTTTGTTATTTCTTTGAAAATGGAGATGCCTTAGTGCTCTGTGACTCAGATTGTGGGCTGAGTACCAGCAGCATCAGCCACTTGCTGAATCTTAAGCCTCATCCCAGACCTATTGAATTACAACCTGTACCTTTAACAAGATTGTCGAGGGGATTCGTACGCACATTTTATTCCATTTAGCCTTGCGACCAACCAGCCTATCTCCGAAGACCAGCCCCGCCTTGCTCCAGTCCCTGGAAGAATTGAATCATGCTTCTATCCCAGCTCCCTCCCATCGTTGATGTTATTCAGGAGAGCTCCAGACCAGTCAAATCCCAGGTCTACAAGCGAGGCAGGATCCTCTGACCCTCTGTTTGTCATTAACTAGTGCCGGGGTCCAACCCCAGCAGGTCCAGGGGTCCCCAAAGGTGTGGATGGAGTCGGCGAAGAAGGAATGACACAGAGACAGCGTTCAGGAGTCGGCGAAGAAGGAATGACACAGAGACAGCGTTCAGTTGATCAGCAGCCTAGCCAGGATCCCTAGCCAGGATCTCCAGCCAAGTTCTGGTCTGGATCTCCAGCGAAGTTCTGCTTCAGATCTCCAGCCAGGTTCTGTGTCCATGTTCTCTTGCTAGGTTCTCCAGCCAGGTTCAGTCCAGGTTCTCCAGCCAGGTTCAGTCACCAGGTTCTAGTCAGGTTCTCTTGCCCATTTCTGTAGTCAGGTTCAGTCCAGGATCTTTTGCCATGTTCTCTCCAGCGAAGTTCTTCTGTCTCTAGTTCTGTGTGTTCTGTCTTCTTACATCTGTATTTATACCAGTTGATTCCAATCCTATCAATCTCTATTTCAAAGGTTAGGGCGTTTCTTATCTCCATTCCAGGGAGTAAAGATTATGTAGCTTAAGCATGATTGTTCGTAGTTAAAGTGATTAATTACCCACCTGGCACTTAGTTAAGAGGTTTTATTCCCTCCCTAACTTCAGGGGAAAATCCCTACCTGGGGAAACAACCTTTCTCAGAGACCTTGGTTAAAACACATAGTGCCAAGAAGGTGAGCAAACATATTAAGAACAGTATGCCATATATGCCAGGTCCCTTGAAACAGCAAGCATGGACCGGCTCCCGGCAAACTAGTCAACAAATATTTGTTAAACAGCTTGTTGCAGATGGAGGGAAGAGCACCAGGTGTCTGATGGGTGGGGTCAGACCAAACCTGGGTTCAGCAGCCTCAGTACTTGGGTTCTGGTTAGGAAAGAATTCAGAGCCAAGACCCAAACTGTAAGAGGACATTTATTTGATAGAGTAGAAAAATGTAGAGATAGAGTATTAAATGATAGAGTAGAAAAAGTAATTCCTAGAAGACATGGGCTTAGGAAACAAGTTATAAGGGTAAAGGAAGGGCCCTTGGAGCTTGGGAGTGAGGAAGCTAATGGTAACCTGCCTGGGGGTGGAGAGAGGGGCTCGGAAAGGGAATGGCACGCTCCCAGGAGGGAGAGCACACTGGGTCCTCTGTCCTAAAGGTTTTAAGGAGATTGTAGGGGAGGTCTAAGGAGAAGATCTCCAGTAGAATATTCAGCAGTTTCCAGGTGTGTCCTTTCAGAGTTGTGGTCTCCACTGACTGAGTGGACGGCACCAGAGGAGAGGGTCATTATTCAATGCAGCTGGGTTTGCCTGAGGTCAGCTGTGGTTTCGTTACTTATCTGGGCCTGAGCTGAAATACCACTGAGGCCTAGAGGTAGTCTCCAGGGAGGAAAGGTCAGGGGTCCAAACCGCATAACCCAGTGGTTTTCAACCTTCCTAATGCCGCGACCCTTTAATACAGTTCCTCATGTTGTGGTGACCCCCAACCATAAAATTATTTTCGTTGCTACTTCATAACTGTAATTTTGCTACTGTTATGAATCGTAATGTAAATATCTGATATGCAGGATGTATTTAGGCGACCCCTGTGAAAGGGTCGTTCGACCCCCAAAGGGGTCGCGACCCACAGGTTGAGAACCGTTGGATAACCAGTGATATGCCCGGGGAGGAAAAGCCACCCTACAATTGAGTGTCTATTGTCAGGCACCTGGGGCTTTCCACCCTGGTGCCCTTCTGTACATGACCCATTGTCCTGGCCCTGCTCGTGTTTATCTCACTGCCTACAACAAGCTAATGAGCTTCTTGAGAATACAACCACAAGCAAAATAAGATCCCCGATCTCATGGAATTTACATTCTAGTTGTGGATAGTGATGATATACAAAAAATGGAGATAAAGTGATGTAGAAGATTGTGTCTGGGTAGCTACATTAGACTGGTGGTTAATAAAGCCCTCACTGTTGAAGTGACACTTGTATGAAAGATGAAGGCACTGGTCAGGTTAAGTTCAAAGAAAGAGCATTCCAGGTAGAGCAGCGGTTCTCAACCTTGGCTGCACATTAGAATCACCTGGGAATCTTTTTAAAATCCTGATTTCTGGGCCTCATCCTCCAGAAATTCTTTCTTTGTTATGGGGTGGGGCCACAACATTAGTAACAAAGAAACAATCTCCAGAGGATGAGGCCCAGAAATCAGGATTTTAAAAAGATTCTCAGGTGATTCCAATGTGCAGCCAAGGTTGAGAACCACTGAGATAGAGGAAACAGCAAGCACAGGCGTTCTGTGGCGGTACAAGGTCAGAGATGTGAGCAGGGCTAGACCACTTCGAGCTCTGTAAACCAGTGTAACCGCAGAACCAGCTCCACATGGTCCCATCCTGCTCAACAGGATGACGAGTCTCTTTTCAGAGACAGCAGACCAAACCTGCACCAAGCAAGAGCCCCCAGGGTTATGCCCTGCTGGGGGCTCTAGCCCCTCCCAGCGATTTTCCTGTTATTCTCATTATAGGTTTCACGAATAACAGCCTTCAGTTTCCAGGAAACCGCCTCACCCAGTTTCCAGTGGACCACCTACACCTGGCCCCTCCTGCCCTTGTGCTGACCGGTTACTCTGAGTGACCCTTACAAGAGACATAAATATCCCGCTCCCCTACTCTGCCTCACTGATGCCGTTTTGAACTCAGCCCGTTGTTTTGATCTTGTCGGCCTGGGATCAAAAGACCTTGCAGATAACGGAGAGGAAATCGCCCAAAGTATTGTTACAGTCCAGGACCAGAGAGGTTCAATGGCAGCAGTTACTCTCCAACATCAGAGGACTTGACCTCCTCACAGCTTAGGAAGGTGCCTATTCCTCTTCCTCTCTAGGGGAAGGACCAGTCTGGCATAGTAAGGGAGGGGCCAAGAAACTAGCTGACAGGCCCTCAAAGTCCGACCACAACTTTGAGAACCCTGGGGCACCTGGCCGCAGAATCTTAACTGGAGCTCCTGGTGTCTACCTGTGGTTGGACCCCTCGTAATGCTCTTCCTAGCACTCACCTTTGGTCCCGTGCATCCTAAGAGCCCTTTCCTCCTTCCTCCAAAAAAACTGCATTCAGGCAATTATCCAGAAATCCATAGGGTAAGTGATGCTATTCAAGACCTACACTGGATATCATCCCCTTCCTCAATCATTGACTAATTAGGGATGTCTCTACACCCCACCTAAGCACGAAGAAGTTACAGAAGAACGAGATAGGCCTCCCTCATCAATCCCAGTTTGCAGGAACCCCAGCTTATGAAGAAAAAAGAGAGAAACAGGCAGAGAGAAAGAGACGAGAGAGAGAGAGAGAGAAATGTTTGGCACATTCTTGTGCTCCATTATGCCCACTTGGGGCTTTGGCTCCTCCCAGCAATTTTCCTGTTATTCTCATTATAGGTTTCACAATTAACGGCCTTTAGTGTCCAGTAAACCACCTCACCCAGTTTCCAGTGTACCACTTACACCTGGCTCCCACTTGCATTTGATCTGACCGGTTACTCTGACTGACCTTTAGAAGAGACATAAAATCCTGCTCCCTCACTGATGCCATTTTGGTCTCAGCCCTTCTGCTCATAGATGTAACAATAAATTTATAATTCTTTACCACTTTTGGCCTTGTGCATTCCTCCTTCGGTGACCCTATCAATAACCACCAATCAGTCTCTGTTTCCAAAAGTTTGCTTTTTTTTAAGATTCTACATGAGTGAGATCAATCAGATCATACCATATTTGTCTTTCTTAGACTTAATTTACTTATCAGCATAATGTCCTCAAGGTTCATTCATGTTGTCTTCAATGGCAGAATTTCCTTGTCTTTTTAAAAATATATATTTTTATTGATTATGGAGAGAAAGGGAGAGAGATAGAAACATCAATGATGAGAGAGAATCATCAATTGGCTGCCTCCCACATGCCCCCCACTGGGGATCAAGACCGACACCCGGGCATGTGCCCTTGATCGGAATTGAACCTGGGACCCTTTAGTTCGCAGGCCAATGCTCTGTCCACTGAGCAAAACCAGCCAGGGCTCCTTGTCTTTTTAATGGCTGAATAAGAAAAGGCCTCTTAAAACCTGATGTTGGAGTCCCAGAATGTAATTTCTGATGCATTCTATTGTTATTTTTTTTTTAAAAAAGGTATAGGGCCAATTCACAGCAGAAGAAATAAATTACACTTCTGTTAGGTCTGATCAAATAATTGAATCGATACCCCTCCTCCTGGGAACTGACCTTCAGACAACTTCACATACGACATTTCCTTTCTTGTAGACCACATTCCACTTGCCAAGACCATTACCCTTCCCCTCAGGACTTTCCCAGGATCCGGACACGCCCAGAGAATTCCCTGCTGAAAAAGCCCGCCTAGAGTCCTTTAAAACCTCTGACTCCCCATTCCTGGCTGCTGGTGCCATTTTGGGGCTCAGCCCCTCTGGTACCCAGATGACCTAATAAATTTTTATTCCTTACCACTTTGACCTTGTGTGTTCCTCCCTCAGTGACCCTAACAGTTGCCAGGGGTGGCGGGATAGGGTGGGGAGCAGGGGCGTAGGGAGGTAATGGGTGAAGGTAATCAGAGTACAAACCTCCAGTTATAAGTTCTGAGGATCCAGTGTACAGCATGGTGAGTACAAATAAGCCCAGGCTATGCTGTTAGAGGGAAAAGCCATGTGGACCTGTTAATGGCGAATGGCACTAGAGGTTAGACCTTGGTCCTTGAGTTTGGCTAAGAAAATAATTTAAAGCCAAGGAACTCAAATACAAGCGAAATTTATTTAGAAAGTCACAGAGGTAGCCTGGCCATTGTGGCTCAGTGATTGAGTGTCAACCTATGAACCAAGAAGTCACGGTTCGATTCCCAATCGGGGCACATGCCTGGGTTGTAGGCTTGATCCCCAGTGTGAGGCATGCAGGAGGCAGCTGATCAATGATTCTCTCTCACCATTGATGTTTCTCTCTCTCTCTCTCTCACTCTGAAATCAACAACAAAAAAGGTCACAGATGGGGCATTGGAAACTAAAGAGAAAATAAACAAATGGGACTACATCAAAATAAAAACCTTCTATACAGCAAAAGAAACCATCAACAAAACAATAAGAAAGCCCACTGCATGGGAGAACATATTTGCCAATGTTATCACCAATAGGGTTTAATCTCCAACATTTTTAGGGAACTCATACAACTTAACAAAAGGAAGATAAACAATCCAATCAAAAAATGGGCAAAGGACCTAAATAGACACTTTTCAAAAGAAGACATACAGAAGGCCAAGAGACATATGAAAACATGCTCAAAGTCACTAATCATCCGAGAGATGCAAATCAAAACAACAATGATGTACCATCTCACACCTGTCAGACTGGCTATCATCAACAAATCAACAAACGACAAGTGCTGGAGAGGATGTGGAGAAAAAGGAACACTTGTGCACTGCTGGTGGGAATGCAGACTGGTGCAGCCACTATGGAAGACAGTATGGCGTTTCCTAAAAAAGTTAAAACTGAAACTCCCATTTGACCCAGTGATCCCACTTCTAGGAATATATCCCAAGAAACCAGAAACACCAATCAGAAAGGATATATGCACCCCTATGTTCATAGCAGCACAATTTACTATAGCTAAGATTTGGAAACAGCCTAAATGCCCATCAGCAGATGAATGGATTAGAAAACTGTGGTACATCTACACAATGGAATACTATGCTGCTGTAAAAAAAGAAGGAATTCTTACCATTTGCAACAGCATGGATGGAACAGGAAAGCATTATGCTAAGTGAAATAAGCCAGTCAATGAAAGAAAAATACCACATGATCTCACTCATTTATGGATAATTAAGACCATTATAAGCTGATGAACAAAAATAGATACAGAGGCAGAGCAACATCAGACAGACTGTCAAACTACAGTGGGAAGGCCGGGGATGGTTGTGGGGGCGGGGGGGAGGTAAGAGATCAATCAAAGGACTTGTATGCATGCATATAAGTCTAACCAATGGACACAAGACACTGCGGGGTAGGGGAGGCCAGGGGAAGGTCAAGGGGAGAAAAAAAAAAGGAAACATATGTAATACTCTGTAATACTTTAAGCAATAAAACAAAATTAAAAAAAGGTCACAGGGTAGAAGAAGTGAGCTGTGGAAGAAGTTAGCCTCTTCAGGAAACTTGTTACAGAGGCAAAAGAAGGGCCCATGGACTGTAGGAGAAAGAAAGGCAAAAAAAACCAACAACCAAAAAACAAAAACAAAAACACAAAATAAACAAAAATACATGCCTGGAGGAAGGAGAGGGGAACAGGCAAGTGCATGCTCCAGAGCAAGTGAGCAAGCACTGGATCCTTCATCTTGATATATATATATATATATATATATATATATATATATATATATATATATATATATATATATATATATCAGGGGCAGCCTGCAGACCGGGTAGAAGCCTGCAACCTAGGTAGTGCCCTCGACCGGAATCGAACCCAGGACCCTTTGGTTTGCAGACTGACGCTCTATCCACTGAGCAAAACCAGCTAGGGCACATCTTGAGTTTGTTTTTTGTTTTTTGTTTTTTAAACTTATTTAGAGAGAGAAACATTGATTTGTTGTTTCACTTACTTATGCATTTATTGGCTGATTCTTGTGTGTGTCCTGATCAAGGATCCAACCCGCAACCTTGGCGTATTGGAATACTGCTCTAACCGACTTAGCTGGCCAGGGCTTCATCTTGAGGGTTTTTCTCTGTTTCTCAAAAGGCAGGGGTTCTAGGGGTACTATCAGGGGAGGATCTTAGTAGAATATGCAGCAGCTTCCCAGGTGTGTCCTTTCGGGTTAGTGGTCTCTACTGATTGGTCAGCACTAGGGCCGGGGCCATTAGTCTTTGCAGCTGGTCCTGATGTCATCCATGGCCTCATTTTGTCTGGTTTTGCTGCTTTTCTGGGCCTGGAGCTGAAAGACATCTAGATGTTATCTTTAGTTTGACCAAAAGTCAAATTCCTGACCCACAATATCGCTTTAAAACACTCAATTTAGGCCCTGGGCAAGTAGCTTAGTTGGTTAGAGCATCATCCCCATACACCAAGGTTTCGGGTTCGATCAACCAGTGCACGTATAAATATGTGGACAACAAATCAACATTGCTATCTCTCCTTTCCTCTCTAAGATGCTGTTAAACAGACAGAAGTAACTGAAACTGCAGATTTTGGGGGGGAGAGGAGGGATTATGTAGCTAATTTATCTATTTCAAGGCTTCCTGCTTCCCTTGCAATGAACCAACTGTTACCAGTTTCCTGATTCAGGCGGTCCTATGTCCCTTCCTTACACTCCTCCAGTATTCTGATGCTGGTGAAATCAAACCAAAATGATTCCAAGAGTAGACACTAAAGAGGAAAATAGCTAATAAGCATGCACTACGCAGTTTGAGCATATGTGGGCTTGGGGCTAGGTTAAAGGGCAGCTGTGTGTGCCTGTTCCTCATGCTGATGAAGGGCTGTGGGCTGAATGGCTACACCTGAGACTTTGCTTCTTTAGCATCTGTTCATAGCCTCTGAGAATTCCAAGCAACATGGGACCAGCTTTGAATCATGCCACCGAGGACAGAGCACCTTTATGCTAGGGCCACACTGGGAACCAGAAGATGGAATCTGCTGTGCTTTCTGCCTTTGAAAACTGTAACGTACCACATCTCATTATCTGCTGGGCAGACAGCAACCAGGATCCGGGATCTGGCCACTTTCACAAAGGCCCTGGGGCTGGTCTGCTGAAGTTGCACACTTCCATTTTCTCTGTTGCTGACATGTAAAGAACCCAACTGTTCAGCTGCTGAGGTAGGTGCTGATGTGCTGGCTTGACTCTTCCCAAGCCACTCTGGCATTGTGGCCTGTCCTGAGGCCTGTTTTCACACTATGCATAGGCCACAGGTCCCTACTTGGTGGGATCAGAAAAACAATTTTTTTAGTCTGCAGCAGGAGAGAGGGATGGTGCAGATTAGATTCTTCCTTTGTCATCAGCTCAGATGTCAAGCTAGTTATTTTTAAACATTTTTGTTGATTTCAGAGAGGAAGGGAGAGGGAGAGAAACATCAGTGACGAGAAAGAATCATGGATCGGCTGCCTCCTGCATGATTCACACTGGGGATCGAGCCCGCAAACCGGAATGTGCCCTAACTGGGAATTGAACTGTGACCTCCTAGTTCATAGGTGGATGCTCAACCACTGAGCTATGCCAGACATGCTAAGCTAGTTATATTAATGACTGTTAGCATCATGGCAAACGCACTTTGTGCTCTAGATTCACACACACATACCCAACATATCCATGTTCTTCATAGATAAATGTTGAAGAACTAACCACAAGCCATATTTTCAGCTTTCTTTTTTTCTTTTCTTTTTTTTTAATATATTTCATTGATTTTTCACAGAGAGGAAGGGAGAGAGACAGAGAGTTAGAAACATCGATGAGAGAGAAACATCGATCAGCTGCCTCCTGCACATCTCCCACTGGGGACGTGCCCGCAACCCAGGTACATGCCCCCAACCGGAATCGAACCTGGGACCTTTCAGTCCGCAGGCCGACGCTCTATCCACTGAGCCAAACCGGTCTCGGCTTCAGCTTTCTTTTAAAGTAGAAGTGGCCCAGCCAGTGTGGCTCAGTGGTTGAGCATCGACCTGTGAATCAGAAGGCCATGGGTTCGATTCCCGTCACGGCACATGCCCAGGTTTAGGCTCGATCCCTAGTGTGGGACTTGCAGGAGGCAGCCGATCAATGATTCTCTCTCATTGTTGATGTTTCTATGTCTCTCCCTCTCCCTTTCTCTCTGAAATCAATAAAAACATATAAAAAAATAAAGTATAAGTGAAAAGTTATTAAATGCCTTCTGTTATTCCCAAAGAAGGGGCTGCTGGAGTTGCTAATACAGGGTGTGACAAAGGCAGGAAAATAACAATAATAAATAATACAAGACTAAACTGTTACACATACAATTGTAAACCTAATTTTGTCCCACCCTGTAGTGGCACAGGTAGCAGTAGCCTGTTTTATTCATAAAAGTACTCTCTGCTCCTAAATATGGTCAGTGCTCTGGGGAAAACCAGCCAGGGCTGTGGGGCATTTGAAGCTATCCTTAGGAAGATTTAGTCTGGGTCAAATCACATTTTAAATGCTTCCTGTGTGTGCTTTAGCATTTTTCTATAGGTAAAATCAGATTCTAGAAAAAGAACAGGGGAATATAATCAGGGAATGGGTGCATTATTTTTTATGTGTGTATGGGGGAGGGTTGGCAATTTCATATTCCCATGTGATTATCAGGGAATGGGCGTAGTGGTGGTGGTGACTTAACAATAGCCTCACTGATTTCTTATTTCCTCTGAGCAGATGTCAGCTCTTACAGGGTAAACTAAGCATCTTTTAGGTTTTATGTACGGCATGGAGACGATAATTAATACGGTGCTGTATATTTGAGTTGCTAAGAGATCTTAAAGGTTCCCATCACAAGAAAAAAATTTTGTAACTATATGAAGTGATGTTAACTAGACTTACTGTGGTGATTATTTCACAATCCTAGTATATATACAAATATCAAATAATTATGCTGTACACCTGAAACAAATACGTCAATTATATCTCAATTTAAAAAAAGCCCCCAAACCTACTCTTAGGTTTACTAGGATTCCTACTGCAGAAGTTAAATATTCGGAAAACTGAAATAAACCATGGGGTTGTGGGGTTTTTTTTGGTCTCCA
This sequence comes from Myotis myotis, assembly GCF_014108235.1. Taxonomy (NCBI): domain Eukaryota; kingdom Metazoa; phylum Chordata; class Mammalia; order Chiroptera; family Vespertilionidae; genus Myotis; species Myotis myotis. Next base: position 76,662,081 of record NW_023416390.1, read on the forward strand.
TCCCCATTCACGGATTGAATAATTCTTGCTGCAATGCCGATCTTAATTATGTTTCCCCAAGATCTTCAACTCTCTAGTCAAAAATGATAAAAATTCAATAGGCCTTGAATGTGATTTTCATAGTCCTTACTTTTTCCTCTATGTACAGCTCCTTAATCTGACATGGTTCAAAGGCAGCTCCAACTTCTGCCCCCAGGAACCAAGTGTGGCTTTGCAAATGCTTTGGCGTGCCTGAACATCTGTGCTGGTCTAATAACACCTGCTCCTCCTGAGCGCCCCCACTCTGGGCTGCAAGCGAACCAGGCTCCAGGCAAGTTGTATATGGCAGACCCTCCTAGCTTTTGTGTTTCCCAGCACTTTGCTTGGCTAACAAGTAGGGAAGGCTTTTGATACAGCATTTGAGCTAATCTGGACAATCAGATGATCAATATATTGGCTAAGAACACAAATTCTTTAACCAAACAATATTCTATTTTTAGTTATATAAGTACTAGAGGCCTGGTGCATGAATTCGTGCACGAGTGGAGTCCCTTGCTCAGTCCCGATTGGGGCCAGCCGGCCACGGGGAGGGACTGAGGGAGGTTGGCTGGCCGTGGGAGTGCATTGACCACCAGGGGGCAGCTCCTGCATTGAGCATCTGCTCCCTCCCTAGTGGTCAGTGTGTCATAGTGACCTGTTGACCAGTCGCTTAGGCTTTTATACATATAGATGTTCATACTCAAATTGTCTACAATTGATTGGTATTTTTTATATATATATTTAATCTTCATCTGAGGATATTTTTTCCCCATTGTTTCTTAGAGCAGAAGGGAGGGCTGGAGAGGGAAGGAGAGAGAGAAACATCGATTGGTATGCACTGGAATGGGGCCAGGGATCTGAACCTGCAATTGGGGTATATGCCCTTGACTGGGAATCAAACGTGTGACCCTTCAGTGCACGAGCTGGCGCTCCAACCACTGAGCAACACGGGCAAGGTATTGGTATTACATTTATGAGAGAATGAGGTGACATGAATTGTACCCACTAAAATCACTGCCACAGAGAAAGTGATGTTTTGTAAAACGTTTTGTAAGATGAGGGGTTTACTACACAATGCAATATACAGATGATGTATTATAGAATTGTGCCCCTGAAACCAACCTATAATTTTAGTAATCAAGGTCACCCCAATAAATTCAATATAAATGATTAAATAAATAAGGAAAAAAGCAAAAATGAAGGGTTTACTGTCTTTCATCTTTAAGTCTGAAATTAAAATCTGCAGGACAAGTTAGGTCTTTATTACTGGCACTCATTTAAAAAGGTGATTTTAATTTACAAAAGACAAAGTGGGTCTATATTTGTAAACATTTATTCTCTTGAACTGAAAAAGGCTTGCATCAGCACACATTGTACAGCCTTTCAAATTACACAGAATTGAAAAAAAAGGTTCCTTGTAATTAGTGCAATGAATCTTTGATGTCCAGTGATCTGCTGCAAACAATGAAAACAAACTTTAAACTGCTTAAGAAGTTTCCAGCACTCATCAAATGCATTTCTGTAGGTGACAAAAAATCCACGAGGAGGGGAATGCAAATAAGTGGCATTTAGTTATTGGAAGGACTTAAAAAAAGTATTTTCCAGCCTAGAATGATTCCTATTCCCCTTTGAGTCTAAGTGGTTTGATTGAGAGGCCTTAAGAACATAATTTACTTCACACTTAATGGTCATACTACCTAAATGAATAAGGAAAGAACCCACTGAGGGAATTCTGTGTTTTCTGGAAATTGTTTCTGTGTTTAGATACAGGGGAAGAGTAATCTGCTTGTGGGCTCTCCTTAGTCACCCTTCAGCCCCTCAAAAGGACAGCAAATGGTTCTGACTTGGTTATTCTATTCCTGTATTCTTTTCCCCCAAATTCTATGTTGGATCACACCGTGCTGGCTGCAAAAAAGAAATACAGGTTGCAACTAATTGTAATAATTTTGAAGAATAATTTGCTGTACAACAGAGCTTTGGATCTGATACAAGAATTCAGAAATATAAAACAAAATAACTATAAAAGTCAGGAGACATTTGAACAGCATTTCCTCAGAAAAAGCTGTATGACTCCGATGTGGATTCCTAGTCACTGGGGTGCAGTGTGGATCTCCCCGCTTTGCTGGAACACCGGCCTGTCTTCAAAAGCTGTTTCACCCTGACCACACCCCCTAGGAGTCTCTATCATGTTAACAGGAGCTCTGAATACCAAGCCAATTAAAGATGGGAGAGCACAGGGGAATCATAAAGGCCCAGGGTCCAAGGTGACTGTTACTGAGAACTTGCCCTTTCCAAAATGTGAAAGTCATAGTGCTTCTTGCTTGTTCTCAGCTTAAATTTGTTAACTGAGTTAATTTGTTTCTTCAATGCATTCTGTGCAGCTGAGATGGAGGGGAATGTGGCTAGGACGGTGTACGTGGAGGCCAAGTCAATGGGTTTAGAGCGTTCAGAATTGATAGTGCTGTCCCCGCTGCCACAGCAGAGCGGGTGACGACGCAGCTGGGACTGGGACTGGGGGTCCCGCAGCCACCGGATCTTGGCGCCAATTTTAAAGAGTTCCCCAAAGAGCTTCTCGGCTTCCATGCGAGTTATTCCATCTGGTAGTTCAGTAATTTCCAAGACTTTCCCAACAACTAGAAGGGAAAAGGTGTAGGATTAACAATCCCTGTTACTGAAGAGAGGCAAAATGTACTCTAACCCCAATATGACATAGAAAATGAACAGAATTTTCTAAAACCATTCAAATCCACAGAAGTATAATTGTTATGATAATCTTTCAATCATTCCTAAGTACCCCCTGGCAAGGAGTGCAGAGCTAACAGTGCCAACTACCCATTTCAGTCTTCACTGACAGCTGCACACACACAACACAGCACTGCACAGTGGCTTCTCCCAATGAGGTGTGTGCTTCTGGGCAGCTCCCTGCACCTCACGTTCCCAGTGTAAAAGGAAGATAGCAACACTTGCCCTACGCACCCAATGAAGCTGAGTAGAAAGTTAAGGTACATATTTGACAGCACTTTGCCACGGAAGGTGACATATTTGTTCATTCACACTGCCTCCGTATGGACGTAAGGGCTACTTCCTTTCTCAAACAACAGAGGCAAAGAGCTCATTCTACCTGTACTTGTCACACACATCGTTTCCCTTTGGTCCCTTCATCCCTCCTAAACCCAACCTGTACCTTACTATGCTCTCCAACTTGAGATGAAATAGCACTGAAAGAGCATATTCAAGCACCCTATATTATGGACGGCATAATTCCCTAAGACCTTTGCAGGACTCCAGGGAGAGGAAAACCCATTTCTGTGCTGGGGTACAGTTTTAAAGACTGGCGACGTGGTCAACAGTTTCTAGAAGCACATCCAGCCGTCTCAGGGACACACCTGCTTCTCCCGCACCAAGGTCAGTGGATGCAGCTTTCTTAGCTTGTTTCCTTCCTCGGTTTCCATGCCTGTTGCCAGACTGACCCTGAAAACCCACCAACAGATGAGAAATAAGGTTAACAATGCTGACAAATATGTTTGTGATGTTTAAACACTTAATACATAACCATAGTCAGTCTGGGTTTTGTGTTTCAGCAGAAAAATTCAACCCCAGGCCTCTTGAATTCCACCTTTGTGGCAGTGGCCCCCCGTCCCTCACTATGACCAGTCACTTTCTGGGCTTTCCTGAGCAGCATGCCCTGCACCCAGCCCATCCGGGATACTGCCCAGCCAAGCAGCACGACTGTCCCCTGGCTCTGCTCTCGATGAGGCAGTGACAACACTAAGAAACCCACGGCGGAGGCAGAGAGCTCTCCCTGTGCAGTGCCAATAGGAAGGCCCAGGCCCGCACTCAGCCACAGACGTATGATGCTCTGCCAACAACGCCTACAAGGTCTGACGGCCGGCACTCTCACCTGTTGGGGTGGCAAGTGTCCATGCAGAACAGTAGGAGGGTTGTACTGCAGTGGTTGGCCAAGTAATGGATACCTGGCATCTCCTGAAAGTCAACAGAAACATTTTTATATTTTTCTCTACTCAGTTATAATATACTTCCTAGAGTTTTCTAAGTTGTCTCAGTTCAGTAGGTTCTGACATAGTTTTAAAAGAGTTAAAAGTTCTAAATATCCTTTAAAAAGTTGGTGTAAACTTCTCAAAGGACTAAGAACTAATAAAAGTGGTTATGAAGGAGGGTAAGTGGTGGGAACTGGGGTGACGGGATAGGATGAAGAGAAACTTCTCTATATACCTTAACATTCCATATGAAATCCATCAAAATGACTATAAATACCTCCTCCAACCACTTGAGATGCTAAAATCCACATTTTCTCTAATGATTAACAATGAATATAACTTACATTTCAGAAGGAAAAGACCCTAAAAAAACATTAAGCTCCCTAGTTCCCCAAATTCACAATTAACTACTATAAATATTTGCATGCATGTATTTACATATATGCATACAAACATTTTTAGAGTCTTAACCAATAGGAGTATTTACACTATAAGCTCTCTTTAAAGTTTGTATTTTTAATTTTCACTTGCTTAGAAAGAGTGGCACAGTTCTTTACGGTATTCATGAGCAAGTATCCTCTTCCTGAATCAAGGAGTGTGGGCTAGTCAGGAGGGAGACCCTCCAATTATTTTGGTTCACTCAAGAATGCCTGAAGTATCACATGGAAAGGGCTTAATAAATGCTGACTGCAAAACCCTTGTCCTGGAGAAGAATGCTTTCATTTGCTATATCCTCTTCTTATTTTAACCACAAATCCCGACATTTAGCACACTCCATGTTTGGAAGAGGGTGATAGGCAGGTGCTGGAAAGCCTCTTCAGGAAATGATGCATCCCCTTTCTTGACAGTTTCATAGCAGAGAGAAGCAGGTGTGAACTCTCTATCCCTCTATGGGCTCTTTTCTGATGTTGCTTGGGCAGCTTTCTGGCAGAACACACCCATGACATACTTGCTCCTTCCCAAGCACTAGCTGAAGGGCGGGTATGACATAGAGGCTTAGCACTGAGACAACATGCACATGTGAATTGTGAAGATGCATAAAAAACAGCTGCAAAGAAGTCAGAGTTAAGTTTAGGCCCATGGAGCAGTATTCTTTTCAAATATGGAGATGAGGTTGTAGTCGGCAGTAACCAAAGATCCATCCTTATAGACCGTGCTCTGTGCTCCTCTTGGGGCCGTGGTTGGCAAACTGCGGCTCTTTGGCCCATGGTGTGTGGCTCTTCCTAAGCCTTAGGAGTACCCTAATTAAGTTAATAACAATGTGCCTACCTATATAGTTTAAGTTAAAAAAAATCTGGCTCTCAAAAGAAATTTCAATCGTTGTACTGTTGATATTTGGCTCTGTTGACTAATGAGTTTGCCGACCACTGTCTTGGGGCATTCATACTAGACAAGGCATCTCAATATTACTATATTGCCATATAGTTTCAACCCACATGCTATTTCAATTTCTTCTTTTATTTATTTTTAATTGTTTGAAGTAATACATATGTCTTTTTCCCCCATTGACCTCTCCCCAGCACTCCCACCCCTCAACACATACCCTCACCCCACTACTGTCTGTGTCTATTGGTTATGCTTACTTGCCGGAAGCCAATTCCAACATGCCATAATTGCAAGAGTTTCATCAAAAGGTTGATGGAACTTGGGGACTCAACAAGGGCTGAGTCACATATGTTGTCACCTATTGGGAATGGCTAATGGCATTTCCCCAAACCTGAAAAGGGATGATTGTTTGCTGCCAGGCAGCTCAGGGCATCTTAATCTACATGTTATTGCCTCCTACTGGCCAAACACCTGAACAGCCTAGGCTGATTCCCCCAATCTGACAATGGACGCTGTATATGAAACCCTGACCCTTTGAAGTGTATATTTCCACCTCGCCTCAGGACAATTTGTGTTAATAAAAAGCATGGGGTCCTGAGACGAAGAGATCTTAGTTCCTTTTAGCTAAGCTCCTCTGACCCCCATATGCCTTTCAAAATTATGCTTTGTCTCTGGACTCTTAAAGTTATACACGGAGTGGACATAAGACATTGGGGGATAGGGGAGGCTAGGGGACTGTCTAGGGCGGGGGGATAAAATGGACACATATGTAATACCCTTTGTAATACTTTAAGCAATAAAAATTAAAAAAAAAAAAAAAAAAAAAGTTATACACGGCCCCTTTTCCAGATTGCTGAACCCTTCTTAATGCCAGAACAAGAACCCCGGCACTTATAGTATATGCATGCATACAAGTCCTTTGGTTGATCTCTTACTCCCTCCTCCCAGCCTTCCCTCATAGGTTGGACAGTCTGTTCCATGCTTCTATGTCTCTGGTTCTATTTTTTGTTCATCAGTTTGTTGTTCATTATATTCCACAAATGAGTGAGATCATGTGATATTTATCTTTCTTCAACTGGCTTATTTCTTTTATTTTTTATAAGAGAAAGCTTCTTTAGAAAGTCACAGAAGTGGAAGAAGTCAGCTGTAGAAGAAATGGGCTCAGGAAACAAAGTTACAGAGGCAGAGAAGGGCCCTTGGAGCTTGGGAGAAAGGTAAGGGTAACATGCCCGGGGGAAGAAGAGCGGGAGGGGGAAAGTGTGAGTGTGCTCTTGGGAGGGAGAACCGCCTCACTTTATAGCATGCTTTATTTTTCTGGGTTAAAGTAATTGGCTTTGTAGAAAATTTGGAAATAGAGTATTGTTTACAAAGGAGAAAATAAAAAGCACCTTAGTAATTCCATCATTTCTAACATTTTGGTGTGTACCTTTCCAGTCTTTGTTCTACATGTGTATGCTCACACATGTGTATATGTTATTTTATAATTCTTTTAAAAAAATGGAGACATAATTAACATAAAACAAAATGCACATCTTTAGTGTTAGGTTTGAAGACTTCTAACAACTTTAAGAGTCCATGTAATCATGCCCCAGAAAAGATAACAACCATTTCCATTTCCTAAAAAGTTCCCTCAAGCTCGTTTCCAGTCAACTCCATATCCCATCCATACCATGATCTGATTTCTAACGTCGGTTTAGTTCACCTTTAGTTGGAGTTCATATAATTGGAATCATATAGTATGTCTTCTTTTGTGTGTCTGGTTTGTTTTTTGCTTATGTAGCTCTGAGCTTCTTCCATGTTGTTGCATGTCAGTAGTTTGCTTTGTTCATTTTCATTGCTGAGCAGGATTCCATTGCAAGGATAGGTGACAACTTGTTTATCCAGTCTCCACTATTGGATATTTGGGTCTGTCCAGTTTGGGCTATTATAGGTTGTTATAAATGTTCTTGGACAAGTCCTCATAAACACGTTTCCACATCTCTTGGGTAAATACCTAGTAGGGCAACTGCTACATTGTAAGACACTATTAAATCTTTTCTCAAAGTGCTTTTATCATATTACACTTCCACACCAATGTGAGAATCTTAGTTGTTCTGTATATTCACCAACATTCGGTGTTGGTAGTTTTTTTTTATTATAGCCATTCTAGTGGGGGCAAAATAGTATTTCACTCAGATTTTAATATTTCTTTCCCTAATGAATAATGATGCTGAGCATCTTTTCCAGGTCTTCTTTTTTGAAATTCCATGGAACGTATTTTTAAAAATCACCCACGTTTCAATGATTTCCCCTTTAAATGATTCTTTAAAACATGATTTTTAGAAAACTGCATAGTATTCCTTATATATGGATATACTATAATCTAATTCTTTTTTTTTTAAATATATTTTTATTGATGAAGATATTACATATGTGTCCTTGTCCCCACGTTACCCTCTACCCCCCCCCCGCTTATGCCCTCACCCCCCCCCCACCCCCCCGTTGTCCGTGTCCATTGGTTAGGCCTATATGCCTGCATGTAAGTCCTTTGGTTGATCTTTCCCCCTTACCCCCACGCTCCCCTACCCTCCCTCCAAAGCCCGACAGTCCAATCAATGCCTCTCCGTCTCTGGATCAGTCCTTGTTCATCAGTTTATGTTGTTCATTATATTCCACAAATGAGTGAGATCATGTGGTATTTATCTGCTCTCCAGTTCCATCCATGCTGTGGCAAATGGTAAGAGTTCCTTTTTCTTCTTCCTCTTCTTAAAGAATACCTTTCAGCATTTCATATAATGCTGGTTTGGTGGTGATGAACTCCTTTAGCTTTTTCTTATCCGTGAAGCTCTTTCTCTGACCTTCTATTCTGAATGATAGCTTTGCTGGATAAAGTAATCTTGGTTGCAGGTTCATGCTATTCATCACTTTGAATATTTCTTGCCACTCCCTTCTGGCCTGCATGGTTTCTGTTGAGAAATCAGCTGACAGTCGTATGGGTACTCCCTTGTAGGTAACTGACTGTCTTTCTCTTGCTGCTTTTAAGATTCTCTCTTTGTCTTTTGCCCTTGGCATTTTAATTATGATGTGTCTTGGTGTGGTCCTCTTTGGATTCCTTTTGTTTGGGGTTCTCTGCGCTTCCTGGACTTGGAAGTCTATTTCTTTCACCAGGTGGGGGAAGTTTTCTGTCATTATTTCTTCAAATAGGTTTTCAATATCTTGCCCTCTCTCTTCTTCTGGTACCCCTATAATTCTGATGTTGGTACGCTTGAAGTTGTCCCAGAGGCTCCTTACACTATCTTCATATTTTTGGAATCTCTTTTCTTTTTTCTTTTTCAGTTGGGTATTTTTTGTTTCTTTGTATTTCAAATCTTTGACTTGATTTTTGGGATCCTCTTGTCTGCTGTTGGATCTCCATATATTATTCTTTATTTCAGTCAGTGTATGCTTAATTTCTAGTTGGTCCTTTTTCATGTCCTCCATGGTCTCACTATACTTATTGAGGGACTCATTAAATTTATTGGCGGTTTCCATAAAATTCTTGAAAAACCTTATAAACGTGGCCTTGAACTCTATATCCAGTCGTTTGCTTTCCTCCATTTCTGCCATTTGTGACCTGTTTCTTTGGCTCCGCATTTTGGCTGCTTCCCTGTGTTGATAGAGTGGCTTTGTGTGCTAGGTGTCCTGTAGGGCCCAGTGGCTCAGCCTCCCCAGTTACCTGAGGTGGACACTCTTGGTACACCCCCTCGTGGGCTTTGTGCACAGTCTTGTTGTAGCTATGCCTTGGTTGTTGTAGGATCACTGGGAGGAATTGACCTCCAGGGCAATTGGCAGCGATAATCAGCTGTGTCTGCAGTGGGAGAACTTCTGTGCTGGAGACACCCTTCTGGGGCAAGACTTGCTTCAGTGGGGCTTTGGTGCTCACTGAGACTGTACCCTGAGTGTGTCCCTTATGGATCTGAGGAGTTGTGATCTGGATGGTTCCCCTCTGACCACTGGGTACAGTGGCTCTTGGATCTAAGGAGGTGCTAATTTAGCCTCTGCCTGAGGTTACACAGCAGGAACTACAAAGAGAACTGCAGATTCCCCTTCCTTTTTTTTTGGAGTTTGGAAGTGCCCTGATGATGCTCAGCTGTGTAGGAATGCAAGCCGCTGTGGGGCCTTGGGCCTTCTCTTGGAAGCTCTGGGTCTATCTGGCCCGGCTGTGGTTAGGTAATTACAGGTTGCAAATGGCCGGGGCATTCATATGCAAAAGCCTCTGCCGCAGCCTGGGCGGGGCGGGGTCTCAAGGAATCAAAGGGCGGAGAAAGCAGCTATGGCGGAGCCTCAGCCCTGCCCTAAGGAGTCGCGAGTCCCAGTGTCCTGGCAATGGCTGCAAGCACCTCTGAGGGAAAGCCGCTCTCAAGCTCGCCCGCTGCCCGACAGTCCAGTATCTCCCCGTATGAGTCCTGGGTCCCCAGAGACTTCCCGGAACCAGATTTCAGAGCCGTCGGGAGCTTGTGTCTCCCTCCGGATTCAAAAAGACAGCCGCGTCCTCAGGTGCCAGACCCTTTCCGTGCGCGAGCCCCCGTACCTCTGCACTCCACCTCCGCAGCTCCTCCCGCTCGCAGTGTGCTTTTCTTTCCTTCTAGTTGTAGAATTTACACTCAGCCAGCCCTCCTGTAGTTCTGGATGATGTCCACCTTGTGTTTTTGATGCATTTATCGATTGTTGTAGGAAGCAGCAATTTCCCGGTGTTTATCTATGCCGCCATCTTAGTTTTTCCTATAATCTAATTCTTACTAAAGGACACTTATGTTGTTCTGAAAAGATGTTTTGCTATAGAATAAACTCTTCTGTACATAAATCATTGTTTGCAATGATTGCATGCATTTATCCTTATAGTAAATTCCAGAAAATAAAACCAATCGTTTCCATATTATTTTATAACTAGAGGCCTGGTGCACAAAAATTTGTGCACTCGAGGGGGTTCCTCAGCCCGGCCTGTGCCCTCTCGCAGTTTGGGACCCCTCGGGTGATGACCACCTGCTGGCTTAGGCCCGCTCCCCAGGGGATTGGACCTAAGCTGGCAATCAGATATCCTTCTGGCAGCCGGGAGCCCTTGGGGAATGTCCACTTGCCAGAGGGGAGCAGGCCTACGCTGCAGTTGGATATCCTTAGCACTGCTGAGGAGGCGGGAGAGGCTCCCACCACCACCACTGTACTGGCAGCCATCAGCCTGGCTTGTGGCTGAGCAGAGCTCCCCCTGTGGGAGCACACTGACCACCAGGGGGCAGCTCCTGCATCAAGCGTTTGGCCCCTGGTGGTCAGTGTGTGTCATAGTGACCAGTCATTCCCAGTCTTTCTGCTGTTAGGGTCAGTTTGCATATTACCCTTTTACTATATAGGATAGAGGCCTGGTGCATGGGTGGGGGTCGGCTGGTTTGCCCTGAAGGGTGTCCCGGATCAGGGCGGGGGTCCCACTGGAGTGCCTGGCCAGCCCGGGTGAGGGGCTGATAACTGTTTTCAGGCTGGCCACACCCTCTTTAGGGTTGGGGGTCCCCACTGGGGTGCCTGGCCAGTCTGGGTGAGGGGCTGGGGGCCGTTTTCAGGCTGGCCAATCGCCCCCGGCGATGGAAGCTCTCAGCCTCTCCTTTTTTTCTTTTTATTCTGGGATTTATTTACCTTCTATAATTGAATCTTTGTAGCCTGGAGTGGAACTCAGAACCGGCCAGGGTGGGAGGGAGGGAAGCTTGGCTTCCTCCATCACCAGGGGCAACCCAAGACTCCAGCTCCGTGGCCATAGCTGGCTGAAAGCAGGTATCTGGGGTTTATTTACCTTCTATAATTGAAACTTTGTTGCTTTAAGTGGAGCTCAGAGCTGGGGCCGTGGCAGGCGGAAGCTTGGCTTCCTCCGTCATTGGGGCAACCAAGCCTCCTGCTTGCTCCAGCTCCGTGGCTGCTGGCCACCATCTTGGTTGGGTTAATTTGCATATAGTCGCTCTGATTGGCTGGTGGGTGTGGCTTACGGCGTAGCGAAGGCACGGTCAATTTGCATGTTTGTCTTTTATTAGTGTAGATCATTGCTTTTGTGTGTATTTCTCCAATTAGACTGAGAATTGATGAGGATGAAGACTTCATCTTATTCATTTTTGTACATCAGGGGGATAGCAAGTTCTCAATAAATGTTTAATAAATTTTTGAATAAACTCTTGAGATATATTACTATAATACAGAAATTAGAAATATAAAACAATTATAGAACATTTTTTATGGAGGAATGGAGTCTAAGGATAATAAGTTAACACCATTTTAATCCTGTCATGTAAGTAATTACTAAATTAGTAATTAATTATTAATTGGTAATGAAATATTAAAGTCAGAAGAGTATATGGTAATAAATACGCCTGGTGAAGGTGGAAATGTAGTCCCGTGGAAAACTGGAAGGTAGCAATACCAAGATAAATCACAGATATTACGATTGATATTTTAAAATTCTTGAGGCTGTGATTTGTTGTGTGCACACATACCTTGCCCAGGGATAAAAGGTCTAGAGAACGGGGGGATGATGGAAAGTGGTGGTCCAGAAGAACGAACAGTTTTCAGGGTGGATAGCTGAGCTGGTGCTGGCGATGGAGCTGGTGAGATAATGGGACTACTGAGTTGAGGGCTGTGCTGTAATTACATCAAGAAAATGGAACAGCACTTTAGTCAGGCTTTTTTCAAGTTTCCTTTGGAAAAAAATTTTTATTCTTTTTGATTATAAATATAATACTACAATAATATATACTTGTTATTACAAAAATTAAAACATTATGGAAATTTATAATTTCCAACTCCCGAAGATAAGCACTGGTAAATGATTGTTTCTATGCATATGTATCCACACAGCCATGTTTTACAAAAATGAAAATAGACTGTACACCCTATTTTTGAATCTTTCTTTTGTACCTAGATGATAATATTGTAGATACTTCTTGATGAGAGAATATTTACATCAACCTCATTCTTTTTTTCACATTAACTGTTTTAACATTTCATTTTAAAACAATTCACCCCTGAAAAACAGTTGCAAAAATAGTACAATTCTCAGATTTTCCAAAGGTTAATATTCTATTATACTGGATTTATCATTTTTTTCTGAGCTTTTTGAGATCAATTGCTTACAACACCCCCTATCTTGAAATACCTTGTCTATTTCCTAAAAACACAAAAGTGCCACTAATTGTCACACTAATGTACTTCATAGAAAAAAAAAAATTTGAACTAGTCCAGAATCCAATCTAGAATGGAGTGAAGTGTTGCATTTAGTTGCCATGTCTCTTTGATCTTCTTAAATCTGGAACAGAGCCCCAGTTTTATTTCTCTTTCATGGACTCTGACATTTCTGAAGGTCATTCTGAAGATCAGTTATTTTGTGAAATGTTCCTCAATTTTGGTTTGCCTGCTGTTTTCTTTTTTTAAAATATTTTTTATTGATTTCAGAGAGGAAGGGAGAGGGAGAGAGAGCTAGAAACATCAATGATGAGAGAGAACCACTGATCGGCTGCCTCCACTGGGGAACAAGCCTGCAACCGGAGCACACGCCGTTGACAGGAATTGAACCTGGGACCCTTCAGTCTGCAGGTTGAGGCTCTATCCACTAATGCCTGCTGTTTTCTTATCAAAATGTTCACAATAGCCCTAACCAGTTTGGCTCAGTGGATAGAGCGTCAGCCTGCGGACTGAAAGGTCCCAGGTTTGATTGCAGTCAAGGGCATGTACCTTGGTTGCGGACACATCCCCAGTAGGGGGTGTGCAGGAGGCAGCTGATCCATGTTTCTCTCTATCGATGTTTCTAACTCTCTATCCCTCTACCTTCCTCTTTATAAAAAAATCATTAAAATAAAAAAAATGTTCACAATAACCCTGGCTAGATAGCTCAGTTGGTTAGAGCATCATCCCAATGTGCTAAGGTTGGGGTTTAGATCCCTGATCAGGGCACACAAGAATCGACCTACGAATGCATAAATATGTGGAACAACAAATCAATGTTCTCTTTCTCCTTTCCTCCCCGCCTCTCAAGTCAATTAAAAAAAAAAAAAAAAAGTTCATGATATACATTTGGTGAGGGAATACCAGAGAAGTGATATTGTGTCCTTCTCAGTGCATCATATGAGAAGGAACATGCTGTCCATATGTCATAACAGTACTGGTGATGTTTTTATTTCAACAGCTTGGTGAAGGTGGTGACTGATAGGTTTCTCCACTGTCAAATTACTATTTTTTCCTTTCTAGTTATAAATGTATCTTGTGGGGAGATATCTCTGAACAGAGATTATTTTACTTCTCTTTCCCATTTGAATGTCTTTTATTTCTTTTTCTTGTCTAATTGCTCTGGATAGGACTTACAGTATGATGCTGCTTGAGAGAAGACACTTTGTATGGTATCTACCTTTTAAAATTTATTGAACCCGGCCGGCATGGCTCAGCGGTTGAGCACTGACCTATGAACCAGGAGGTCATGGTTCGATTCCCGGCCAGGGCACATGCAGAAGGCAGCCGATCAGTGCGTCTCTCTCAGCACTGATCTTTCTCTCTCTCTCTCTCTCTTCCTCTGAAATCAATAAAATATTTTAAAAAATCTATTGAGACTTACTAGGTGGCTTAACATATGGTCTATCCTAGAAAATGTCCATGTCACCTAAGAGAATGTATATGGTGCTGCTATCCGGTAGTGTTCTCCATATGTCTGTTAGATCTAGTTGGTTTATTGTTCTTTATTTCCTTACTTATCTTCTGTCTGGTTATTCTAACCATTATTGAGAGTGGAGTATTAAGAGTCTCCAAATATTATTGTAGAATTGTCTATTTCCCCTTTAAATGTGTAGGTTTTTGCTTCATGCCATTTTGCTTGTCTATTATTAGATGCATGCTTATATTTGTTATATCTTATTGCTGACTTGAAACTTTTATTAAGTATACTAGAGGCCTGGTGCACAAAAATTTGTGCACTCGGGGGGGGGGGAAGAGGGGGGGCGTCCCTCAGCCCGGCCTGTGCCCTCTCGCAGTCTGGGACCCCTCAGGAGATAACGACCTGCTGGCTTAGGCCTGCTCCCGGGTGGCAGAGGGCAGGCCCAATCCCTAGGTGCAGCCCCTGGTCGGGCTCAGAGCAGGGCTGATTGGGGAGTTGGGGTGCCACCCCCTGTCATGCACAGAGCAGGGCGGATTGGGAGGTTGCGATGCCACCCTCAGTCACACTCAGGGTAGGGCCGATTGGAGGGTTGGGGCACCGCCCCCTGTCACACTCAAGGCAGGGTCGATGGGGAGGTTGTGGCGCCACCCCCTGTCACGCACAAAGCAGGGCCCATCAGGAGGGTTGGGGTTCCTTACCCTGTCACGCACAGAGCAGGGTAAATCAGAGGGTTGGGGAGCTCCCCCCTGTCACGCACAGAGCAGGGCCCATCAGGGGGGTTGGGGAGTTCCCCCCTGTCATGCACAGAGTAGGGCCGATAGGGGAGTTGGCGCACCGCCCCCTGTCACACACAGAGCAGGGCAGATTAGGGGGTTGGGGCGCTGCCACTGTCACACTCAGGGCAGGGATGATGGGGAGGTTATGGCTCTACCCCATCACACACAGAGCAGGGCCGTGGGGTGGGGGGGTTGGGGCGCCACCCTCTATCACCCACAGAGCAGGGCCGATCAGGGGGTTGGGGTGCTGCCACTGTCAAACTCAGGGCAGGGCCGATGGGGAGGTTATGGCTCTACCCCGTCACACACAAGCAGGGCCCGTGGGGGGGGGGGGGCGGTTGGGGCGCCACCCTCTATCACCCACAGAGCAGGGCCGATCAGGGGTTGGGGCGCTGCCACTCTCACACTCAGGCCAGGGCCAATGGGGAGGTTATGGCTCTACCCCGTCACACACAGAGCAGGGCCCGTGAGGTGGGGGGGTTGGGGCGCTGCACCCTGTCACACAGAGCAGGGCCCGTGGGGTGGGGGGGTTGAGGCGCCGCACCCTGTCACACACAGAGCCGCAGGGTGATCAGGGTTTGGGGAGCTTCCCCCTATCAGGCACAGAGCAGGGCCGATCAGGGGGTTGGGGCGCCTTCCCCTGTAGCGAACAGAGCAGGGCCGATAGGGAGGTTGTGGCCCTGCCCCCTGTCACACACAGAGCCGCAGGGCGATTATGGGGTTTGGGCGCTGCCCCCTGTCATGCTGATCCCGGTGCCGGGGGTCCTCTCAGCTCCGCTGATCCCGGTGCGAGGAGGCATATTACCCTTTTACTATATAGAATAGAGGCCTGGTGCATGGGTGGGGGCCAGCTGGTTTGCCCTGAAGGGTGTCCTGGATCAGGGTGGGGATCCCCACTGGGCTGCCTGGCCTGCCTGGATGAGGGGATGATGGCTGTTTGCAGCTGGTCACACACCCTTCAGGGTGGGGGTCCCCACTGGGGTGCCTGGCCAGTCTGGGTGAGGGGCTGAGGGCTGTTTTCAGGCTGGGACTGAAGCTCCCAACTGCTCCTTTTTTTCCTTCTTTTTTTATTCTGGGCTAGCTTTAGCTCTATGGCTTGGCTCCAGCTCTGAGGCCTCAGCTGCTGAAAACAGGTATCTGGTTTGTTTCAGTTCTATAATTGAAACTCTGTATCAACTCCAGCTCTGAGATCCCAGGTCTCTGAAAGCTGGTTTCTGGGGTTTTGTTTAGCTTCTATATTTGTTACAATGTTTTTTGAACTGCAAGCTCAGAGGCCGGCAAGGCAGGCGGGGAACGTTGCAGTCCTCCGTCACTGAAGCAAGCAAGCCTCATGTTCAGTTTAAGCTGCCTGGCTGCCGGCCGCCATCTTGGCTGGCAGTTAATTTGCATATCGCCCTGATTGGCCAATGGGAAGGGTAGCGGTTGGACGCCAATTACCATGTTTCTCTTTTATTAGATAGGATAATGTCCTTTGTATCTTGCAAACAGTTTTGATCTACTATTATTTTTTTGCTACTATTTTTCTAAATTACTTAAAGTTCTTTTTTGTTCCTCATTTCCTGCACTACTGACTTCTTTTGTGATTACTTGACTTTTTTGTAGTCAAATATTTAAATTTCTTTCTCATTTCTTTTTGTATATATTCCATATTTTTTTTTTCTGTATGATTTCCTTGGGGATCACACTTAACATCCTCTTTTGGCCCTAGCTGGTTTCAGCTCAGTGGCTAGACTGTCAGCTTGTGGACTGAAGGGTCCCGGGTTCAATTCCGGTCAAGGGCACATGCCCAGGTTGTGGACTCGATCTCCAGCAGGGGGTGTGCAGGAGGCAGCCAATGATTCTCTCTCATCATTGATGTTTCTCTCTCTTCCTCCCTCTCTCTCTGAAATCAAAATAAATATATTAAAAGAAAACAAAAAAACATCCTCTTTTGGCTGATGGCATTATAAAATTACATTTTTATACACTATATGCCCCCAAACAACCCAATAATACTTTTTTTTTTTTTAAACTCACCTGAAGACATGCTTAGAGGGAAGGAGAGAGGGAGAGAAGCATTGTTTGGTTACCTTCTGTACACTAATTCTTTTAAGTGCATTAGTCTCTTAAATAATGTAGGAAACAAAATGAGGAGTTACAAACCAAAGTTACAAAAATACTACCTTTTAGATAACTTTAAAAAATCGAGTCTCTTAAATCATGTACAAAGCAAAAAGTACACTTACAAACGACTAGTATTACACTATTAGCTTTTATAATTGCCCATGAATTTAACTGAGAGCTCTATTTCTTCAATATGCCTTTGTGTTGCTGCCTAATGTTCTTTCATTTCACTCTGCAGGACCCCTTTGCAAATTTCATGCAGGGTAGGGCTCAGCTTTTGTTTATCTGGAATTCTGAATTTTTCCTTTACTTTTGAAGGAAAGTTTTGCCAGATGAAGGATTTTTTTTTTTTAAATATATTTTTATTGATTTAGAGGGGAAGGAAGAGGGAGAGAGAAACATCAATGGTGAAAGAGAATCATTGATTGGCCGCCTCCTGCATGCCCCCTACTGGGGATAGAGCCTGTAACCTGGGCTCAAACTGTGACCTCCTGGTTCATAGGTTGACGCTCAACTGCTGGGCCAGATGAAGGATCTTGATTGGCAGTTTTTCTTCTTCTTTTTGCTAATCCTCATCAAGCATATTTGTTTCTATTGATTTTTTTAGAGAGAGTGGGAGGGAAGGAGAGAGGGAGAGTGAGGGAGGGAGAAAGAGAAATATCTATGTGAGAGAGACATATCAATTGCTTCCTGTACGTGCCCTAACTGGGGCTGGGGGTTGAACCTGCAATCCAGGTATGTGCCCTTGAGTGGGAATTGAACCTAAGACCCTTTGGTGAGCAGGCTGATATGCTAACCGAGAAACACTGGCAAGGGCCAGTTCCTTTATTTAGCATTTTGAATACACTGACCTGCTGCTGCTAGCCTCCAAAGATTCTGATGAGAAATCTGATTATCTCTTTGAGGCTCCCTTTATATGATGAGTCATTTCTCTCTTGCTGCTTTTAATATTCTCTGTTTGTCTTTGAAAAGATTTATTATGTGTCTCAGTATAAGTCTCTTTGAGTTCATCTTAGAGTCTGTGGAGTTGCTTGAACAATTATATTCATGTTTTTAAAATCAAATTTTAGAAGTTTTAAGCCATTATTGCCACAAATATCCTCTCTGACCCTTTTCTCTTCTCCTTCTGGATGCCCACAATATGTATGTTGGTCCATTTGATGTTGTCACACAGGTCCCTTAGGCTGTTTACTTTTCTTCATTTTTTTTTTCCTGTCTGTTCCTCTGACTTGGTATTTTCCACTGTACTATTTTCAAGTACACTGATTCTTCCTTCTGCCTGCTCAAATCTGCCACTGAATTCTTCTAGTGAATTTTTTCATTTCAATTACGGTATTTTCAACTCCAGAATTTACTTTTGGTTTCTTTCTAGGTTTGCTGTCTTTATTGATATTTCCATTTTGTTCATACATTTTCTTTCTCCAAATCACCCTTTAGTTCTTCAAGCACCCTTCAGACAGCTGTTTTTAAGCCTCTGTCTAGGTCCTAGACCAGGGGTCCTCAAACTTTTTAAACAGGGGGCCAGTTCACTGTCCCTCAGACCGTTGGAGGGCCGGACTATAGTTTAAAAAAAAACTATGAACAAATTCCTATGCACACTGCACATATCTTATTTTGAAGTAAAAAAACAAAACGGGAACAAATACAATATTTGTATTGCATGTGGCCCGCGGGCCGTAGTTTGAGGACCCCTGTCCTAGACTCTAGGAGATCTGCCATCAGATCTTTTTCAGGGACAGTTTCTGTTGATGTATATTTTTTCCTTTGAATGAGCCATAATTTCTTGTTTTTTTGTATGTCTTGTGGGTTTTTTTATTTTATTTATTTTTATTTTTTATTGCTTAAAGTATTACAAAGGGTATTACATATGTGTCCTTTTTTTCCCCCTGCCCTTGACAGTACCCTTGCCTCCCCCCATCTTGTGGGTTTTTTTGTTTGTTTAAAAGTAGATATTTGACTCTGATAATGTGGTAAGAATGGAAATCAGATTCTCCCATTTTCTCAGGGTTTGCTGGGATTCTTTTTGTTATTGTTTTTGTTTATTGATTGTTGCCAGCTGTTTCAGTGCAAGGTCGGCCTGATAGCTAACTTTATGGTCTTCCCAGGATTTTATGGAGCCAATGTGGAATATCAAGACTATTTCCAGTTTTTCAATGTTACAATAGGGAAGAAAAAAATATCTGTGTACACATATTTTTGTATGCTTATTCCACAATTTTTACTGGACAAAATTTTAAGAAGTGAATTTGTGGACCAAAGGCTATGTACCTACACCACAATTTGGAAAAATGTCTCCAAAAAGAGTTGTAGTAATTTACAGTACCACCAAGAGTGTACAAGAGTGTGTAACTTCCTATCTCTGCTGACAGTGCAAATTAGTAATCTTTCTAAATTTTCCCAATTATATAAAAAATAACTTTACATTTCATCTGTTTAATGGCCATTGGCTGTAGTTTGTGAGCTAGCCTATAAATGATCTTTGACTTTTTATTTTGCTATGATTTTGTTATGTGCATTGTACATATTTTTTGTATAATCTTTAAAAAATATCTTTCAAAACCTTTTAATGTGGTAAGCTTTCAAATATATAGAGGTGTAGATAGATGAGTACAACAAACTTCCATCTCTCCATCATCCAACTTTGTGCTTTCTCCTGCTGTTTTCTCCCTAAAGTATTTAAAGCAAGTCTCAGATATCACAGCATTGCACTTGAAAATATTTTAGTGTATAAATATTTCTAAGAGATAAAACTATTTTAAAAATAACACCATTAATCATACTAAAAATTAAAATATTTAAATACTCGCTTTTTGTCCAAAAACATCTTTTGACTGTATCAATATCTAAGAAAGATCCATATGTTGCATCTGATTATTATATCTTTTGAGTCTCTTTTAATCTATAGCAGACTCAGCCTTCATTTCAAAATGCCTCTTATCTGTTAAAAAAAATGGGGCCAATTTGTCTAGTAAAATAAGGGCATGATATCATATAAGTTGTTTTTTTTTTCTTCCTGGATTTTCTGTAAATTATTAGCTCAACTTAGAGGCTTGATTAGATTCAGGTTCAAGATTTTTTTTTTCTTTTCTTTTTAATAAGAGCACATCATGGGATAATGTATATTTCCTCTACACCATATCAGGAGGCAAATAAGTTTGGTTGACCCACTTTTAGTGATGCTATGAATGATCAGTTACTTCAAGTGTTGTCTGCCTCATCTATCCATTTAAAGTTTCCCATAGCCTTTTCCTAAAGTTTCTGGCATTTGCTGATTATTTTTTCTTTTATTGATTTTAGGGAGAGAAAGTGAGAGAGAGAGAGAAAGAAAGATCGATTGGCTGCCTCCTGCATGCGCCCTGACCAAGGCCTAAGCCCACTACTTGGGCATGTGCCTTGACTGTGAACTGAATTGGTAACCCTGTGGTGCATGGGAAGATGCTCAACCAACTGAGCCACACTGGCCTGATGGTTTTTTCTTCATCCATTATTTTAATAGGATTCCATAATGGTGATTTTAAATTCTACCACTGCTTTTACATTTATTAATTGTATTTCTCCTATGATGAACAGCATTCCCTCATCAACTTTCTGGTTACACTAAAATGCAGTTTATATGAAAAAGTAGGATAATGGCATAATTCTTTTTCTTTATCAAATTTTAGATCTAATTTATCTTCTGATTAAAATTTTTTTTTGAATATGCAAAAGTTGGGAAATAATATTTAAATGTTGAAAAAATATTCTGGATATAAGAAGTATTCCAACTTCTTTACTAATCTGTTTGAGGTTTCAAATTCAGTATTAAGGCTTTTAGGTCAATCTTCTGTGACTAAAATATTGAAAGTATTAAAATTAAGCATCTTACCTGAACAATATTGTCTACATTGCTAAATTCCACACACTTCTGTCCTCTCTGGTGATCACAGTAATATTTGTTTTGTTTCCACTGCGGGGGTGAGTGGGCACGAGACTGTGGATTGTTTGGTACATTAAGCTGCATCATCACCATTCCTCCACTAGGTGGTGGAGGTGGCACAGCTGAAAATCAGAATTAGGATACTACATTAGCAAACAGAATCTTCAAAGACCAAGATAATAGCAATAATTTTACATTTCTGAACAAAATTTTACTACAATATATGTAACATAGATTTAAACCCTAATGTTTCTTGCAAAAAGTGTTGTTTAAAATGGCATTAAAGTGGACTCTGTAGACCTAAATATCTCACTTATCCTGAAACCAACAAGTCTATAGTTATTCAGAAAAGTCCAATTATCTATTCCAGAAACTAGTGAAGAGTAGCACAATTGAGATATGATATATAAAAGTGCTTAATTAAAAAAACTGAATTAATTGCCCAGCTGGGGTGTGGCTCAATGGTTGAGCATCGACCCAGGAACCAAGAGGTCACTGGTTCCATTCCTGGTCAGGGCACATGCCCGGGTTGTGGGCTCAATCCCCAGTGAGGGGCGTGCAGGAGGCAGCTGACCAATGATGTTTCTCTCTCATCAATGTTTCTATCTCTCTATTCCTCTTCCTTCCCCTCTCTCTAAAACTCAATAAAGCACTAAAAAAATAAAAAATAAATTTTAAAACAGGCATTTTTATAAATACAAAGAAAACTGGGGAAAAATAACCTACAGAAACTTTGACATACAGTAGAAAAGTTATTTTCTAGTAAATCGATTTCATGCAGTATAAAAGTTTGGGACTGGAATTAATTAACAAAGCACAATTTTAGTACCCTGAAATGTCCTATGACTCCAGGAAAATTTAAGTTCTTTTATTATGTTTTCCCATCTGAAAAAGGAGGCTAGAAAGACCTCCTTGGCTGGCTTTAAAGAGCTGTGATGATTATATATATGTCATATATGTCAAAACACCTTGCTAATTGTACTGTAGAGATAAAAGGACTATTAATTATAACTATTTCTTATCGGATTTATTTCTTTTGTGTACCAGTACTGCAGCATTGCTGGTATTAGGCACATAATCTGCCTGCCACTCACCATTTCAGTGTAAGGTAAGGGAGGATCCTGTGCCCTAGAAGGGCCATAGTTTGCACTGCAGTAACCATGGTAGTTCCAGTTCCCTGGAAATAGAACCAACCTGACCTGGCTAGGCAAACCACAGAAGGGCTGACTGCTTAAGGACATCTCAAAGTTATCTTCAGCCATAGCAGCCTATGTAGATGCAGCCACTATTGGTCATTTATTTAATAATCATTTCTTGTTTCTCATAGACTACATGTTAATAAATCCTTACAATAAAATAAGGTGTTATGATAAAGTACTGTTTAAAACGCCGGGGAAGTCTTTGTAGAAGAGGTAATTTTTGAGTAAAAATTTAAGGATGAGCAGGATTTTGGCAAACAGAGGATGGTGGATAGACACTCTCTAGGAAGAGGGAAGAATAGGCACAAAAGTACCTTTGGCATAAAAAAGCATACAGTATTCTGGAAACAAAGTTCTGCGTAAATTGAGCATGTAAGTATAAATAGGAGGCAAACTTGCTAGAGTTTAGATAGAGAATTTATGCAAATTTTTTATTCAGAGGAATGGCATGAAGAGACTTCTGTTTCAGGATAATAATTACAATAATTTTTGAAATGTCTGTATATGTGCTTGAGGAAGAGAAAAGCTGGGTGTAGGGGAAACATGAAATAAGCAAAAACACCTGATGGCTGCAAATAAAACATGAAAAGAATTGACCAAAAGTAGCAGCAGTGGGGAAGGAAAGAAGGTAACAGACTTGCGGAAATCATGAACATGAAAAGGGAGAACAGAGAGAGATAATTATGACTTTGAGCTTTGTTTTAGTTTATAGATAGGTAAGGAGAAATAGTAAATCTGAAGTCCCTTTGACACATCTGGGTTGGAATGTTCAGTAGATAACTGGCTATATGGTCGTCTCAGCAGAAATACGATTAGGGAAGTGTTGGCAAAAAGCAGTAGCTGAAGCCTAGGAGGTGTTGGATTACTTAGGAAGACCTTGAAGAGGAGCCAGAGTGCACCTAGAAGAGGATCCTAGAGAACATCAATATCTGAGAGGCAAGGAAGGAAGAGCCCGAGGAGAAGAACAGGACAGCAGTGTGCTAATGGCAGCAGTAGGAAGGAAGTAGACTGAGCCTGCCAACTCTGATTTCACATGGTGCCTTAAATATCTTAGTTATACCTCAGCACATAGCAAGCTGAAATCTTTTTCAAGAAGTGCCTAAGAAACTTAATTTAATTTTTCCTCAAGTGAAAAACCATCATCCTTTTGTTCAATTATCTGTTCATACCTGCACACTGGTGGCTTTGAAGCTGCTGGGAATTGCAGGGTGAAGTAGTTCGAGGAAACTGTACTTGTTCTGATCCTGGATGTTGTAAGTAACCTACTGATGAGCTAAGGAGGAAAAAAAAATAAAACAAACACAGAAGCACAGCATAATGAGACGGAGATGACTGTAAAGGTGCTTGGAACAAACAGTCCTACAAATTTATTAAATGAAATTATTCTTCAAATTGATTAGCAGTAAAAGTCAAATGCAACTCTTTTCTCTGTGAGTTATAATTATCTTTTTTTGGGGGGCGTGAGGGCATGTGCCAGGGGTAGGGGAGGCTGGGGGAAGGTCAATGGGGAAAAAAAGGAGACATATGTACTACTATTTGTAATACTTTAAACAATAAAATAATTAAAAAAATTATCTTTTTGATAATTATCTTTTAGATAATTATCATGTTTATTGCAATAATACCAATTTTTGAAACTAGGAAAAAAACAACTAATTCCACTACTCTTATTCCTTTAAAAATTATTCTAAATATACCTTTTGTATTGTTCTAATAATTACTTAAAAATAACTAACTTCATAAAATAAAAAGGTAATTTATTTGGATTTCAGTAAGCTGTATTTTAGAAAATAGAATATGTAGTTTGACAATGACCAGACTCAGAAAAAATATTATATTGTTTAAAAATGTACTATCTGAGAATAAAGGAAACAATAGAACATGATTCTGACATACTCTAACCTAAATACTAACAAAAACAAAAAAGGTGGTTAGCATAAAACCATTAAGTTATTGCCATATTTGTCAACAATAAGTCTTTTAGAGTCTAATATGCAATTTCTCATAGTAAGTCTTCAGTTTTCTTTTTATAGTAAATTCAGGAAGATAGTTTCAAATCAAAGAGAGGTACTATTAATTCTGAGAATTCTCAAGGAGTCAGAAATCTTAATCCTATGCTTCCTATATAATAAAGAGGTAATATGCAAATTGCCCATCACTCCAACACACAAGATGGCCGCCCCCATATGGACACAAGATGGCCTGCAGGGGAGGGCAGTTGGGGGCGACCAGGCCTGCAGGGGAGGGCATTGGGGGCGACCAGGCCTGCAGGGGAGGGCAGTTAGGGGCGACCAGGCCTGTAGGGGAGGGCAGTTAGGGGCGACCAGGCCAGCAGGGGAGGGCAGTTAGGGGCGACCAGCTGGCAGGGGAGGGAAGTTAGGGGTGACCGGGCCAGCAGGGGAGCAGTTAGGCGCCGATCAGGCTGGCAGGGGAGCAGTTAGGGGGTGATCAGACTGGCAGGCAGAAGCGGTTAGGGGCAATCAGGCAGGCAGGGAGGTGAGCGGTTAGGAGCGAGTGGTCCTGGATTGTGAGAGGGATGTCCCATATTGGAGAGGGTGCAGGTTGGGTTGAGAGACGCCCCCACCCCCTGTGCACGAATTTCGTGCACCAGGCCTCTAGTTGTAATATAAACCCTATTATTTACCACTCTTTTTTCATCATTTAAATAAACTTTCTTTACATAGTATTATTTCTGAACCTAGCTTTAATAGCTTTTTAATTTACATTTCATGTAATGCATTAAAATTACTACATTAGATCCAACTACTGAATTATAGGTAATACAGGGAGACATATTAAAAAACAGCATGATGACAAAATTAGGAAAATCCAGACTTTGGGACACTCTACAAATGTGTAAAAACACAAGCAATATGTATGGGGCAGTTGGAAATATCTATTAACTGGGTATTTGATATAATTAAGAAATGGTTAAAATTTTAAAGATGTGAAAAATATTATAATTATGTGGGTTTTAAAAAACCTTCAGTAGCCCAGGCCGGGTGGCTCGGTTGGTTAGAGCATCATCCCAATACACCAAGGTTGGGGCTTCGATCTGGGTCAGGGTACATACAAGAATCAACCAATGAATGCATGAATAAATGGAAAAACAAAGTGATGCTTCTCTCTCTTTGCTCCCCGTATCTAAAAACAATGAAAAAATATTTTAAAAAACCACACGTTTTAGGGATACTTATACTGAAATACTCACGAATGAAATAATATGAAATCTGGATTTTTTTCAAAAGAATATAGGAGGAAGATGAAATAGAAGTTTATATGAAAAGAGATTAATCATTAGTAAATAACTGTAGAAGCTAAGTGATGAGTACGTAGAAGATGAGTACACTCTCATCCTATCTAATAATAGACAAACATGGTAATTAACCATACCTCCGACATGCTTCCTATTGGCTAATCAGGGCGATATGCAAATTAACTGCCAACCAAGATGGCGGCCGGCAGCGAGGCGGCTGAAGCGAACAGGAGGCTTGCTTGCTCCAGTGATGAAGGAAGCCAAGGTTCCCTGCCTGCCGCTGCCGGCCTCTGAGCTGCACTCTAAGAAACAATGTTGCAATTATAGAAGCTAAACAAACCCCAGAAACCTGCTTTCAGCCAGCCAAGCCTCAGAGCTAAAGCCAGCTCTCAGTTCCAGTGACAGCCATTGAAGGTAAATAAATCCCAGAATAAAAAAAAAAATGAAAAAAAGGAGAGGTTGGGAGCTTCAGTCACCCACCAGCCTGAAAACAGCCCTCAGCCCCTCACCCAGACTGGCCAGGCAGCCAAGCGGGACCCCACCCTGATCCAGGACACCCTTCAGGCAAACCAGCCGGCCCCCACCCGTGCACCAGGCTTCTATCCTATATAGTAAAAGGGTAATATGCAAACTGACCCTAACAGCAGAAAGGCTGGGAATGACTGGTCACTATGACACACACTGACCACCAGGGGGCAGATGCTCGATGCAGGAGCTGCCCTCTGGTGGTCAGGGCGCTCTCACATGGGAGGAGCTCTGCTCAGCCATAAGCCAGGCTGCCGGCTGCCAGTACAGCGGTGGTGGTGGGAGCCTCTCCTGCCTCCTCAGCAGTGCTAAGGATGCCTGACTGCAATTTAGGCCTGCTCCCCGCTGGCAAGTGGACATCCCCCGAGGGCTGCCGGGCTGCCAGGCTGCCAGAAGGATATCTGACTGCCAGCTTAGGCCCAATCCCTCAGGGAGCGGGCCTAAGCCAGCAGGTGGTCATCCCCTGAGGGGTCCCAGACTGCGAGAGGGCACAGGCCGGGCTGAGGAACACCCCCCCCCCCCCCAGTGCACAAATTTTTGTGCACCAGGCCTCTAATCCTATATAGTAAGAGAGAAATATGCAAATTAGGCCAGGACATCACAACCAGCTCAGAGCATGCCCCCAGCCCCAGTGGATACACACCAAACACCAGGGCTAGGGGCGGGCTCCAAGTGGCCATGGCACAGCTCGGGGGCCCAGCTCTGAGGCCATTTCTGCTGGGGGTTCACGGGCAGGCATGCTGTGCCGCCTGCCCTGGGAGCAAGGCCCCCAGTAGACCTGCCCAGGGGGGCATGCTCTGAGCCACGCTGCAGCCAGGACCAAGGCCCCCAGCGGACCCGCCAAGGCGGGGTGTGCTCTGAGCCGCCGCGGGCCTAAGCCGTCAGTAGGATATCTCCTGAGGGCTCCCAGACTGTAACAGGGGGCAGGTTGGGCTGAGGGACACCCACCCAGTGCACGAATTTTGTGCACTGGGCCTCTAGTTATAAATATTTAAAAGTGTCCACAATAAAATGTTATGAAATGATTCTCTGATTCAGGTAACAATTCTTCAATTAATAAGAATTACAGTTCTATTGTTTTTTAGTGGCAGTAACTCAGTGTGGTTCAATAAAAGGTAAAAAGAAAGAAGTGTAAAGGGAAGATTTCATAAAACGTAAGTTTGGACCATATGACAACATATAAAAATAGTACTTTCTGAAATTAATGTTAATTATGATTGGACTGTGTTTATGTGAGAATTAGCTACCTGTGGAAATAATACAGCAGTTTGACAATTTGTAAATGTGGCATTACTGGAGAGAATAGAAAATTTCGCCAAAAGCTGAAAGGATTTTTTGGTTCTGTTCTAACTGGGGTAAATGTACCCTTGAGCCATGCAGTGCTTCCCACCCTGATCTTTTTCACTAAACACATTCTAATGGCCTAATCAAGTTATGAGACACATGCGTGATAGGAGGACACCAAGAATAGGACTGAAGGGTTCTGGGTTCAATTCCGGTCAAGGGCACATGCCCGGGTTGTGGGCTCGACTCCCCAGTGGGGGGCGTGCAGGAGGCAGCTGATCAATGATTCTCTCTCATCATTGATGTTTCTGTCTCTCTCTCTCCCTTCCTCTCTCTAAAATCAATTAAAAAAATAAAAAGCCATGAAAAAAAAAAATAGGAAAACGATTCAGTAGCCACTGGGATTGTAAATCAAAGGAAGATTTTATCAAAAGGTACCAAGGACCTTAAAAAGCAGTTATATCTTGGAAGCAACCCAAGTGCCCATCAATAGACGAGTGAATAAAAAAGCTGTGGTACATATATACAATGGAATATTACTTGCTCATAAAATAGAATGAAATCTTACTATTTACAATAGCATGGATGCACACAGAGGATAGTACTATGCTCAGTGAATATGTCACCCAACTCAGAGAAAGACAAATACCATATTTCACTTATATGTGAAATCTAAAGAACAAAATAAATGAATAAGACGGAAACAGACTCAGACACACAGAGAGAACTGTTGGTTGTCAGAGGGGAGGGGGGTTTAGGATGGGTGAAAGAGGGAAGGGATTAGGAAGCACAATTGGTAGCTACAAAATAGTCAAGGAGATGTAAGTAAAGCATAAGGAATATGGTCAATAATATTGTGATGACTATGTATGTTATCAGCTGGGGTACTGGAAATATCAAGAGGAACACTATGTAAAGTATATGACTGTTTAACCACTAAGCTGTACACCTGAAACCAATACAAAATAACATTGAGCCCTAGCTGGTTTGGCTCAGTGTTTAGAGCAGGGGTCCTCAAACTTTTTAAACAGTGGGCCAGTTCACTGTCCCTCAGACCGTTGGAGGGCCGGACTATAGTTTAAAAAAAAAACTATGAACAAATTCCTATGCACACTACACATATCTTATTTTGAAGTAAAAAAACAAAACGGGAACAAATACAATATTGGTATTTGCATGTGGCCTGCGGGCCGTAGTTTGAGGACCCCTGGCTTAGAGCACTGGCCTGTGGACTGCAGAGTCCCAGGTTCGATTCTGGTCAAAGGCATATGCCTGGGGCACGCAGGAGGCAGCCAATCATGATTCTCTCTCATCATCGATGTTTTTATCTCCTTCTCTCCCCCTTCCTCTCTGAAATCAATACAAATATATTAAAACAAACAAACAAACAAAAACAACAAAATAACGTTGAAAGAAAAAAATTAGAAAAACTGTTTTTATTGACTTCAGAGAGAAGGAAGAGGGAGAATGAGACAGAAATATCAATGAGGAGAATCACTGATCAGCTGCCTCCTGCACGCTTCCTATTGGGGATTGAGCCTGCAACCCAGGCATGTGCTGTGAATGGGAACCGAACCGTGATCTCCTGGTTCATGGGTTGGCACTCAACCACTGAACCACACCAGCTGGGCAGAAAAACAAACAAACAAACAAACCCCAACAACACCATATCTTTAACCTGTTAATTACCCTCTAAGGACTCTATGCCATGGAAGAAATTCAAGTTGCACTGAAGATGAATCAATAAAGTGAAAAAAAAAAGGGATATGTCATACATGTCTATAACAGGCTAAATAAATTCTTGCATATTCATAAAATTGAGCAGTGTAATAATTAAAAGCTATATTTACAAAGAAAATTTTAATGACATGGGAAAACACTGTATCAAATGAATAAAATATATATATAAAATATATCCAATAGAATCTCAACTATGTTAAAATTATATATGAAAAGAAAAAAAGACTAACAGAAAAATCTGAATATGAAAACAGTAGTCAATTTAGGGTTATGGAACTATGGCTGATTCTTTTTTTTAATTCTTGATAATTTATACTTAAAAAATTTTTTTTTCCAAAAGGCATGCATATATTTTGTAATTATAAAAAAATAAACACTAAAAATATTCTATGACAACTGCCTGAAAAGTTACTTTTAAATGTTGTATCAGTGATTTAATTTTAACTAATAATCTGAATCTCCTTCAGAAATCTTTAACAGATGCCAGGGAGTGTGTGAGGAGAGCTATACTGATTTTCTGCAGTATAAACCTTCATTTAATTTGAGGGTCAGATGCTCAGCCAGGCTTGCTGTCTTGGGAAGAATATACTAGCTTTCTGCCTTATAAGCATTTTGTAAATCAAGGTGATTTCTACATTGTAAATTTTTGTGGTAAGGATATCTATTTAGGACAATATAAATAAACTTTCAACTATTTAGAATTTGATCAAACTATATATTCAATTAATGAAATTAATGTCAAATGAAACTTTTATTGGAAAATTTTTGGATTTTTCCCTTAAACGCAAATGGCCCATTTTTCTGGGCTTTCCAGTTAAATGCTCAAATTTATAGAAATATTTACTTATAGTTCACCTATTCCCAAATGTGAAATATTTTAAAAAACTTAATCGACTTAAAACCTGAAAAATACTTAACAAAACAAAAAGGAGTTGGGACATGTGGGACAAGATTGTTGCTTTTACTGAGAACTCCAATCTATCTCTGTGTTTCCTGACAGCCAAGATAAAATGGTGGACCCAGAGGATTCTACAACTCTGCCAGAATGATAAAGGAAGAAAGCATTTAAGCCTTTGGCAGGTGCTAGACTACAGACATATCCTAACTGTATTCTATAATTATGCTGAATTTAAAGCAAATAGTTAATCATAGAGGAATCTAGTCCTTTGAAACAAGATATAAGACACAGTTCCTATTTTCTTAGGGACCTGAGGGGCTGGGTGGAAATCTTGCTTAAGAGAGGACAATCTCCTATTAAATAATAGGTAGAATGCAGAAGTACCTGCAGTAAGAGCTCACATTTTCCCTAAAAAGGAACTTTGCATTTGTTAAGTACTTGTGTGAGACCCAAGGGTCTATACTACACATTTCACATAAAAGATGCCTTTGGCTTGAGAACTGTAAAGGCAGCTATTATTTTTTATTACTTGTTAATCCTTACCTTAGGGTATTTTTTCCATTGATTTTTTTAGAGAATGAAAAGAAGGGAGGGAAAGGAATGAGGGAGAGGGAGAAGGAGAGGGAGAGAGAGAATTTGAGAGACACATATCAACTGGTTGCCTCCCACAGGCACCATGACCAGGGTCAGGGGTCAAACCTGCAACCTAGGTAAATGCCCTTGACCAGGAATAGAACCTGGGACCCTTTGGTGTGAGGGACAATGCCCTAACCACTAACCACACTAGCAAGGGCAGGGCAGCTACTAAACACATTCAACCACAATGTTATCCCTGGTGCTCCTGGGATTTTGAGAGGGGCCATATTCTGACTGACACAGTAGAATGAACCAGTTAACATCAAAAGCAGTTGTCAGTGGGTCTGTTGGATATATAACTTCAGTAGTGCACTGAAGTGGTGGAAAACATCTCTCCAGTATAGCTGATCCTAAGCTGCTCTTTTGGAAATAATTTAGCTACTTATTAAGTCGCTTCCTGAGTGAGGCCATAAAAATGCCTTGGCAATGAGGACACTACTTATACAACTAAGAACAGACATCCAAATCCCCAAACAGCTTCGCCAAATCTTTTGTGCATAATTTCAAAAGACAGGATGCCATAATACTATAATTTCATTTTTTTGAATTAAAATTTCACCTATTACAGAATGACTTCTGGCATAACAGCATGAGTTCTGTTAACCTGCACCCCACTGAAACTGGTGAAAACTATAAAAATGCAACTACTTAAAGCCTCTGAAAATGGACCACAGGATGAACACCTTTAAATAAGAACACCTTTAAAAACATGATTAGAAACGTGGGTCTTATATTTGAACCAAGATGCTTCCTCTGGTCCCTGCCCAGCTTCATTAACGTAGCGTCTACTCCAGACAACTTGTAGCCAGAAACACAGAGCTCCCTCTCCCACAGCACACAAAGGGCTTTCTTTCTAGGAGAAGTAATATGTCAGCTTTGTCCTCCTGCCTCCAGGTACCTGTTGTTGAAGTTGATAGACGGGAACTCTTTTTCCCCCAACCCCTATTTAGGAAACAAGGACTATTGACATACTGAGATATGACATACTGGGAATACTGGGGCCCTGAGGGGGGGGGGGGGGGGAGAGAAAGAAACACATTGATTGGTTGATATATATATATGTGTGTGTGTGTGTGTGTGTGTGTGTGTGTGTGTGTGTGTATCCTATCTAATAAAAGAGAAAATGGTAATTAGCCGTACATCCGCTACCCTTCCCATTGGCTAATCAGGGTGATATGCAAATTAACTGCCAGCCAAGATGGCGGCTGGCAGCCAGGCAGCTTTAAGTTAACATGAGGCTTGCTTGCTTCAGTGAGGGAGGGCTCCAACGTTCCCTGCCTGCCACTGCCGGCCTCTCAGCTTGCAGTTTGAAACATTGTTACAAATATAGAAGCTAAACAAAACCCCAGAAACCCGCTTTCAGCCAGGCGGGATCTCAGAGCTGGAGTTGATACAGTGTTTTGATTATAGAACCCAAACAAACCAGATACCTGCTTTCAGCAGCAGAGGCCTCAGAGCTAGAGCCAGAGCTAAAGCTGGCCCAGAATAAAAAAGAAAAGAAAAAAAAAGGAGCAGTTGAGAGCTTCAGTCACCCACCAGCCTGAAAACAGCCATCAGCCCCTCACCCAGACTGGCCAGGCACCCCAGTGGGGACCCCCACCCTGATCCAGGACACCCTTCAGGGCAAACCAGCTGGCCCCCACCTGTGCACCAGGCCTCTATCCTATATAGTAAAAGGGTAATATGCCTCCCAGCACCGGGATCAGTGTGACAGGGGGTAGCGCCCAAACCCCGATTGCCCTGTGGCTCTGTGTGTGACAGGGGGCAGGGCCACAACCTCCCTATCTGCCCTGCTCTGTTCGGGACAGGGGAAGGCACCCCAACTCCCTGATCAGCCCTGCTCTGTGCCTGATAGGGGGAAGCTCCCCAACCCCCTGATCGCCCTGCGGCTCTGTATGTGACAGGGTGCGGCACCCCAACCCCCTGATCAGCCCTGCTCTGTGTGTGACAGGGTGCGGCGCCCCAACCCCCCCCCACCTGCCCCCACGGGCCCTGCTCTGTGTGTGACGGGGTAGAGCCATAACCTCCCCATCAGCCCTGCCTTAAGTGTGACAGGGTGCGGTGCCCCAACCCCCTGATCGGCCCTGCTCTGTGTGTGACAGGGGGGAGCTCCCCAACCCCCTGATGAGCCCTGCTCTGTGCGTGACAGGGTACGGAGCCCCAACCCCCCTGATGGGCCCTGCTCTGTGCGTGACAGGGGGTGGTGCTGCAACCTCCCCATCGACCCTGCATTGAGTGTGACAGGGGGTGGTGCCCCAACCCCCCAATCGGCCCTACCCTGAGCGTGACTGAGGGTGGCATCGCAACCTCCCAATCCACCTTGCTCTGTGCATGACAGGGGGCGGCGCCCCAACTCCCCAATTGGCCCTGCTCTGAGCCTGACCAGGGGCTGCACCTAGGGATTGGGCCTGCCCTCTGCCACCCGGGAGCAGGCCTAAGCCAGCAGGTCATTATCTCCCGAGGGGTTCCAGACTGCGAGAGGGCACAGGCCGGGCTGAGGGGCCCCCCCTCCTCCCGAGTGCACAAATTTTTGTGCACTGGGCCTCTAGTATATATATATAATATGTCCCAACAGGGGAATGAACCCACAACCCAGGTACGTGCCCTTGACTGGGAATCTAACCCAAGACCTGTCAGTGCGCAAGGTGATGCTTTGCTACTGAGCCATACCAGCCCGGGCAAGGCATGATCACTTTTGCCCCAGCTCTTGAACTGGTGATTCCATGTCAGGAAAGGCAAGCTAAGGATCCTAGGCTGTGGTCCCTCACTCTTCAAGTGCTCAGATCATAAAGGATGTTGCCACTTGGAGAGAAGCTTACCACTGTGCACATCCCCAGCTCCAGATACCTGGCCCAGAAATTTTCTGGGGAGAAAACAGGTCATAAAACAGATAGCACCTAATGTCTTCTCAAAAGAACTGACTTCAATTGCAACAGAGAGGGAAGAATTTGAACCCTAGGGTAATCTCAAGAACAGCACAGGTTGACCTGGCTGGTGTGGCTCAGTGATTGAGTATTGACACATGAACCAAAAGGTCCCTGGTTCGATTCCTGGTCAGGGCACATGCCTGGGTTTCGGCCTTGATCCATCATGGGGGGCATGTAGGAGGCAGCCAATAGATGTTTCTCTCTCATTGATGTTCCCATCTCTCCATCCATCTATCCCTCTTCCTTCCTCTCTCTAAAATCAATAAAAAAATTACTAATCTTAAAAAACACACACAAAGAATAGTACAGAATGTAGTAGACAACTGGGAGGTGATTCAAGATTCAGGCTAAATTTAGGCCTGCTGGTTTGAAGGAGGAAACCAGGTAAAAAAAGAGCTGGACAGAGCCTTCCTGAGGTCAGAATAAAAATCAAACACTGACTCCAGAAACTTTTCCTTCACAGGAGCCATATTTTAATTGGAATATATTGTAGAGCAATTTATGAATCAGGCATTGTTGAAAACAACAGAGTAATCAGCTGGCAGTTATGGAGTTTAACAGTTGGGTGTTATCAAGGAAGAAAGGAACAGAGTCCTGCCAAAACCACCGTCACCCCAGGATTACTATGAGAATACCCAAAGCTTTTTTCCCTGCTTGAGAACAGCATCAGAGGCTGAACCCTGGAGGTGGGGGAGTGGGGAGCGAAAGGGGGAATTAAATAGATGTCACTAAAATAACCCAGTCACTCACTATAAATAAATATACAAGCAAACAATAGAAGATACCCAGAGTTACTACAATATATTATTAAAAGAGATGCAAAGAAACAAGAAAGTATGACCAATACCTTAGGAAAGCAGGGAACAGAAACTCCCTATGAGAAAGAACAATTTTTCAGAAAAAGACCACAACCCAATCAAAGGAAACTATGATTAAGGAAGTGAAGAAAGAAAGGTAACAATGCTGCTTTAACAATTAGAAAATATTAATAAAGACTTAGAAAAGATCTATTTTGAGTTGACAGTAATAATGTAAGCTGAAGAACACTGTTGGAAAATAAAAAACCTCAGAGGCCCTGGCCGGTGTGGCCAAGCAGTTAGAGCATCGGCCCATGCACCAAAGGGTCATGGGATTGATTCTTGGTCAAGTGCAGTACCTGGGTTGCAGGTTCAATACGCAGCCCTGGTCTGGGCATGGGCCTCCTGCACGTCCCCGACTGAGGGCCAAGCCCACAACTCGGGCCATGTGCCCTGACCAGAATCGGACCAGCAACCTTTCCGCTCATGAGTTGAAGCTCAATCACTGAGCAACACTGGCCGGGCACAATACACTCTTTGATGCTGGGCAGTGGCAGTGGCTGTAGCTTCAGTCAGGCATATGACCACAGGGTTAATAACTGACACTCTACAGTGTATTCGCTGTTAGATGATTTTGCCCAACTATAGATTAATTTGAGTATTCTGAATAGTGTAAGGTAGGCTGGCTAAGCTATGATGTTTGGTAGTTAGGTGTATTAAAAATATTTTCTACTTATGATATTTTCAACTTAGGATGGGTTTATCAGAACTTAACCCCATCATAAGTCAAAGAGCATCTATAAATGAAAATATTCCTTACATGCTCCAAAATATTTTGGGGACACAATATAATCACTGATGCTCTGTGGCTTTGAATCAGCAACAAATAGTTTAACTATTTTTAGTGTACTCTACTTAAAAATACAGGCAAGTATCTATTTTAGAATATGGAATTTACATACACAAAGTATAGACACATAATCCCTCACACCAATCATGTGAAGTATTATTCCTATTTTATAAATACGACAACCAAAGTGCAAAAAGACTAATTTGCCAAAGTTGCACAGGCTTGAAGTCAGGTTTTGTTTAGATTTCAAAGCTGTGTTCTTAATAACCACATCATGATAACTAATGCCTAATGGCACAATATTCACTGATCCACAAAAAGTAGCTAATTTAGACCATCTCATGCCCTGATATTATCAGATTAGTGAGATTCCATGATGAAGAGCCTCAAGGAATATGTATATCACAGATTTGGGCTTCTGATAAAATGGCACTACAACCAACCAGGCATGCAGTTCTAAGTACAGTGTGGTAAAATAAACAAACATAAGCTGGCAGAAAAAAAAATCTGTACCAGCTGTAACACTAAACTACTAAATACTAATCATAAATGGATTAAACTCTCTCATTACATACAAACTAGTGGCCCGGTGAATGGATTTGTGCACACTGAAAGGAAATTAATTAGAAGGTGGCTGGTGGGGTGGGACTGGGCGAGAAAGGCCTGACACATCTTGGAGCCAACCTCCCGTGGTACCTCCCCAGCTGGCTGCGCTGTGGCTCAAAGGCAATCTGCAGAGTGAGTGAGTGAGTGAGTGTGTGTGTGTGTGTGTGTCCCCAGCAGGTGGTCCCTCGGCCTGACCTGCAGGGATCGGACCTAAACTGGCTCTCCGACATCCCCCGAGGGGTCCTGGAGTGTGAGAGGGCACTCTGCAAAGTTGCTGTTGCTCAGCAGCTCCTGCGTTGAACGTTTGCCCCCTGGTGGTCAGTGCGCATTATACCTACTGGCTGGACAGTCGCTTAGCCTTTTATATATGTAGATATAGATACCATTTACATAAATACAACCAACCACATTTAAAAAAGTTTTAGCCTGGCTAGTTTGGCTCAGTGGATGGAGCATCAGCCTGTGGACCGAAGGGTCCCAGGTTCGATTCTGGTCAAGGGCACATGCCTGGGTTGTGGGCTCAGTCCAATGTGCAAGAGGCAGCCAATCGATGGTTCCCTCTCATCATTGATGTTTCTCTCTCTCTCTTACTCTCCCTTCCTCTCTGAAATCAATAAAAATATATTTTTTTAAAACAGTTTTAGCCCTAGCTGGTTTGGCTCAATGGATAGAGCATTGGCCTGTGGACTGAGGGGGTCCCAGGTTCGATTCCGGTCAAGGGCCCATTCCCAGGTTGTGGACTCAATCTTCAGTGGGGGGCGTGCAGGAGGTGGCTGATCAGTGATTCTCTCTCATCATTGATATTTCTTTCTCTCCCTCTTCCTTCCTCTCTGAGATCAATTAAAAAAAAAAAGT
Source organism: Myotis myotis (assembly GCF_014108235.1). NCBI lineage: Eukaryota > Metazoa > Chordata > Mammalia > Chiroptera > Vespertilionidae > Myotis > Myotis myotis. Next base: position 76,698,420 of record NW_023416390.1, read on the forward strand.
TTTAGTCTAATTTATATGTAAAATTATAAACTCTATTTCATGTGCCTGTGTTAATTAATTTTGCTCATGTTTTCATACCCACATCTGTTAGTATATAATTAGGTGCAAAGAGAAAAGTGAAAAAGGACACAGACCAGCATAGAAACATGGGTTAGCCAGACTGCGTGTGTGTGGGAAATGATCCAAGTGGAAAGGATAGGGGGAAGGAGAGAGTTAGACAACAAAAAACTGCCTGTATGACATGATCTCATTTATGTAAAATTATGTTTGTAAAGAAATCAGGTGGGAAAAAAAGACCACAAAAAAAGCATAACAGAATGTTTTAGACTAATACTTATTCATCTGATATTCATGATATTTTAATAAGGGAAAATGCAAGATAATGTCTATTTCATTAGAATCTATCAACCAATTCCAATACATATAAATATATATTTTTATGCACATATGTTTGAGCAGGCCAATACAAACAATGCATAATAGCTTGTGAGCACTGGTGACCACAGTGGGAACATGATAGTTAGCTTTCCTTTTATACATCTTTACACTGACTGCTTCACTTGTGTCAACAAGCATAATTCAGTGATAAAAAATTCTAATAAAAAATTTAAAAAGTATATAGAGTTACAGAAACAAAATAATATTAAGGCCAATAATATGGTAAATAACTGAGAACTGATTATGTGCAAGGTTGGCCTTTGTCATTAAAGAAATGTTTTAATTTAGTATGGATTCACTAAGCTTCTACTATGGGCCAGACCTCTTTAACCTGTGGCAGCCAGAGCCATGCGAATTCCTCGGGGGCATGGGGCGTGTGTGGAGTGTGTGTGTGTGTGTGTTTCTGACAACACATAAAATGAGAGCCAAGTCCCATTTCCCAGCAGATTCCCTGAGACAAGTATGTCAATCCCTTCTTTATCCATAAATACCACTTGTAAACATAACTGAGTGGCAACCTCTCGTCAGCAATTTTAACTAAAGACCCCTTCTTATAAGAGCACTGAGGTCCCTCTGACAACCCCATAGGGATGTCTTGAGAATAAATGAAGGACTGTAATACACTCTGAACAAAAACTACAGGTACCCAATTCAAAGGAAAATTACTATTTTTAACACATTTAAGTTTTTTCAGAGAAGCTTCTGTTCTTCCAAGCTGAAGTAGCTAATGGAATAATTCATGACTTGCTTTAATGCAGAGCTACTATCATTTGCTTTTCTTATATACCCCCTTTCCCCTTACTGATAAAAAATGAGCTTCCCAGAGCCTCAAAAATTTTAGTATGATAGTTTGCTACTGATGTTTTATAAAGGAAACCTATTCTCATCAAACTCCTATGAAATCCTTAAATATTGACAAACAAATGCTCTAAAGTCCAAGGTCTATGGCCAACTATTTTATTCCACTTGGGTAAGTAAAAGGAGACTAAAAGAAATATTAGAAAAATAGATTGTATCATAGTTATTCTTTTTAAAAATTTTTAAGTTTATTTATTTATTTGTTATTATTACTTTAAATTCGTTATTGTTTAAAGTATTACATATGTCTCCTTTCCCCCTTATTTTGTATCATAGTTTTTCTATTCTACATTAGAGAATGATCTCAGGTAATGCCCTGAGGCAACTTTAAAATTAGCAACGACCAAAATCATGATAAAAAACGAGAAGCTATAGGATTAGGTTCTTAGTCATACTCACCTTAAATTATTTTGTTGGCCAGGTGGAATGACACTATAGTAAACTGGAATTCCTGTTGTGGGCATAGATCCTTGATTAGATTGATTAGGGAAAATAACAGGCTGTTGATAAGTCTGATGGGCAATTCCTTGAGAACCTTGAGGCAGTGAAACCTAAAATTTAAAAGACAATTTAAAGGGAAAAGGTTCTTCAAACTCTTGCAAATGTTAATGTCTCTAGCCTTCATAAACTTTTCAAGTACAGTAAACCCGTGATTTTGTGGACCTTGATTTATGGACTTCAATTAAACAAACAAAATTTCGGATCCATATGTTATATGTGGAAATTAATACCCTGTTAATTTAAAAATGGCCTTAACCAAGATTTGCTCATAATTAAATTAACATATATTTTTTTGTGTTATTAATTCAATATTATTTTTAACAAATTTTAGCGAATAGGCCATATGCTGGGAAAAGCGCTGTAGTAATTTTGCCAATATAAACATTACATATCTACAACTATAGTCTACATATTTATATCCAAAAGTAACACTGCTCGTAAACAATGTTCATAAATAATTAATGTTCGGGGAATGATTAACACGTGATCACACCACATCACTCGAGGTAATTGGTTCTGAGGTAATTGGTTCTGTTGTCGCCTGGCATGACTTTCTGCAGCAGTTATTTTTTTTTTTTTAAATATATATATTTTATTGGTTTTTTACAGAGAGGAAGGAAGAGGGATAGAGAGTTAGAAACATTGATGAGAGAGAAACATCGATCAGCTGCCTCCTGCACACTCCCCACTGGGGATGTGCCCGCAACCAAGGTACATGCCCTTGACCGAAATCGAACCTGGGACCCTTGAGTCCGCAGGCCGACGCTCTATCCACTGAGCCAAACCGGTTAGGGCTCTGCAGCAGTTTTAACGCATGCTGGCTGATGTTCCGATGTGCACTTAGCTAAGCCACACCCCCAGCCGTGTGCATTTTTTAATTCAAGATGACTGGTGAATTCATACATTTACTAGACCTATTCAGTAGGAATTTAAAATTACAGTAATACAAATGGAAAACTTCTCTGTGAAATTTTCATACATACTTAATTTTAATTAAACAAATGTGTTTACATAAAACAGGTAAACTTGTCAACTTTTTAACATATACATTTGGAAAACCTACTTTATTACATAATGGACTTTCAGCTTTAACAGATACCCCATTGCCCGAATTAATCCGTTATATTGAGGTTTTACTGTATGACTAGTTAAGGAATAAGCTAAAACTGTTAACAGGCTGTCCTGATAAGTTAGCCATAACACTACCACTTTATTTCTATGATTTTTTTTCACCAGCTATTGTTTTTCACTAGCATTTATCAATTGTACAGTAGACTAGATGCATTAGATTTTTAAAAAAAGATAAGATTCATGTCCCTAAGTAAAAGTTATTTTAAAAAATAAGCTGTTTGCAAATAAGGATGACCATTTGAAATAGAAAGAGTAATACAGTTCACTTCAAGTAGAGCTGAGTAAAACTCAGGTAGGGCAACAGTGAGATACCCTGTGGATCAGAAGGAGTATGAGCCTTGAAGCTTAACATATCTGGATGTGATACCAGCTTCACCACTTTGCTATCTATGTGACACTGGGCAAGCAGCTTTACTATTCTGAGTTCCCAGTCACTTATCTGGAAAAAAAAAAGGATGCCACCTTCATCTCCCAGGAGGTATTATCTTTATTACAATATCCAATTACAGGTTCTAGCACAGTCGGCATTTGGTGAATAGTGGATCTTTTTTCTTTTTTAAAATTTCTACTTATTTTATTTTTTAATTTAAATTCCTTATTATTGAAAGTATTACTATGTCTCCCCTTCCCCCTTTGGGTTTTTTTTTTGATTTTCAGAGAGAGAGGAAGGGAAAGGGATAGAGATGGAAACATTGATAGAGAAACATTGATTGGCTCCCTCCTGCACATCCCCTTCTGGGGATCAAGCCTGCAACCTGGGTATGTGCCCTGACCTAGAATCGAACTGTGATCTCTTGGTTCCTGGGTAGATACTAACCACTGAGCCACACTGGCTGGGCACATCAAATCTTTCTAACAACCCTAGTAAGATACTTTTATCATCCTTGTTGTATAGATGGGGAAGTAGAGGATAAGTAACTTGTCCAAGTAACTCAGAGCCTCAGTTTGTGCAATTCTCTATACTTGGGCCCTGTGATTTATAAGTTCATGATTAATTTACAAGTCTGGCCTATACAGCATGTTTCTAAATGTAACTGGTCCTCTCAAAATACACCGTAATCTCTTAATTACTTTCAATTTGGCTCAATCATTGTAATGAGAAAGTTACTAGTGTGAATATCCAACTCTGTATAACACAATATTATTTCCGTCTTTTTGTCTACGGGGGCAGTGTGAACATTCTGAGATTACTAGAGGCCTGGTACATAAAATTTGTACACTGGGCGGGGGTGGGGTGAGGTGGAGGGGTTGGGTTCCCTCAGCCCGGCCTGCGCCCTTTCGCAGTCTGGGACCCCTCGCTCCTTACTGCCCGCCTGCTCGCTGCTCCTTACTGCTCAGCTTGCTGCACCTTAGCAGAGGTGGGAGAGGCTCCTCCCGCCACCACAGCTGAGCTTGTCGGACGCCAGCCATGAGCCTGGCTTCTGGCTGAGCGCTGCGCCCACTGTGGGAGCACACTACCATCAGAGGGCAGCTCCTGTGTTGAGCGTCTGCCCCCTGGTGGTCAGTGCGCATCATAGGGACCGGTCGTTCTGGTCATTCTGCTGTAAAGGTCGCTTAGGCTTTTATTATATAGACTATTTCTGGTTGTGTCTAAGTTAATACATATACAGGGTAGACTTAGGAAGAATGATACAGCTCAATCTACATGATTTAAACTATAGAATCTATAGCTCAAGCATGTCAAACTTAAACGAGGCATGCGGCACACTGGCTGTGAGTTTGACATGCTTGCTGTAGCTAGTGGTAAAAAAGAAAAATGAAGTACCAAAAGAGAAAGAGGGAACAGTACTTGAGAATGTACAGCCACAGAATACACTCTACTGAGAACAGAAGACTTTTCTGGCTTATTTTTTAGGCAACAGTTTATTACCATCCAGCTTATCTATCAAATGTAGGAGGAAGTATAAAGAGGCTGTCATTCATTGCTCATCAGAGTAAAATACTTCTCATAATCATTCATTCAATGTAAGGATTACATGAAATACCATGGGAAAATAATTTATACCTTGTAAAAAAAATATGCTATAGAAATAATAACTTAGCTCTGAAGCATTTTTAATATCTAGTTCCATTTTATAAAAGTACACCAACAGGTTATACTTTTTTTAAAAATTACATTCTTTGCCCTGGCCAGTTTTGTTCAATTGTCAGAGCATCAGCCCATGGACTAAACGGTTGCAGGCTCGATTCCCGGCCTAGGTTGGGGTTGTGTGGGAGGTAACCAATCGATGTGTCTCTCTCACATTGATGTTTCTGTCTCTGTCTCTCCCTCTCCTTTTCACTTTCTCTAAATACCAATGGAAAAAAATTTCCTTGGGTGAGGATTAACAAAAAGTAAAAACCAATACAAATTATATATCTTACACTAGACTGTGAGCCACTAAGGCCAAGAGCAAATCTTATCTGATGCCTGGGCATCTTGTCTAATAGATGCTCAGCGTACTGGATTAGGTAGCATGACCAGGGTTCTTGAGAAGGGAGAGTTCCTTAGTACTGATCCTATAGACCAGTGATTGCGAACCTTTTGAGCTCGGCGTGTCAGCATTTTGAAAAACCCTAACTTAACTCTGGTGCCATGTCACATATAGAAATTTTTTGATATTTGCAACCATAGTAAAACAAAGACTTGTATTTTTGATATTTATTTTATATATTTAAATGCCATTTAACAAAGAAAAATCAACCAAAAAAATGAGTTCGCGTGTCACCTCTGACATGCGTGTCATAGGTCGCCATCACTGCTATAGACTGTCTAGCTATGAAGAAAGTAGAAGATGGAAAGTATGATGAACCTAGGCTCATGCAAGGAGGACACAAAGTAAAAAGCATGCAAAATATGAGAAAAGAAAGATGTAAAATTTACTTTCATGTCCTGGCTGGTGTGGCTCAGTTGGTTGAGTATCATTCTGTGTACCAAAAGGTCGCCTGTTTGTTTCTGGGTCAGGGCACATGCCCAGGTTACGGGTTTGAATCCAGTTGGGGTACGTGCAGGAGGCAATCGATTGATGTTTCTCACAGCAATGTTTCTCTCTCTCTCTAAAACCAATAAAAATATTTTAAAAAACCTAGTTTCATAATGTATTTTTTTTCTTTTCCCTTAATTGCCTTCTATAATTAGGTGGCTTCAAGGCTAGACATCCTTGAAAATTCCACATTTTACATTTTATTTTTTTAAATATATTTATTGATTTTTTACAGAAAGGAAGGGAGAGGGAGAGTTAGAAACATCGATGAGAGAGAAACATCGATCAGCTGCCTCCTGCACACCTCCCACTGGGGATGTGCCCGCAACCAAGGTACATGACCTTGACTGCAATCAAACCTGGGACCTCTGAGTCTGCAGGCCAACGCTTTATCCACTGAGCCAAGCCGGTTAGGCCACATTTTACATTGTAATTTCAATTTTGACTTTCTGGAATTAAATGGAATATGCTAGCACCTTTGCTCATATACTTCCCTATTCCCAGAATGTCTTCCTCACCAATTTATGCCTGTTATTTTAAGAGATAATTTAAGGTTTATATCTTCCCAGAAGACTTCTGTATTAAGTCCCTAATCTGTTCATGGTTGTACTTCATGATTCATTCAGTTACCAGTCTGAATACTATAAAAAATTTAATTATGTTTAGATAACATATGTGTACATTTATCTTCCCAACTAGATTGGTTTAACCTTGGGGAGATGAATGAAAACGATCTTTGGATTTCTTAACATTAGATTCAGTTACAGAAAACCATCTATATATATAAAAGCCTAAGTGACCAAACAACTGATTGCTATGACATGCTTTGACCACCGGGGGCAGACGCTCAATGCAGGAGCTGCCCCCTGGTGGTCAGTGCGCTCCCACAGCAGGAGTGTCGCTCAGCTGACTGATGGGTGCCAGACATTGGGCTCATGGCTGGTGAGCACTGCTGCAGCAGCACAAGCCTCTCCTGCCTCTGTGGCAGCGTGCTACTGAGTGGCAGTGGCGGCAGGTGCAGTGGGGCCGCGATGAGTGGGAGTGGTGCGGCACCTGGCCACCTGCCACTTTGCACACTACTACATGCCTCAGGGGATGTTGGACTGCCGGTTTCGGCCCGATCAGCAGACCGGGCCAAAACTGGCAGTCCGACAACCCTCCCAGGGGTCCTGTATTGCAAGAGGGTGCAGGCCAAGCTGAGGGACCCCACCGGTGCACGAATCCATGCATCAGGCCTCTAGTGAGGTAATAAAACAAACCCACTTGCAAGTCATTCCAAAAAGAAGAAGGGAGGTAAAACACATTTCTGAAAATGTGGCACATTGTATTAAAAAATATGACTTATTCATGAAACAATCGGTATTTCTACTTTAGAACTATAAATTAAAATCCATGTCATTTTTAATACATGTAATTTCTTTTGGGGTTGAGGTGGGGGGAAAAAATCAGTTCCAGCATGGGCAATTGCACAATCTCCTTTATTCTATAAGCACTGATAGCCTGTACTCCATTTCACTGTTTCAAATACCTATTACCATTGCTATTTTCCCTCCCATTCCACTTCCCTCAAGAGGCTGAATTATATAGTAAGATACTTGCTTATATATTTAAGTAGTCAGAAACATAGTTAATGCCAGGCAAAATTTACTTGTCAATATCAAAGTAGCTCAATATTTTTCCCTAAAAATTAATGAAGCAAATGAATAAAGCAATAAAATGAGGATAAAACAAAACTGCTATGACTAATAAAAGACTATAAAGTTATGTATTATAGAACACTGGATAACCTTTTAATCCCATATTAAAAGAAGAGAGATGATGCATCATAGGTATACATTTTATTTATTCTAAATCACCTCTACCCAAAGGAGGTGAGTGATAACGTACCTGATATGATGGCACTGAAGGGTAGGGGATGACCACTCCTTGAATCTGATTTCCTATGCTGTTGGGTTGGCCACCAACCAGGCTCTGACTCTGGGGTTGCTGAATTCCAACTATTCCTTGGTAGTTTTGCTGCTGGTTGGGCATAACTTGATAACCTGTAATGACACAATGAGTTAAATCCTGTTTTGAATTTATTTACTCTAGTAGGGTGTTTTGTACTTTAAGCAAGTAATTTGTGTTCTAAAATGATAGAATTTTGTTCTAAACAACAAATTTCAAACAACCTTCTATTATGAGAGCTAACATTGAAAAGATTTACTATGTAGGTAACCCAAGTCAGCTACATTTTTTTTCTCCCTTAAAATACATTCTAATGAAATTTGTGTACAAAGATTCTCTTTATAGCTGTAGAAATTTATAGGGATACAGACTTGGATTACACAGACAATTACTATTTAGTATGTATTAAAATATTATCACAACTGGTTTCTGGGGACCAGGAGTAGCTACATAATTTGTGGGGCCAGTGCAAAAAAAAAAAAAAAAAAAAATGTAGGATACCTTGCTAAAAAATTGAGGTTTTTCGTATTGGTAATAGAACATTGCTTTAAGCATGGGGCCCGTGTAGCTGCATGCCCATGAAGCTGAAATTTCTGGGGGCCAAATAAAGAAGGAAGGGGGCCACTTTTACAGAATGCTTGTATGTTTTTTTTAAAAAAATCACACTAAGATATAAATCCTTATATTAGGAATGTGTCAAGAGCACAAGGAAAATGGAGTCATTTAGCAATTTTTTAAAAAGATTATTTCTTTATTGTATTAAGGTCACTAGAGAGAGAAACAGATGCTTAATGAGATTAATCTACCAGGAGTCACAAATCAAAGAAAAAAGGACAATACTTCTCTAGCCTGTTGGTAACTGAAGTAGTCAGTTAAGACTATAAGTTTACTTTTATCGACTGAATTTATCAGTTATTTAAATAAGAATCTGAAATAAGTTTTGAGTAGTGAATATGAATTGTATTTTGTCTCCTGAACCTAAGAAGATTCCTTATGTAAACCAATTAGTTTAAGACTTATACACATTATTAAAAGCTACAACAAATCCTGGTAAAAAAAAAAAAAAAAAAAAAAAAAGGGTCCAGCTGGCATGGCTCAGTGGTTGAATGTTGACCTATGAACCAGGAAGTCACGGTTTGATTCCTGGCCACGGCACATGCCCAGGTTGCGGGCTTCATCCCCAGTGTGGGGCATGCAGGAGGCAACCAATTAGTGATTCTCTCTCATCATTGATATTTCTATCTCTCTCCCCCCCTCTCTCTTCCTCTCTGAAATCAATAAAAATATATTTAAAAAAAAAAGAAAAAAAAGGAAACCAGATAAAAATAAATAACTAACCTTCTAGTTTAAGGGTATTTAAAAATTTCTACAAAGATGAACCAAACTATGACATTGCCTATAAACACTTCCATAACTGAAGGTCAGTGAAATGATTTCTCTGACAACACCACTAATATATTTTGCTATCTTATAAATATCAGTTTACATTTTCATCCTTGTTAATCCCTACAGCAACAGAAATGGCAAAGACCCCACCTTAAGTAGTAGACAACAGTATGACTATAGTTCCCCAGAAGCCTTGATGATTCTGCTCAAAGATTAAATAACTAAATAAAATCTAGCAGTAACCTTCCCTAAAAATATAACTATAAAGTATATCTGGTAACTAAGCAAAATATTAACAACAACAAAGTAAAAATGAAGTTATAGTGAATCCTTTCATATTTCTATGGCAACAGTGCTTTATGACCACAATTCAAATGACTTTTCACCAATCTAACTTTGTACAAGAAATGTGTATTCTAATCCTTATCTGTAATAAGTGATTGACAATATACTGTTTCTTAAACCTTACCCCCTGTGAATTTCGTATAATACTTAAACTTGTAGGCAGATAAAGGACAAGCAGAAGAAACTTCTTTCTGTTCTTTAGTATAGTTATTATTCAACCCTATTTTCAGTTTATCAAATGACAACTATTTTAAATTAATACCCTAAATACCAAAACACTGTAAAAAAATATACTGACATACTTCCACACCTAGGGAAATAAAGGGCAGGAATTGAAAATGGGATGTGAATATAATATGTTTTCTTGTGTTGGAAGTGCCACCTCTAAACACACCCATTACCCCTCGCCCCCCCCCCCCCCCACACACACACACAGAGGCATGCATGTATATATTGCAGCATTAGAATTTGGGCCTAGCCCAAACTGGTTTTGCTCAGGGGTTAGAGCCTCGGCCTGGGAACTGAAGGGTTGTACGTTCGATTCTGGTCAAGGGCATGTACCTTGGTTGCAGCCCCAGCCCCAGTCAGGAAGTGTGTGGGAGGCAAGGAATCAATGTGTCTCACATCAGTGTTTCTCTCTCTCTGTTTCTCCTCCTCTCTTCCACTCTCTCTACTGATCAATGATTCTCTCTCATCATTGATGTTTTTATCTCTCTTCCTCTCCTGTCCTCTCTGAAATCAATAAAAATATACTAAAAAAAAGAAAAAAAAAGAAAAAAATACCATCGGCGTGAAGATTAACAAAAACAAAACAAAAAAGAATTTGGAACCAAAAGACTTATATTCACGCATATTAGTATAACCAATGGACAGAGACACTGGGGGTGGTGGTGGTGTGGGGGCTTGCCCGGGGTGGGAATGGCGGGTGGGGGGAGGGTCAATTGGAGGAAAAAGGAGACATATGTAAAACTTTAGACAAAAAAAAAATGTTGCTGACAAAAAAGAATTTGGTCTTAGTTCTTTATAGACTAACTTCTTATAATGAACTCGTCAGAATTACAGCCCACTAAAATTTAAAAGAAAAATGTGGACACCTGGCAGAATTCAGTGTAATATAATCTTACTTAAAATACCTTGACTAAGAAATCCCCCTAAAAAACTTCAAGTAATTTTCAACTTACTTTTGTAGTTTATTCACAACATTTTCCGTTACAGGATGCAACTTTGGAAAAAAAAAAAAATTAAAAGAAAAGAAAAATGTGCTTCTGATTTCCTTTCCCTAAATTTACTAATGTCCCTCAAAAGCTCTGCTTCCTGTAAACTTAAAACTAAATAATTAATAGTTAATTGGTTATTTTAAAAGTGCAATGGACATGGGACGCTGGGGGGTGGGGGAGGCCAGGGGATAGTCAAGGGCGGGGAAAAAAAAAAAGACACATATGTAATACCCTTTGTAATACTTTAAGCAATTAAAAAAATAAAATAAAATAAAAAAAATAAAAAATAAAATCAGAAAAAAAAAATTCAATGTGAAAACTTTAAACTTATGAGTATTTCAATAAAATACTTGATTCACCTGGAAGCCTTTCACCTAAAATTCTCTTAAGAAAAGAAAGTCGCCGAAACCGGTCTGGCTCAGTGGGTAGAGCGTCGGTCGGCCTGCGGACTGAAGGGTCCCAGGTTCGATTCCGGTCGGGGGTGTGTGCCTGGGTTGCGGGCATATCCCCGGTGGGAGATGTGCGGGAGGCGGCTGATCGATGTTTCTCTCTCATCGATGTTTCTAGCTCTCTATCTCTCTCCCTTCCTCTCTGTAAAAAATCAATAAAATATATTTAAAAAAAAAAAAGAAAAAAAAAAAGAAAGTCTGAGTTAGAAAGCTTTCAATAGCTGCGGGTTTCATGTCATAGTGGTTTAATGTAGAGTCACTTGGGCTCTATACTATGAAATTTGCATCAGTGAATTTCCAGTGATATTTCAGATTCCTGAATGCTACTGAATCTCCATTAATACCCATGGCTACTAAAAGGGATAGAGACACACACACACGCACATATCCACAAAACATCATGCACATTTTGAAAATGTGAAAACATACCATGACATCTAAAACATGTGACTCCAGCACCTAGGCATTTGCTACAGACAGTTGTAAAAAGAATGCTATGAGCCCAGGGTGTGTCTGGTGGGTGATATAAAGATGAGTAAGACATGGTGCCTATCTTTTCAATTAGATATTCTTAGCCATGATACTGTACAGGGTAGCAGAATAAATAGGGTCTTATAAAAATACGAGGGATAAATTAATCCTGACTGAAATGAGGTGGTGACATTGGGCTGGGACTTAAAGAAAAAAGTCTGGAAAAGTAAAAAAATGAATAATATACTTGAGGGACAGGGCACAGTCAGGAGGGGCTGGATATGGTATACGGAATGAAAAGTAGATGAGGTAGAATAGAATATTGGTGGAGAACCAAACAGTTTACAAGTGAAAGAACAATGAGAATAAAACAGAAGTTCTAGATTTTAAAGACTGTGAAAATAGAAAAATAACTAATATTAGTACTTCATTCAGAAGCAACATAAGAACACAGGAACATGATCTTAAATAATAGTGAAGCTATTAAAAATAAGAATGCCAAGCACTTTAAAAGAAAATATCTTCTTTAAACTCATTTTAATTTCATGATTTTATTCATTGTCTTATTTCACATCTCTTAAAACTCTATAGTTAATCTACATATATAAAAGCCCATTAACTGGAATGGTGGAATGACCAGAACGACCGGTGGCTATGATGTGCACTGCAGCAGCCAACCAGTCTGATCTGGACCCCGATTGCACCCTCGCTCCACGCGCTGGCCCCCCCCCCCCCCCCCCCCCCCGCTCAGCCCCCGACTGGCCCCCAACGCCGCGATCAAGGGCGGGGCCGGCCAGCCAATTGCCTGCAGCCCCCCCCCCCACCCCCGTGCACGAATTTGTGCACTGGGCCTTGGGCCTCTAGTATAATTGTTCTATTTGTTTACTCATGGTTCTAATTGTTCACTCATGGTTTTTGTATAGCTTTAAAAAATCCTGAAATATGGTGTCCTTTTTAAGGGTGAGATTAGAAATAACAAACAAAACCCCTCAAAACACTCATATCAGTTATCAGATAGTCAAGCACTCAATATTTATGCTTACTGGCTAAAGAATAGAGAAAAGCATATTCTTAACAGAATGAAATAAAAATAATATATATTAAAATCATAAGATATATAATGATTATAGAGGATAGGCTCTTACGCATAAGGGAAGGTGTTGCATTTAGAGAGCAGCATGGGCGGTTCACCTACAGTGACAGTGGGAAGATGTTGCATATGGAAAGGTGTCTTTTAACAGAAACATACAGAGTGACATCAGAGGAATGGTGATGTGAGAGATCCCCTTGAAATTCCAATTGGAATAGCTATAACTCAACAAGGTCCCTGGTCAACATAAAGCATACCTGAAAGATCTGTGCACTGAAACATGTAAAGGTGGGCAAGTGGGAATAAAAGGGGAGGCTGAGAAAGGAGAAGGGCTGAATCCAGTTGTGGCTGAAGGGGTTATGGCTGGCGCTCCCTTCGGTTGGAAGGAGCCAAGAGATTAGGTGGGCATTCCTACAGGTGCACGGGAGAGCAAGTGCAGGTGCACGGGAGAGTAACTGCAGTTTTCAGGCCATCGGCATTCTAGGCAGAGAAACAAATCCATGGAGCCCTACCGCACCCCCCCCCCCCCCCCCCCGCCTCCTATTGCACTTGGTGTCCAGTTACGGAGCATATTACCTGCAAACCCAATAACTTATACTACAGATTCACTTTTTCCCTGAGCAAAGGTGTACTCCGTAACTGGTCCTTGGTCGGGGCATAGTGGGGGGGGGGGGGGGGGACCCTGGAAAGGTCCAAGGTCACCATTATTGGGAGGGCAAAACAACAAATAAGCTGGCCAGTTTCTCCAGAGACCCAACCTCCATGCATCGAGGCTACACTAAGGGCTTCAGAGGACAGCACTGAGATTTCACAGAGCTAAAAAAATCTTGTGATTCAGCCCTGGCCAGGTAGCCTTGCTGGTTAGAGGGTCATCGTGATACGCCAGGGTTGTGTGTTTGAGCCCTAGTCTGGGCACATACAAGACACAACCAAAGAATGCATGAATGGGTGAAAAAACAGATGTGTCTGGCTGGTTCATTCTCTCTCTCTCTCTCTCTCTCTCTCTCTCTCTCTCTCTCTCTCTCTCTCTCTCTCTCTCTTCCTAAAATATAACAACAATGAAAAACACTGAGTCAGTGTCACCTACCAGGGAAGAAGAGAAAGACCTTTTTGTATTAATCTGCTAGAAAAGCACCACTCATACTTAGATGCCTAGACAAGGATGCAATCAGTCAAATACTGTGAAAAAACCAAGGTAAAAAGGCAACTCAGGAAAAGAAAAAGTATACAGAAAAAACAAACTTAAAGACATGGAAATATGTGATATAAATGACAGAGAATTCAAGCTGGCAGTTCTGAAAATAGTCAATGAAATGGGAGACTATATATAAACAATTTAATGTGCTCAGAAAACAAATCAAAGAACAAAATGAGTACTTTACCAAAGAGATTAAAACATTTAAAAAGAACCAAACAGAAATTCTAGAGATGAAAAACTCTATAAAAGAGATCAAAATTAGCCTGGCTGATGTGGCTCAGCGGTTGAGCACTGAGTTATGAACCAGGAGGTGACTGTTTGATTACCAGTCAGGGAACATGCCCGGGTTATGGACTTGATCCCCAGTGGGGGGCATGCGGGAGGTGGCCAATCAATGATTCTCTGTCATCATTGGTGTTTCTATCTCTCTCTCCCTGTCCCTTTCTCTCTGAAATCATTAAAAAGTATATTAAAAAAAAAGAAAGAAAGAATTCTCAAGGCAGCCAGGGAAAAGGGGAAAGAAACCTATAAAAGAAAGCCTTATCATTGGACTTTTCAGCAGAAACTCTACAAGCCAGAAGAGAATGGAACCAAATATTCAAACTATTGAAAGAGAGAAATTACATCCAAGAATAATATAGCCAGCCAAATTATCCTTTAAATATGAAGGAGGAATAAAGGCTTTTCCAGACATACAGAAGCTGAGGAAATTTATCACCAGAAAACCGCCATTGCACGCAATAATCAAGAGGGTTATTCTACCTGAAACAAAGAACAAAAGGTCACAAAACTGTTAGTAAGACTACTAAAAAACTTAACAGCATAAACAGGGATAATTTATGACAACAAAAACAGAAAAGGGGAGGGGTAAAGGTATGAATTTGCAAAGGAGGATGGAGATCAGATGCATTCAGAAGAAAAAGGACTACTGTATATATGAAACTTTATTTTTCATAAAACCTAATGATAACAACACACAAAAAAACCTAAAACTGACACACGTAGCTTACAAAAAGAGGAAACAGGAAAAAGAGGCAGACTAGCAGATTGGATCAAAAAACAAAACACAACAATATGCTGCCTTCAGGAGACACATCTAAGCTGCAAAGACAAAGTTAGACTCAAAGTGAAAAGGTGAAAAATGATTCTCCAAGTAAACACCATTCAAGAAAAGCAGGTGTAGCCATACTTACACCCGATAAAAGAGATTTCAAGAAAACAAAGGTAACAAGAGACAAAGATAGACATTTTATAATAATGGTTACTATATCAAGAAGACATAATACTTCCTTTTTCAAATATTTTTTTTTATTGATTTCAGAGAGGTAGGGAGAGGGAGAGAGAGATAGATACATCAATGATGAGAGAGAATCATTGATTGGCTGCCTCCTACACACCCCATACTGGAGATTGAGCCCGAAACCCAGGCATGTGCCCTGACTAGGAATCAAACCATGACCTCCTGATTTATAGGTTGATGCTCAACCATTGAGCTACTCCGGCTGGGGCGACATAATACTTCTTTATATGCACTTAAGCAGGGAGCACCAAAATAAATAAAGCAACTACTAACAGAATTGAAGGGAAAAACAGAAAAAAACACAATCATAGTTAGGACCTTAATATTCCAGTGACAGCTCTAGATAGATCATACAAACAGAAAATCAATAAAGAAGTATCGGCCTTAAATTAAACTTTACACCAAATGGACATAAATGACATTTATAGAGCCCATCATCCCAGAACATCAGATTATACATTCTTCTCTAGTGCATGTGGAACATTCTCAAGGATAGACCACATGTTTTGTCACAAAACTAGCCTCAACAAATTTCAGATTAAAATCACACCAAGGATATTCTCTGACCACATGCTTTGAAATTCAAAATCAACTGCAAAAAGGCAGTAAAGAAACCCGTAAGTATAAACAATATGCTACTAAAAAATGACTGGGTCAAAGAAGAAATAAAAAATATAGAGAGACAAACAAGAATGACAATAGACTTATCAAAATTTCTGGGATGCAGCAAAAGCAGTAATAAAAGGGAAGTTTATATAAAGGCCTATCTCGAGAAACAAGAGAAATCCCAAGTAAACAACCTAACATTTTATCTCAAAGAACTAAAAAAAGAACAAAAACAACCCAAAGTCAGCAGAAGAAAGGAAATAATAAAAATTAGAGTAGAATTGGGTAGCTCCTGCTGGGTGGCCTTAGGCAGTGGCTGACTTTGCACCTCCTTGGAGATCCAAGAGCCAGTATACCCAGTGGTCAGTGTGAGACCATCCAGATTACAACTCTTCACATCCATAAGTGACACACTCAAGGGGCGGACTCAATGAGCACCAAAGCCCCACTGAAGCAAGTCCTGCACCATAAGGGTGTATCCTACACAGCAGCTCTTCCATTGTAGACACAGCTGGTCCTCACAGCCAACTGGCCTGGAGGTCAATTCCTCCCATTGATACCAACAGCAATCAAGGTTCAACTACAAGACTGTGCACACAGCCCACAAAGGGGTGCACCAAGAGTGTCCACCTCAGGTGATTGGGGAGTAGGCTCTATAGAACACCTACTACACAAGGCCAATCTATCAACTCAAGGAGACTAGGCAGCTACCCAATACATAGAAACACACACAGGGAAGCAGCCAAAATGCAGAGACAAAGAAACATGTCACAAATGAATGAAATGGAAGAAAGCAAACTACTGGATATAGAGTTCAAAATCAGTTATAAGATTACTCAATAATCTTCTAGAAACTTCCAAGGGACTTAATGAGACTTTCAAGGATCTTAATGAGAATGCAAAAAACAAAACAAAATAAAACAAAAAACAATAAAAAAACAAAAGAAAAGAAAAGGGACTAGTCAGAAATTAAGCATACACTGACCGAAATAAAGAATAATATACAGGGATTCAACAGTATACTAGTGCAGTGGTCGGCAAACTGCGGCCCCTTGAGTGTGGCTCTTCCACAAAATGCCACGTGTGGGCGCGCATATACAGTGTGATTGAAACTTCGTGGCCACACTCAAGGGGCCAAAGAGCCGCATGTGGTTCGCGAGCCGCAGTTTGCTGACCATTGTACTAGAGGATCCTGAGAATCAAATCAATGATTTAAAATATGAGGAAGCAAATAACACCCAACCAGAAGAGCAAAAAGAAAAAAGAATCCAAAAATATGAAGATAGTGTAAGGAGCCTCGGGGACAACTTCAAGTGTACCAACATCCG
Organism: Myotis myotis; assembly: GCF_014108235.1. Classification (NCBI taxonomy): domain Eukaryota; kingdom Metazoa; phylum Chordata; class Mammalia; order Chiroptera; family Vespertilionidae; genus Myotis; species Myotis myotis. Next base: position 76,715,648 of record NW_023416390.1, read on the forward strand.
AATTATGAGGGTGCCAGAAGAAGAGAGAGAGCAAGATACTGAAACCAATTTGAGGAAATAATGACAGAAAACTTTCCCTAACTGGTGAAAGAAATAGACTTATAAGTCCAGGAAGCACAGAGAACCCCAAACAAGAGGAATTCAAAGAGGACCACACCAAGACACATCATAATTAAAATGCCAAGGGCAAAAGACAAAGAGAGAATCTCAAAAGCAGCAAGAGACAAGCAGTTACCTACAAGGACGTGTCCATATGACTGTCAGCTGATTTCTCAACAGAAAGTATGCAGGCCAGAAGGGAGTGGCAAGAAATATTCAAAGTGATGAATAGCAAGGACCTACAACCAAGATTACTCTACCCAGCAAAGCTATCATTTAGAATTGAAGGTTAGATAAAAAGCTTCACAGACAAGAAAAAGCTAGAGCAGTTCATCACCACCAAACCAGTATTATATGAAATGCTAAAAGATATTCTTTAAGAAGAGTAAGAAGAAGAAAAAGGTAAAGATAAAAATTATGAACAACAAAGTGACAACAAATACATATCCATCAACAAGTGAATCTAAAAATCAAATGAATAAAAAAATCTGAGGAACAGAATAAACTGTTGAATGTAATAGAATCAGGGGCATGGAAATGGAGTGGACTGACAATTCTCGGGGGGGAGGGGGTGTTGGAAGTGCGGGAAGAGATTGGACAAAGATCTTATATGCATGTATGCAGTACCTAAGGATGTGGACAGTGGGGTGGCGAGGGCCTGGGGTGGGGTGGGAACTGGGTGGAGGGGAGCTATGGAGGGGAAAAAATTAGAATAGAATTGAATGAACTAGAGAACAAAATGACTATACAAAAAATTAATACAATAAAGAGCTGTTTTCTATTTTTTCGGATATATTTTATTAATTTTTTACAGAGAGGAAGGGAGAGGGATAGAGAGTTAGAAACATCAATGAGAGAGAAACATTGATCAGCCACCTCCTGAACACCCCCTACTGGGGAAGTGTCCGCAACCAATGTACATGCCCTCGACTGGAGTTGAACCCAGGACCCTTCAGTCCGCAGGCTGATGCTCTATCCACTGAGCCAAACTGGTCAGGGCAAGAGCTGTTTTTTTAAAAAAGACTGATAAAACTGACAAACCCTGGCTAGACTCACTAAGGAAAAAAGAGAAAAGACTCATACAGACAAAAAACCAGAAATGAAAGACAAGTTACCACAGACATTACAGATATACAATAGATCATACTAGAATACTATGAAAGACTATATGCCACCAAATTCAATAACCTAAAAGAAACGGATACGTTCCTAGAAATATATGATCTCCTTTGAATGAATTATGAATAACTGGAAAATCTATATAGACCCATCAGTACTGAGGAAATTGTAACAGCTATCAAAAACCTCCCAAAAAATAAAAGTCCAGGACTAGATGGCTTCACTAGTGAATTCTACCAAATAGTACAAGAAGATTTGATACCTGTTCTTCTCAAACACTACCAAAAAATTAAAGAGGTAATATTTCCTAACACGTTTTATGAGGCCAACATAACCCTGATACCAAAACCTAGCAAGGATAACACACAAAAAGAAAACTACAGCGCTGGCTGGTGTGGCTCAGTTGGTTGGGCATCACGCTGTGCACCAACGGTTTGACTCCTGATCAGGGCACATGCCTGGGATATGAGCTTGATCCCCAGTGGGGGGCATGCAGGAGATGGATGTTTATCTCACACCAATGTTTCTTTCTCCCTTCCTCTTTCTTTCAAATCAAAGTAGCATGGTATTGGCAGAAAAATAGACACACAGATCAATGGAACACAACTGAGAGCTCAGATATAAAACCACATGTGTATGGGCAGATGATTTTTCGACAAAGGAGCCAGAAACACAATGGAGAAAAAAAAAGCCTCTTCAATAGGTGAGTAATGGGCATTTTACAAGGCTATAAGGAAGGATTTAAGTAAATTTACTTAGAATATATTTAGAGTTTAACTTAACAAAGGATGAGAAAAGAACTCAGTTGATCTAATCTCTATAGCACTTTAAGGAAGAAGAATGTTTCAAGAAGCTAACAGGATAAAAGACTAAATATTTTAGAACAAACTGTAACAGTTTCTCATATTTACTCTGGAATTCAGCCCAAACAAAAATTGAGCCCAAAATTCCTATGCCTTTTTACTTAGTATACTATGTAATTTTCATTTCTTTGATGCTACATGACATTTATTAGGTTTCAGACACTGTTCTAAGCACTTTACATATGCTAACTCATTTAATGTGCACAAGCCCATGAAACAGGTACAATTTTATCCCCAGTGTTCAGGTAAAGAAACAAAAGCACGGAGCTGTTCATACCTTGTCCAAGGTCACCAGCTGAGAAGTGTTGTAGCTGGGATTTTTACACAGCAGTCTGATTCTAAATTTTACTTTTCTCAGGGACAAGTGTTGAAATAGAAAGAATATTCCAGTAAACTGTTCAAATAAGCAGAACACTAAACACCTGGCCATTTTCCATTTTCTGAGAATTTTGGTTAATAAAGACTTTTACTGAAGTTTAACAAGATAAATTTAATTATAGGAAAACAGAAAATTACTGTAATAATCAACTAGGAAACTTTTTTTCATATGAGTTGAAAATTATTTGTGACAATAAGCATTGTTATCCAAATTAGGAATCAGAGTGAAAGGATGCTGAACAGTCAGTTCATAAGAAAAAAATAAATTTTTATTGATTTTAAAGAGAGGAAGGGAGAGGGGTAGAGAAATAGAAAAATCGATGAGAGAGACACGGATGAGAGAGAAACATCAATTGGCTATGTCCTGCAGGCCCCCTACTGGGGATCAAGTTTGCAACCTGGGCGTGTGCTCTGCCCAGGAATCGAACCATGACCTCCAGGTCCATGCTCAACCACTGAGACACACCAGCCAGGTTGAACAGTCAGTTCAGATGGCAGGTATATGAACTTGAGGTCTGAAAAAAGACTAGGTGTCTAAGAGATTATATGATCAGCCAATAGTGTCCTCTCCCTAGAAGGGACTCTCTTTCACTTATTTTGCCCCCAGTCCTGGGAAAGGGAAGAGGAGGGTCAAATGGTGACTTATCTCTTGGTCTATGCCTCTCAGCCTAATAATTGCCATGTCAATCTCCAATGTTCCTCTTTGGGCTTTAGCTTTGCTATTTTGCCTGAAATGCTGCCTTTGCTCAAAAGGTTTACCCTGTTGCCATATTTCATGAGTAGACAAGATTTATCTAGTAGAATTTTCATAAGTTTGCCTTTCTTCTCCATAATTTGAGTTGCTTTGCCAAGAAGGCAGACTTTACTATTGCAAACAAATTTTTTAAATGGTACATATAACAAAATTGAAAGAAAAAATTAATGTACTGTATTTGAGGAGGTAGGATTACGTGTGATTAAAGTAAATTCTTCTTTCCTGTATTTTCCAGTTGTTATGGTATGTTTTACTTTTATAAGGAGAAAATAAATCTGTTTTAAAGGCAACCCCCCCAAAAACAAACAAACAAACAAACATACAACTTCAGCCCTAGCTGGTTTGGCTCAGGGGACAGAGCGCCGGCCTGGGGACTGAAGTGTCCCAGGTTTGATTCCAGTCAAGGGCACATGCCGGGTTGTGAGCTTGATCCTCATTAGGGGGTGTGCAGGAGGCAGCCAATCAATGATTCTCTCTCATCATTGATGTTTCTATCTCTCTCTCCCTCTCCCTTCCTCTCTGAAATCAATAATAAAATATATATATAAAGATACAAGCTCAGATAATCACATTAGTTGACATATTAAATTATATAGTATTTTCTATCTAAGTGCTACTGAAATTTGTATGTGGAAAAATGAAGATTTGGGTCTTGGCATACTTAATATTGGATTGTTAATTTCTGAAGCATTGGTCAACAGATTCAGTTACTTCAAAGGTCATTAACAAAGGGGGGGATTTTTGCATTCTCATCTACTCGGCCAGATCTAGTTCAGACTGTTTAAGTATGGTTAAAGGTAAGGGAGAGCTTTGGAAACAGTTGCATTAAATCTTTTTGGGGATTATGAAGCTCTCATCCCTTCCTACTTCAAACACCTCCACAATGGACTAAATTTATGCCTCCCCCAAATTCCTATGTTGAATATGGGGGAGACAATTCCCAAGGTAACAGTATGAGGAAGTGGGGTCTTTTGGAGATTAGGTCATGTGGGAAGAGCCCTCATGAATTGGATTAGTGCTCTTATAAAGGAGATCACAGAGAGATAGATCCCTTAGTCATGTGAAGACACAGGGAAAAGGCACAGTCTATAAACCAGGAAGCAGGTTCTCACTGGGCACTGAATCTGCTGGTGCGTTAATCTTGAAATTCTCAGATTCCAGAACTGTGAGAAAGAAAAGTTTTGTTGATATATATATGTGTGCGTGTGTGTGTGTATATATATGCAAAAGAAGTCAGACTTTTCCCAGTGGGGCAATGCCACTTTTAACCTGGACACCCTGTGTACAAGGGGGTATATTTTGTATCATGGGTGAAGTCTTGACGTTTAGTGAAGCACTGGCTCTTTTCTATATACTGAATAGCTTTATAATAATTTTTACATTCAAGGCAGGAAAACGCATCAGGTTTGACCCACATTGAGCAGGAAGCTGTCAAGGCCTGCTCAATGAGGAATCTTTCTAAGGCTGTTACAGGAAAAAAAAAAAAAAAAAAAAAGAAAGGCACCATTTAACATTTGATATTTTGTATAACTGGCACCTCACCCAGGAGGCAAATTCTATTTCCATTAGGACAGGTACCTAAACTGTTTTCCAGCAGTGAAATGAGGTGTCGGACTATTCACTATTCATTCCAATAATTAAAACAAACAAACAACAACCCAATAACTGGTCGAGAAGTATATAGTTTTGGAGTACACTTTCTAAAGAGCAAGACATTAAAAGTTGCAGTAAGATTACTGAACTTTTTCAAATGATCCAAGACCATGGGCTCTATACTGTTTAAAGTTACTATATTCATTAGCAAAACTAGAAATATTCAGCTGGAAAGCACCAAAAACAAATAAAATATCCACAACACCATTCCACTAATCCAATTAAAGATAAGAACCTTACTATTGTCTTTTTAAGACAAAATCATTAATAAAATAACTTATTAGTCACATAAAAGATCATCTAATTAAGGACATGCCTCACTTTATGCACACTTCCTTAATAAAATGTACATCTTAAAGAAGTGTTCAAGATGCTCAAATTCCTCCAAACCTGTATTTAAACATTCAGGCTGCTGAGCATCAGCTGTTACAGTGTCACTCAGAGAAGTGGCACAGTACTTTGGGTGTATTATGTAATTATTCAGACAAAGGAAAGGGAGAAACAGAGTCCTGATAATTTCAAAAGTATAGTTTGAAGACTGTCAAGTATGAGAAAAAAAATCCAATGATCTGGAAAAGAGGAGAAGGTGGAAGATTAGGAAGAATGAAGAGTCCTAGAGAATGAAAAATACGATTACATTTAAAAATGTACTGCGGACTCAAGGGTCCCAGGTTTGATTCTGGTCAAGGGCATGTACCAACTTGGTTGTGGGCACATCCCCTGTTGGGGGTGTGCAAGAGGCAGCTGATCGATGTTTCTAACTCTCTATTCCTCTCCCTTCCTTTCTGTAAAAAATCAATAAAAAATATTTTTTAAAAAATAAATAAAATGTACTACAAGAAGAGTATTCCCAATATTAGGACACTCAACATATGACCAACTTGGCTACTATATCTAAATTACTCTTTCTTCAATAAAAAGTGTGTTTCAGTATATAAGAATTAAAAAAAAAATCCTTCCTATCATATATTTGGATTTAATCTAGAAGTTAGAGGAAAACAGAGTATCTTTTATAGAAATTTGTGTCAATATTGTGGGAAAACATCTGTTTTGTAAAGCAAGCAATGCCAATTTAAGAGGTACCAACAGAATAAACACCCAAGTCTCAATATAGGTGTCATTTAACAATGCCATTCTCCTTTGTTAAAGGACTATATGTTGCCATATTATTCCATTTCTTCCAGCACTTTCAGAGGAAAGCACAATCGATTCTGCAAGCTGAGAGAACTAGGACAATATAAATTGATGGCTCAGGCACATCCCTCGAGGGTTCAAAGAATATTCTATTTTTAACTCCCTTTCACGTCAACAGAAAAGTGAGCAAGGAAATAGCATGTTCAGCAGAAAAGTATTGCCTAGGCTGTAACAGGCTAGTTTTATTTTATATAGGTGACCTGAACTAGCATTTGTGTTAAAGGAAAGCATTCTTAATATGGATTAGATATAATTAGAAAGATAAAAAGAATTGAAGAACTATTTAGTCAGAATAGCCATAAATCTAAGGTTTATTAAATTTTATGATTAATTTTTTTTGCAATTAAACTTGTATAGCTGAAGCAATGTGAAAGTAGTTTTTTTTTGAGGAATCATTTTGCCAACTTTAAATTTATTGGCAACTAGGTATTTACAGGACAATTTAAAAGAACTGCTTCTAAATAATCAAATTCTCAAGTTTTTGAGGGTTCCTGGTCTGTCTTATGTATGTGGCACTATTTTAGTGAGCAGGCAAGTTCAACTAGCCCCTTAAGTAAATTTGGAGGAAGACACACTTGCCAGCAAACCTTCACTATTCTTTCTCCTCTATATCACCCTCTGGACTCCTACCTCTGTGCCTGAAGTAAACATAAATACAAACACCCCCCCCCCCCCCAAAAAAAAAATCTAATAAAAACAGCCACAGAGATTACAGCTCACAGCTATTTAAATGACAGTCCTATGGAAGAATCTATACAACTCAAGAAAATCTATGGGTACTTACCAGATACATTTGGCTCCAGATTTCAGTGGCGGCAGGTTAATGGAGAAGGGAAAAGGGAAATAGGTGGATTTGTAGGTATTATACAATGTCTGAATCTGTGCTGCTCATACAATACTAAGAAATGCTCACAGAATCAATGGGAAAACAATAGCCAAGGCTACCAAATGTAATAATATAAATACAAAATTTCTATTCCTATTACTCCCATCAAAAGTTGTCAGTAAAGAAAATGACTATGCCCAGAGTCCCTACTTGCCATAGCCAAGTCTTCATTATTAGCACCCCTCCCCTGCTTACCCAACAGGACCCTTTCTTCCTTGCTTGTCTTTTACATTCTAGTTAATTTAAATTTGCATCTTATAATGCTGCCAATATGTTGTGCATCTTAAACTGTTTATCCTAAAATGTTCCTTCTACATCAAGCATGTCAAACTCAAAGGCTAACACGGGCTAAATAAACAAGGCATGCGGCCTGTGGGCCACAAGTTTGACATGCTTGTTCTACACAGTGCAGTTCATCAGGACCCTACTATATATAGTCTGCAGATAATAAAACTTAATCAGTTTGGAACCACATGGTTCTGAGTTATGTGAAAAGCTGAGACTGAAGATATAATGCATTTATATTCTTTGAATTTATCAACTGGTTGCAAAACTAAAATGATATTTAGTTTTACAGGGTCATTTTGCTTTCCACATGCATACAAAATCAGTTTAGAAAAAACACACAAACGGAATTATATCCCTGGTCGGAGCCCAAGTAGCTTCAAATGATTTTTAGGTATCTTATTTTATGGCATGCTTTAATGCATAATAATCCTAAAAAGTTATATAGCATTGCTAATGAGTTTGGCATACTTAAGAAATTAAATTTAAAAAATATTTTTTAATTAATTTCAGAGAGGAAGTAAGAAGGAGAGAAAGAAATATCAATGATGAGAATCATTAATTGGCTGCCTCCTGTGCCAGGGATTGAGCCCACAACCCAGGAAGTACCCTGACCGGGAATCAAACTGTGACCTCCTGGTTCAGATGTCGACATTCAACCACTGAGCCACATCGGGCAAGACATTAAACTTTTAAGAAAAGCTCCAACCAAAATGAATCTGCCATACAAATCTGCTTTGGAAAAGAAATTTAAGCAACAGCTTTCACAAATTTTTAAAAAGTAAGTTACATTAAGCCAAGGTTGTCATTTAAATTCAAGTCCCTATTGCTGAGTATGATGCATGATTAACTGGTATTACAATTACAGGAAAATATAAGCAAATGTTAATACCTTAATACAGAAATAAAAAAAAATAAAAGAAGAAAAATATAAAAAAGCAGTGGAAACCTGAGTAAAAAGAAGCCAGGAAGCAGCTGAAAAAGAGACCGGTTCACTGTGAGAAATGTAAACCTCTCAGACAGTGCTACGGCCCCGAATCCAACAGCTCAGGAACAAGGCCAATTATTGCAAATATTAAACATATATGGTGAAGCTGCAAACTTTTCAAAAGAGTCATAAGAATGAAAGCAGCTAGATAGAAAATAGCCAGGGCCTCACAAACCTAAAATCTTTGCTATAATCACTACTTGCAGAAAAAGGTTTCTTTATAAGTAGAAAACAAGCTTCTTAAATGTAGTATACTTTATAGTCTCCAAGCTGTAAATTTTATGATAAAGAGTTAGGATAACAAATCCTTATTGTAACTGGCAAGTAACCAGATCTTTTGAAACTGTTGTTTATATGACTTATTTCTTCATAGTAACTCACTTGCAAACCAAGTCTACGATATTCCTATCTTTCTGAACTAGAAACGACTCATGAGATAGACACACAGAATCATGGAATTTTAGGATACACAGAGGCTTCAAAAGAAAACAGAGTAAAACTCCCTTACTTGGAAAACGAGTCAATTAAAACCCAGAGGCTTTAGGTGATACACCTAAAAGGAGTTAAAAATAAATAAGGGCTGCCAGGATTGACTATATTATTTTCTTTCATGTCATATACTACACTGTCCAAAAGCCTTATGTAGCCAGAATTTCTTCTGCTTCTGTTGATAGAGGTTGACTACCTTGTTTTCAATGACCAGGGTAGTTTCACATTCATAACAAAGGATCTGTTTATTCATTTGTAATGTAAGTACTAATTTCAATTCAGTTCCCCTAACAGACTGGTGGTTTATTGTCAAGGAGACCAATAACTGTTGTGGTCCTCTGGCAGACACACAGATAAAAGACCAAAGCATTTCATCCTTTCTCTCTGTCTCCAAAAAGGGAAAATAGAGAAAATCCTATAATTCATTGCTCATACCCTACTTGGTCTAAGAATAGCTGATTCAATTGGGTTTGTTAATTTATGGCAAAAATTTCTTTACATTTATGTACAAACATTTAAAAATTATTTATTTGTGCCTCAGTGAAGAAAAATTGTTCCAAATCTATCTATGCTTTCATTATTTGGATGAATAATTCACCCTTTCAGGCAATAAAAGAAAACAATATGCTTAACTAAATGTTTGAAGAAAAAATGTTAAGATGTGACAGTTTCTAATGTTAATCAGTTCAGGATGATAAAATGTAGGGAAATGTAAGGAAAAAAATAAGAAAAAGAAAGTCTGATGCTTACATATAAAAATGTAAATTATTGGGACAGAAATTGCTATAAATCTGTGAAAAAAATCAGAAACAAAAAACTGCCTGTCCATTTCCCAATGCATTTCACTTTTCTATTAGGACATTGCAAACATAAATGCATATTTTCTATAAGTTTTGACATAAAAAATAGGCATTAGCTAACTAAAAAAATCTTTAGATTATAACTTTTAAAAATATTAAAATCCTACAAATTCTATAAAAAGTTTCAATATAATTACTAACACAGTACTTGGCACTGACACTACCAAACTTTTCTTTCAAGGGAAATTTCTATTGTACTTATTGGCATGACAAAATTTCTTTTCCTTTCAGATAAGGATCTTTTGAGGATTTATTTCTCCTCTTCTTCGAACTAAATGAGATTAAACTAACTTAAGCTGTAAGTTAAGAGGATACTACATAAAATAACTGGGAGGACCAACTCTAGTTTTAAAGTGCTATATTATGACTGACTCTATGAGTCAAACACAATGTCAAAAACTATTTAGACATATTCTCTCTATGCCTATATTATCTAGATGCAATCTAATTTACTTGTTTTCTTCCTTTTCGCCATAACTAGCATTAGAAAAAAACCCCAACTTAAAATATGACTGATGATAAACACATGCTATCTGTTATACACATATTTGGCCTTCAATTAGGAATGTCATTTTCAGTTGCTTTCCATTAAGTGGGAATACTTTTTGCAGAGATGCATTTGTGTAAGCACACTGGTCCCATCTGTGACTAAAAGTTTTAATTTTGTAGGCAATTTGACCATGAAAAATTTAGTCATGAAAAAGAAGAAAACTAATTAGCTCACACAAATGCAGAACAAAGGATCTTTGATTGCCTCATTAATAGGGTGTACTAACGAACTATGTTTATTAGTCACACACAAGGTGCTTGAATGGGGGATGTGAAGGTAAATTTCTTTTTTTATTATCATGGCATCAGCTATAATCTATATTATAATTTTCAGAGAAAAAAAAATCAAGACCAAAACAACATAAAAAGTCAGTCACTGAGTTTCTAGGAAAACTTGGAAAATAATGTCTATAAGAACAAAACAACAATGTATTAAAGCTAACGGGCAGTTTCACAACCAATGCTTCTATGTATAAAGAACAACTTTTGATGCCTTTAAAAATGATACCATATATTAGTTTACATTATAAGTGGACTATATTATTAAACTTTAGGAACTAAAGAGTCATATTGGAGACAGAGGGCAAATTCAAAGTTGGCTAAAAGGACCAATACTTGTACTCAACATCCTTTAGAAGAGTATCTGTCACACACACAGTTCAGGGCCAGTAACACACAAAAAGGAAGAACCTACATATGAAGTATAAGACAACTCCTAGGAGCAACAGAGTAAGGACTGGAACTTCTGTAGGGATAGTAAGTAAGAGGCCTGTCTTGTAAAAGAAGCTGGTAAGTCACAATGATCACTGAAGATTGCACAAGTGATGAGAAGCAAAAACACTTCTCATCAGATAGTGTAGTGCAGGAATCTTCCTTCAGAAACTGCAGTTCCCCTTCAGAGCTCTAAACAATATCACGAGCAAGAAACTGCCTAAGTGGAGGTGAGGGATTATGTGGCCTCACTGAGTCACACTGACATAGTCAGAGAGCCTCCAATGGTGACAAGCAGCCAAAAAGGCTCCAAAGAAACCAATAAAAATTCTACTTCAATACCTAGAGTTATGAAAAGCTGAAAAAACAAAACAAAACAAAAAACCCTTATTCAACATCCAGGGCAGAAGTATACATCTAGGTGGGAAGCATGGAGAGAAATGAGTTCAGTAAAATAAGATAGTTTTATATATTGAGATCAATTGTTTTCACTGAATGCTTAAAAAAAAAAATCTTTTTGAGTTTTAATATATTTGATATGCCTAGTATTAGATTGCATTTGATTTTAAAATATCTTTCACTATACAACCAGCAAACTGAAAAACAAAACACAAACATAAATATTTAAGAACATTATTTGTTTTAGAAGCATTCCTACTAACAACTGAGACATAAAAATTTTTCACTAGGCTAGAGTTCTCAATCAAATTTAGGTTCAGGAGACATTTTAACTTGTCTTGCCTTTCTTTTGTCGTTACCACTGGTGCGTTACCAGGCTGCAAAGAAGGCTTCTTCAACTACAATGGCAGTGAGCACCAGGAAGCTTCTCATCATACTGCTCAGCCTGGTACAACCTGCTCACCATGGCCCCCATCCCTTTAGCATAAAAACCTGACCATGTGGTATTTGCTAGCATGTGCTAAGATTTGCCCACTCTTTTACATCACAGGCTTGCATATTCATATGTACGTACATATCTGAGACCCTTGATAGACTGAGTGTGGCAGTATCTTAATAGTAAGACTGAAATAAAGCAGGATGAAAAAAAGCAGTCCCTGAGCACTAAGAATTAATGACAAAAATGCTACTCACCTGTCTGCTGTGCGGTCTGTAGCAGTGGTTGGTTTAGATGTGAATTGTAATGGACAGAAGGGACTGGGCGATACTGAGGTTGACTGGAGTGATAGTGGCCTGGAGCACAATAACAGGCTGGCATCTAGGATAAGTATTGAGAAAAAAAAAAAATCAATTTTATTTGCAATAAAACCTTTTTCTGCTATGTACATCAGAGTGTAATGAAGCAATAATTCTTTTCAAGACCAATCATCTGAAAACTGATTTTCTTAGCTTTAACTGAGAAAATTTTAAAAAATTTCAAACATACAATATAAGTACTACCACCAATTAGATTTAGTAGTTATTAATTTTTTTGGCCATATTCGTTTCAGATTCTCCTCTCTATGGAGATCTTCAAGAGTGCCCATTTCATTAGGAAACCAGCCAAGCAAAGAATTTATAGATCAGTTATAAGCCAAGAATCCCCAATATTTACTGTAATATTCTTCTGTCTTTGAAATATTAGACACAATAGAGATGTGATTCCTTAATTTTTCTTGGAGATATTAGCAAAATAGTATGTTCTGATTTTAGGTCTCATCCATTATTAAACTTTTCAGTATGTATGTATGTATATGTATAAATAATATTTTTTTCTTAAATAAAAGTCATACTCTTTATAGCAAAAATTATCATTATATTTTTGTTTATAATGTATATATATGACAACAATGGAGAGAGGGTAAAAAGAATTATATTGCTGCCCAGCTGGTGTGGCTCAGTGGTTGAGCATCAAACTATGAACCAGGAGGTCACGGTTCAATTCTGGGTCAGGGCACGTGCCCGGGTTGTGGGCTCGATCCCCAGTAGCAGATGTGCAGAAGGCAGCTGATCACTGATGTTCCTTTCTCTAACTCTCCTTTCATCTTTGACACAATACTTGCAGTTTTATTTAAACATCAGTTAGACTGTGATACTGTAAAGGTACATATAGTAGTCCCTAAATAAAGTACACAAAAACAAGATTCAAATGGCTATAGATAAGAAATCAACAGAAGAAATACAATGAAACACTAAAAGACAAGGCCAGTGTGGCTCAGTGGATTAGAACAACGTCCCTTACAACAAGCACGACAAACTCACAGCACTTATTTGGCCCGTGTTAGCCTTTGAGTTTTACATGCTTCCCTTATAACAAAGGGTGGTGGGTTTGATTCCTGGTCAGGGCACATACCCCAGTTGGGGCATGTACAGGGGGCAATTGATCGCTGTTTTTTTCTCTCTCCCTGCCTCTCTCTAAAGCCAGTAGAAAGCATATCCTCAGGGGGTGAAAAAAACCTCACTAAAAGTGTTCAAATAATACAAAAAGCAGGAAAAGAAGCAGATAGAAATAAAATACAGATAGGACAAATGGAAAATAAATAGCAATATAGTATACCTGCATCTAACCATGTCAATACCTCATAAAAGATAAAAGAACTAGACACTCTGATCAGATTGTATAAAACAGCAAAAATAACTATATACTTACTGTATGTAAAAGACACTTTAGGTATAAATGCTGCTAATAAGAGGGTGAAAAAAACTAATTTAAATGCAAATCAAGTAAATGCTGAAGTCACTATATTAAAGTCAGATAAAATAGGTTTCAAGACAAAGGATAGTAATAGAAACAGAAAACCATTTCACAACATGAGCCAATATATCAGGAAGGTATAATAAATATGAATTGTTCAATGTATATTCAAATACTGTGTAAAGACTGATACAACTTAAGGGAGAAGTAGAAAAACAACTATCATTTTTGCTAGAACTATACAAAATTTACATAAGGATGTAAAAGATTTGAAAGACACTATCAACCACAAGACAATATCAATTAATAGTTAAAGAATACTAAATGCAGCCCTGGTTGGCTTGGCTCAGTGGTTGAATGTCCACCTATGAAACAGGTCACAGTTCAATTACTGGTCAGGGCACATGCCCGGGTTGTGAGCTCGATCCCCAGTCTGGGGTGTGCAGGAGGCAGCTGGTCAATGATTATCTCTCATCACTGATGTTTCTCTCTCTCGCTCTTTTCTCTCTCTCTCTTTCTCTCTCTCTCTCTCTCTCTCTTTCTCCGTCTCAAATAAATAAAAATATATATTTAAAAAAGTCAGTCAACATAATTCAATGCTAATAGAGTAAAGGGGAGTGGTTGGGAATAACATGATTACTTCAAAAGACAGACAAACATTTCACAAGATTTAATATTCATTCATGGGAAAAACTTTCAGCAAACTAGGAACAGATAATGTAACAGTTAGTGATTAAAGACTGAATTCTTTCCCCTATGCTTGGAAACGAGGGAAGTATATGCACTTTCAAAACATATTCAGGTTAATACATGGATTCTAGGGGAGATTTTCGCTAATGGTACATCTCATAAAGGGTTAATATTCAAAATCTATGAAGAACTGGTACAACCTTGCATGAAAAACAAACAAACAATTCAAAACTGGCAGAGGACCTAAACAGACATTTCTCCAAAGAGGACATATAGATGGCTGACATATGAAAAGATGTTCAATGTCACTAATCATCAGAGAAATGCAAATTAAAACCACAATGAGATATCACTTCACATCTATCAGAATGGCTATCATCAATACATCAACAAACAATGGTGGTAGTTTGGAGGGATGGGTGAAAAAGATGAAGGGATTAAAAGGTACAAATTGGCAGTCACAAAATAGTCCCGGGATGTAATGTACAACGTAAGAAATATAGTCAATAACATTGTAATAACTATGTTTTCTGTCAGGTGGGTACTAGACTTATCAGGGGGGAACACTTTATAAGTTATATAAACATCTAACCACTATGCTGTACACCTGGACTAATAGAATATTGAATGTCATCTTTAAATGAAAAAAAAAAATCTTCTTTAGAATATTTAAAGACATTAAATATTTAGGGGTTATAATTAATAAAATATGTGTAATATTTATATAATGAAAACTACAAAATATTGTTGAGAACAATTAAGGAAGATCTAAGTAAATGGAGAGAGATAACATGTTCCTGTACTGGAAAATTCAATAGTGTTAAGATGTCAACTCTCCCCAGACTGATCTATTCCTAACCCTTTGAGTGCCAACCAATATTCTAGGAACTATGCTAAAATTGCCAAGGCATTTTTGCTGATTTTACAGCAGTTTAGGAAAAAAATTATGAATCGCAAGTAAATGAAGTTACATATTCAAAAACTTAAAGAAGCCTTTACTACATTGACATATTTAGCAATATCATCATCACTAATAAAAGCAGACTTAGAACTGGATGCCATTTCGAAGCTTTGATAGTGCTCCCGACACTTTTGGCCAAAGACAGGAGGAGCGGGATTGTGCTCCCTGGCACTCTAGGGGTTAAAATGCATTTTATTTTTATTTATTTACTAGAGACCCAGTGCATGAAATTCATGCACTGGTAGAGTCCCTATCGGCTGGCTGCTGGCCAGGTACTCCCTCCCTTCCCCAGGTCACCTGCTGCGACAGCCTGCTGGGGCCTCCCTCCCTTCCCCTGGCCGAACTCCCAGATGAACTCTCGGTCAAGGGAACAATTTACATACTATGCTTTTATTATATAGGATTTTGGTTCCTATATAATATATTTTTTATTATTGACTTCAGAAAAGAAGGAATAGGAGAGAGAGATAGAAACATCGATGATGAGAGAATCATCATTGATTGGCTGCCTCCTGCAGGCCCCACACTGGGGATCTAGCCCACAATCTAGGCATGTGCCCTGACTGGGAACTAAACTGTGACCTCCTGGTTCATGGGTCAATGCTAAACCACTGAGACATGCCAGCCAGGCAAAATGCATTTTATTTATTTAGAAGAATGTTTTTTATATACATATACGTATATTTTTTTTATTGAATTCAGAGAGGAAGAAAGAGAGAGATAGAAACATCAATGATGATGAGAGAGAATCACTGACTGGCTGCCCCCCCTCCCCCCCCCCCCACAATCCAGCCCACAACCTGGGCATGTGCCCTTGACCAGAACTGAACTTATGACCCTTCAATATGCTGGCTGAAGCTCTAGCCACTGAGCCAAACCCACTAGGGCTACATTTTATTTTTATAGTGTATTTACTTTAATGTGTTTCTCTTACGCAAATTATAAAAAACAAACCTGAGTCAGAAGGAAACTCCAAGATCACATAATTTACTCAACTGTCATGATGTTGTCTAGCATGCACTTGAAAATCTCCAGAGAAAAGAAAATGCTGACAAGTTTTGCTTACACATCCTTATAAATATTTAAAAAATATTTTTATTGATTTCAGAGAGGAAGGGAGAGGGAGAGAAACAGAAACATCAAGGATGAGAATCACTGATCGGCTGCTTCTTGCACACCCCCTAATGGGGATCCAGCCCACAACCCAGGTATGTGCCCTGACCCAGAACTGAGCTGTGGCCTTGATGCTCAACCACTGAGCAACACTAGCTGGGCCTGCACAAATTCTTTCCCTGTGAAATTAAAAATAAACACTCTAATGTAGCTCTAGCCAGTTTTGCTTAGTGGATAGAGCATCAGCCTGAGGACCGAAGGGTCCCAGGTCAAGGGCACATACCTGAGTTGCAGGCTCAATTCCCAGCCTTGGTCCGGCCTTAGTTGAGTGCAGGCACCAATTGATGTTTCTCTCATTCTGTCCCTCCCCCTCCCTTCCACTCTATCTAAAAATCAATGGAAAAATATCCTCAGATGAGGATTAACAAAAAACAAATAAACAAAAAGACTCTAATGTAAAAAGTGATCTTAAATGAAAAGCCTCCGTGGAGAGGGAGGTGAAAAAGCAACCTACCTGTGGTGAGGGCTGCTGAATATATCCCTGCTGCTGGAGCACAGGCTGGCTGACAGGGTGACCAGAAGCAGAATAGCCAGCAGTAGGGACTGGCTGCCCAGGTGGCAGTGGGGGAGGGGGAGGAGGAGGGGGAGGAGGAGGTGGAGGTGGCAGTAGTGGAGGTGGAGGAGCCGCTGTCATGATATAACCAGACTGCTGTGGGGACTGAAGAACAACAGTGGACTGGAACATAGTAGCATGAGGGTCAGAACCATCTGCAGATGGCTGGCGGGCAAGACTCATGTGGCTAAACTGAGACCCAAGGTTGTCCTGATAAAAAAGGAAAAAGTCAAGTCAGTATGCCTTCTGTACACAGACCAAACTTATCAAAGAAAACTATTTTTCTTGTATTTTAAGATGAGTTGCAATAGTGTATATTATGGAAATCATATATCTTTATCAGACATGACTTAATAAAAGAACAGCTTCAAGAAAATTAAACTCTAAGGCAGGAAGGAGGAATATTACAATGCTGTCACTACAAATTGCTTATAAAATACATATAATGGAAATGCATAGCATGCAGAAGAGTAGGGTACAACAACATTTCACACACAAACAATAAAAAAACCACTTATTTAAATAAAGATTAAAAGCACATTAGCATAGAAACCCAACCTGAAACCTGTATGTTGATGTTGACCAATGTCACCTCAATAAATTAAAAAAAAAAAAAAAAAAAAAAAAGCAAGCACATTAGGATGTGAAAGTGAAACTGAAAGGACTTTAAACTCCAGGTAACTAGCAAGGCACAGTACTAATTATTCTTCACTTTAAATCATCACCCCTCTTCCTAGAAGGCAAGATTCACTAAAAGCATCTTTGTGTTTCCTATTATACCTAACAAATATACTAGCAGAAATTAAATAGAGAATCTATCTACCTTGTCTTTTTTTCTAATTTCTCAAAAATAATTTAGCCCTAATTCTATTCTTCCCTAATCTGTTTCAGTCTGTTCCTTAAGTCACATGTCATTCAAATGAAATCCAAACAACAGTTTCTTACTGCTCTTGCTACTTGGTGAGCAGGCAATGGTGCCCAGTCAAGATAGGGTTATGATTTATGTTACCTGACAAATGTTTCTCTGGCTCAACAACATAAATACCAGTTCTGACTAGTCTAGATAATATCATCACTGAAATGAAAATAACAGGGTTAAAATGGCATTTCCCTGCTCCTGAGGAGCCGCAGATCGGCAACAATATATACCACATCTCCACATTTTGTTAAGAAGAAAACTGAAAAAAAGTTAAAAAATTGGGCAGTGGAGTTGTCAGATCAAAGTTAACATGCCTGCAATTTCTAGTCTGCTGGTTTTTTCCAAAGTAAATTAAGACTATAGTGAAGATAAGGGATGAAAATGGGAACCTGATTTAATGATTGAAAATATATGGTTTTACTCCTCCCAAATAGCTGCTCTGTTCTCCTAACTCAATGCATAGTGTCAGAAGGGAAAAATATACTTAAGTACACTAGCTGTAATTACCATTATTTTAAAAAGAGATACCATAACTGCACACCACCATTACAGTCATCTTGGCAAAAAGTCAATTTTGTTATTCCAATGATCTGCCATTTTTCAAAACATTTTGAGGCTTTTATGTTATTCCTTTTAATGTTGTCAATCTTGAAAATGCTGGCAAAATTTCACTTTTTCAGCCTGGAAGTGATTTTTGAAAATCATTAAGAGCCAAGGCTGGTAAATAAGGTTGCCTCCAGCTCTAAACAAAACTACCCCAAATAAAACAAAACATTTCTAAAAAGTGTAGAGTGATTTTAAGTTATAGCTAGTACTTTAACTTGGAAAGCATTTTTAAAATGTGATAGGGAAAGAATGTTATTAGGGAGATTCATTTTAAGGGAAGAAAACTGATATTTACCGAATATGTCATGTTAGGCACTATGCAAGAAGTACTGTATATCACTGTTTCACATGGTTACTAACTACAGGCCACACAGAAAACACACAGCAGAGGTGCAACGGAGCCCTACGGGCGGTATAACTTGGGGGCATACTTGGGATTAAAGGAAGTACCATTACTTTATAGTCACAGATTAAATATCTAGAGATCTTCTTAGAAATTTACTTAGGAGGATGTCTCTCGCAGTTTTAAGTTTCAATTGACCCTAGTAACTGGAAGTAAGTATACTGGGCCTATGGCTTTGGGGATAGACTAGAAAGCCTATCTCCAGATGAAAGCTGCCATCCCAGAATTGCAGAGAGCTGCACTGACCTCAATGAGAAAAGTAGTGAAAACATGTTAGGACTAGAATTGTCTACATGAAAATTATTTCATTATGAAAGGAAGGAAAAGATTAGGGATTATACAATCACTGCGATAAGCAAATATAACAAATATTTTATGAAAGAAAATGAATTTCTTTCTAATACAGGATAGAAATACTTTTCAGTATATATGTATCCCTGACTTTAATCACATTCACGAGCCTTTATCACACATCCATCCACAAAAACAATGCAAGAGGTGAAGAGAGAAATAGTACCACAGAGTATTGCTGGGTGGGTGAGATTGGCAGGAGCGGGGATGGGTAATGAGCTGGAGAGTACGAAATAGGCTGTGAAGAGGACTGCAGAAGACAAACAGACTAAGGAATAACGGGTTGGCAAACAACGTTAATGTCAGAATAAAATATTAGAAGAATTGCAAAAAATGGAAAGTCACAAGAGCCAAGGCAATAGCTTAAACTAGATTTATAAAGTCATCTTCAACACAACAATGTAGGAAACAACAAAAGCAATGCTAAATAAGGAAACTCTACATAGTAAAATTTTTGAGAATATACCTATGCTTAAATTTAATACACAATTAGAAAGATAACTTTGTCATAAAAAGATTAGATTCACTGAAACAGGTACTTTAAATCCTATTTTCTAACCAAGACCCCTGGTTTAGGTCAATCAAAACAAAACCACTTTTCCTTCCTTCCTGATTTGATGAAGGGGCTGCTCTATTTAGTTATATAACACTAAATAATAAAATAAAAACTTCACTTATTTTGTTATCAGACAGTAATACCTTACATAACATCTATGCCAGCTACTGCCTTTATTTGATATGGCACAATGAGGTACTCTTTTGGAACCAAAGTGCATAAATTTTTAAAAATTTTTAAAGAAAAATGTATTAGAGGTACCATTAAGAACAACAGCCTAAAGAAACAACACACACATACATACAGGCACATGCAGACACACAAACACATCTCTTTTATATATGGAAGATAAACACACCTTTCTTGTAAGTAAAAATTTTTATTAAAATCTGAGAAACCTGCCCTGGCTGGAGTGGCTCAGTGGTAGAGCGTTGGCCTATTCACTGAAGGGTCTTGGGTTTGATTCCTGGTCAAGGGCACGTACCTGGGTAGCAGGTTTGTTCCTTAAACCCATTGCTTGAGGGAAGCAACCAATCGATTCCCCCCCCCCCCCCACACCTCCTCTCTCTAAAAATCAATGGAAAAAATATCCTCAGGTGAGGATTAACAAAACAAACAAACAAAAAGCTGAGAAAACTAGTTCTTGCAATGTTTTTCACTAATGAAACACGCTTGCATTTCAGGGGAAAAGTTTCCCAAAGGCACTCAATAAACAGGTGTTTTGAAAAATAAAAAAAACTTTAATCATTCCTAAATTTTATGGAATATAGCTGGTCATCTATAAGCTAACATTGACATCTGATTTAGATTTCCAATCTTATATTTACATAGTTTATTACAAAGGGGGTAATATACATATTGGCTTAAATATTATTATAATCATAATCCATTTTATATGTGGGCAATCAGGCTAAGGTGAGTTAAGTGACCTGTAGTCAGTCATGTTAGCAAGCAATGGAGGAACCCAGGCAATTTTATCTAACAAAAACTCTTACTTTTGGTCAAAATGTATATATATGAATCTCCCTCTGGAATATTTCTAAAGAGAATACTTCAAAATTGCAAAATAAACCAACGGTATTAGGGAATAATCTAAAAAAGAAGCAATTCTTATGACAATTAAGCTGTATAAACGAGTTGCATTTTTACCATAATATCAACCCAAGAGTTTCTAAAAATATGAAAGGGTTATATTAGCTTGGAACCTTACAAGAAAATCTAGAATTAAAGTAAAAGTACTAAAAAAGGTAAAAGCTGAAAGACCTTTGAAGTACCTACTGTTTCTTCACTAACTTCTCAACTAGAAATGAGCAAGCTTCCTCATGGATGACAGCACCTATCACACTAAATGAGGTGTAGCTTTAGAAGTTCCAAATACAGGGTACTGAATGTGTTGTTAAGGTAGACAATCACTAAGATATAACTTTCTTCCAGACAACTTGACCTACTATGTAGGTGTCAGATGAAAGACAAGCTTTAGCCTGCTCTGGGATAAATGAAAGAGCACTATGAGCACCAAGGGTATGTATCAAAGTCTACCAGAGTCAAGTGGTAATGAGAAAAATGTGGGTTAAGGAAACTGGCTGATTAAAGCAAAAAAAAAGATTTTTAATGTTTTTATTATTATTATTATTATTATTTAGAGAAAGGAAGGGACAGGGATAGAGAGAAACAGGCTGCTCTCTGCGGGAATAGAGCCCGGAACCCGGGCATGTGCCCTGACCAGTAATTGAACCAGTGACCTCTTGGTTCCCAGGTTGACGCCCAACCACTGAACCACACTGGCTGGGCATTTTCCCCCTAAATATATTTTTATTGATTTCAGAGAGGAAGGGAAAGGGAGAGAGAAATAGAAACATCAATGATGAGAAAGAATCATTGATCGGCTGCCTCCTGCATGCTCCCCACTGGGGATCGAGTTTGTAACTCAGGCATGTGCCCTGACCTGATGGGAATCAAACTGTGACCTCCTGGTTCCCAGGTCAATGCTCAACCACTGAGCCACGCCGGCTGGGCCAAAGTAAAATTTTGATACCACTAAAAAAAAAGAAAGCCTTAGCACCTCCTTTTCCTATTTAAAATGTATCTGGCTGCAAAACAACACCCATTTAAAGTGACTGGTTACAAGAAATGTAGCCCATCTGCAGGCTTTGGAAATCACCGCATTCTTTTGTGTGGTTATTTGAAATTCCATTGATGATTATCTCAGTGTGCAAACGATAGTTACTGAGTATCATCTGTTCATCCATTCTCTATTTTTATAACTGATGATGAATTATGAAGAATGCAAGGAAAAAGAGCCATGAAATTTGGTGCATACCCTAAAATTTCAAATTATAATCTATTAAGGTATTTATTTCTAAACTAAATGGTCTACGACACCTTCATTTACAATAGTCTCATAACTAAATCAAAGTTATTTTTTTAAACAACTTTTTTTTGTCTTAAATTTTACATATGTCTTCCAAGTTATTTTTAAGAGGTATATAACCATAGATAAATCCTTAATAATTTTTGAAGCTACCAGACTAACATTATTTTAACTGAATTAAATAAAATGAAAATCAGTCCTATAAAGCTCCTAGTGAAATACACAGTGCTACAAAAACTACCACATGATAGTAAAATGAAAGAAAAACACTTTAGGATCAAGTTGAATTAAGCTAAGGCAGAGAAGAATAGGGAGGGAGTTTTAAGCAGTTTAATATGTAACTGGGTATATATAATCAAACAGGTTGGGAAGTGACTATGGGAGTCTTTGGAAATAGTTTCAGGCAATTTCCTCTACATATATGAATTCATATTTATAGTCTTAGGAATGCATCAGAAACCGTGACGTCCATTTACTTTAGATAAACTGCCTTGCCCAGTATTGGGAGTGTTAATTGCCAGAAGAACAACTATTTTCAGTCCTTCAAAATATTTGATAACTTTATCAAATTGCTGTACATTCTTCATTCCTACAATACAAATGACATAATTTGTGAGCAAAACTAATGAAAATTCTCTAGTTCAAGTTTATCGCCATACTTCTTTCACAAGAAATTACTCTGCATTTTCTCATTAATGAAATTTTTAGTGCAGAACTTGAGCAATTCAACTCAGTTTCTTCAAACTGCTGATCTGTTGAATTTTAAAACAACACACTTTCCTCACTGGGATAATGAACAATCTTAGTTTTATTTTTATACCTCGTGTCCATTTCTTGCTGTTATGAAATAGGGATAAAATACTTACCAGAGGCTCATGACATACAAAATTCCCTTTCCCCCCATATATATTCTGTATTTATTAGCTGAAAAGACCTTGAAGTTAACCTGCCTTCCTACAAGTAGTGAGTGGGACATCACTGGTGGAGAATATTAAAGTTCTAAGAGGTACTTACATGGGCTATCTCAATTATACTTAGTGAATTTAGTCCCAAATATGCAAAGGCAGGTGAACTTAGCATTATGTAATCGTGGATATGTGCACCTGTGAGAAAATGTGATTAGCTGGTTGTTGTTGAGGTGGTGGGGGTGGCAGAGGTGGCTGTGCAGGTCCAGGCACTTGGGTTCTAATGGGCTGTTGAGTCATAGGAGGATTATACACAACTGGACTCCCATCTGGGTTTATGAAGGGCTGACCTAAAAAATTTAAAGAGGAGGAAAAAAAACCTCATTTACAACAGAACTTGAAAATAGGTCATTCTAGTAGCAATTTACAGTACATGTCTACAATCTTTAGTAACAATTCCAAAGCCTCAAGTTTTTGAAAAACAAAAGATTTTCCTAGCTTAGGAGGCAAAGTCTGACCTTATA
Organism: Myotis myotis; assembly: GCF_014108235.1. NCBI lineage: Eukaryota > Metazoa > Chordata > Mammalia > Chiroptera > Vespertilionidae > Myotis > Myotis myotis. The sequence continues at coordinate 76,739,120 of NW_023416390.1, forward strand.
TGAAGCTATTAATAGTTTTTCCACACTTAGAGTAAATATTCCAAAGTTTCTGCAGTGTTTTATTGTAAGGCTGCTACTCCAGAATTTCTCAAGTTTACTTTATAATACACATTATTTTCCTAAAGCCTCTGGCTTCTGGATACATCTTGCTCTAGTTACAAGATTGTGGTGCTTTAGTGCTGCAATACATTTCAGTTTCAAGAACATCGACTTTGGGATACTAGAACATTATTAATTAGCCTTGATTAGGTGGTGGGAAATTGCTAATTTACAGGCCACATTGTGTATATTTAACTAATTAAATTAAAACTGAATGAAAATTTAAATGGTTGACAGCATCGAATTTTAAACATAGACTTGATGGCAGTATCCTTATTTTGTAGTTTCTAACTTGTTAAAAATGGTAAATAATTTTTAAATTCTAAATTATTTTCTAAAATAATCTTTTTTAATTTCAGTGAGATTTATTGATAGCTAAGAGAGAAAACTAGAGAGCTTTAATATTGATTCTGAGGCTTATTTTCAGTGCTTACTATCAGAGGGATATTTTAAGTAACTGAGTAAATTTTACTCTTTCTCTACACATATTCTAAACAACTTTTTCTAATATTTTTATTGTGGGAAAATAACCAACAAAGGGAGATAAAAAAGGAAATAAATCCCCCATAATCTTATCATTAACAATTTGGATACCTTCTTTCAGACTTTTTCAATACACATATAGATTCAAAGATTAGTATTTTTCCTCACTACACACTAGATTATATTTTTTTAAAAAAGACTATGTGAAATAAATTGACCACTGACTATGATACCCATTTAGTATGGGAATAATACAGAAGAAAATAAGAGAAGTTTGAATAATAGTTTCTTACATTGCCTTCAAAAGATCATTTCTTCCATGATAAGTCCCTACTTTTAAAAAATCTATGACATAAAATAATATTTGGAAGAGAAGAATCCACTGTGCCATTGCTATCAAGTGGGAAAAGTCCTCCAAAGTCAAATTATTTTTATCAGTTTCCTGACAATTTATGTGCTGGTTATAAATAACTAAAAACAAGTCATGCTGCATATTTGCTGATTGTTCATTTTGAAAATAAGCAAAGAAGTCACTTTTGAACTCATTTTAAATTAAGAATACAATTTAATTTCAGATTGACTAGTTCCTTACTCTGTTATTCTCTACTCAATAGAATCAATCATGTTACCAAAAATATATTAACTGATGTGTTTTGAATGAAAAAGAATAGGGAATAGTGAAATACTAAATCATCTTACATCCTGCACCAGGAAATAGGAAATTTAATAATTTAATAAACCTGAAGGCTAAGAAGATTACTTATTAAGCAAAACCTGAATTTCTAAAGAGTCAGTTATTTAATTCAATTCTTGTACAGGAACAGATGTTTGAATACTTTTATCTTAAAAAACAAAAAAAAAGAAATACAAATGAAATCTGAAAGCAATGAATTCAAAGCCATGGCTTTCTCTACAACAAACAAAAGGAACATTCAGCGACCCTGACACTCTCACCTGTAACTACCTTGCTTGACTACTACCATCTTGATGTGACCAGTTTTTAAGGAAGGTTATCAAATGCTGTAGGTTTTCATTATTTTACCAAATAACTGGGCTATGTTGTTTTGAAGAGAGACCAAGACTTCTTGTGATCTTTTAAAAGATCGCATTTTTTCTACATAAGCCATTTTTGACAATGGACATAATGAAATGTATTATAACTGTATCTCTCAGAGGTTGTTTCCCTATCTGTAAATGAGAATTTAACCTACCAAACTAGGTTGTCATCAGGATTATAAATAATGTATTTAAAGCACTTAATACAGTATATGACACACAGTAAATGATCGGTATATGCAGATCATTTTCTAATTGCAAAGAATATGTTTTGTCAATATTAATTCATAGTGACTACCTATTTTCTTATACTAAGAAGATTTCCTTTAGCTTTTCCTCAGCAGAAAACAATGAGCATATTCCGAAGGACTATTACTTACATGTTCTTTCCATTTCATTCTAACTTCTTTTTCATGAAATGCATACTATTTTCCCAGAATAAAGCTTTAATCAAATACAACTCTTTCTATCAAAGTTTAATCAAATAAGGCTCTTTCAAAGGTGGTTGTCTCATTTCTAGAAAATGAGTTGTTTTTAGTTAGAGTTAGGCCATTATTTGGCATAAAAGATGATGTCATAATGAAAAAAAATACTTTCTGATATAAATATGTCCTTTAACATATTTCTAGCATAAGTGTTTTTATTAAAGGAAAAATTTTATTCTAGGAAAAGTGCTAATTACGCATGAGAAGTAAATAGCTAACAACACATTTACAGACATCAGATTTAACATGTATTCTTTAATTTTCAGATAACTCCTGATATCTCAACTGAAATAAACACCTTTTTTTGGGATACCAACCTGTTTGTGGGTTGATCAGAATACTGCCAGGTGGTATGCCTGCCGCTTCCAAGGGAAGCAAAAAGAAGCTAGTGCTAGGAGATGCGACTTGCCCATTTAGGCCGCCATCAAAGGAAAGAGAACTATGAGTGCTGACAGTTGGATAGATGACAGGTGCGCCATGAGAAGACTGGCTGAGAGCTGTACCTGGAAGAGGCTGCTGGATGTGAGAAAGAGAGCCCGTAGATGACCCTACACTACCAGAAGACTCAGAACCTAGGGAGGAGTAATGAAAAATATGGATTTTTTAAACCTCATACAAAAACGCAGGTTTTAAATATGTAACAATAAAATTCACATTGCATAACATGTAGTTACCACATAAAAGCATTGGTTATTTTTGATTTACTGTACAATTTTGCTTTCCCTCCCCACAATGAACAAGTTTAATATGGCAAACTGATCATTCAAGTTGTTAGAGAAAATATGGCTAAAGCATGCAACTAGCATGTTTATAATACCAGCTACAGACAGTCACAAAAAACACATTACCCAAGACAACGAAGTTTTATACATTTTACCTTTCAAATTAACATCTAGGAATATACAGATTATAATTTTCCCAAAGGGAAAAGAACTTAGCACAGCCAAATGCCCAAAGCCTCTTATACCAGAAACCCCTTATCTATAAGAACACAGAAAGATTAGTAGTGTAGGAATTAAAAATAAAAGATAAATTCTCTATCAAGAGAAACACTTGTCAAGTTTCATTAAGACTTTCATTTTCAGCTCATAATTACAGCATTTTCCTATAATGTAAAGTCATCTCTCAATTTTTTATATCAAAGGGCAAAGATTGAATGAAAAATATCCAATTACTTATATTAGCATTAGCTAAAATTTATTTCTCACTGCACTTATTAAATTGATAATTTATTTATTTTTAACTGTTTTATGCCTCCAATTGATTTCATTTTCTATTACACTGAGATAGAAAATGTCACTGACTTTCAGTATAATAGCCAAAGGTGAATAAATAAAAAAAGAAAAAAAAAGATTTTGATAATGTATACAGTTAATCAAGTTTTGAAAAATGGTTTACTCTGGGATGGAGAATTAATCTTTAATAAATAAAATAAACAAATACGAGTACACAATACAGCTTCCCTCTGAAGGACTTCTATTTTAATTTGTGCCAAAATGACTATTGACCAGAACTATATAAAATATATTTTTTCCTATTGAGTTAAATAATATTTCTTTTTATCACTTAAAATAACACGGATAAGAAATAAATAGTATATGTTCTTAAAATGTTTTAATTTGGCAGTGTCTGAATGATGTTCTCATGATACATAAGTAGTTTTTTCTGTTATGAAGACTTTGTGGACATTTTTCAAATAAATGCATATTTGGTACATATGCTTATTTCTTATATTCATAAAACTTACCTATTTTTAGCAATATTCTATCATATACACCAAGACATTTTTAATAGCTACAATGTAAGTTAAAAATGTGACAAGTGCAATCGCAAGCATTAATATTTAAAGCATTGACTATGGTCGGGGATTAAAAAAATACTGTCACTTTCAAATACACACCTCTCCCTTCAATTGTTATCTGTACAACACCAAATGTTTGGATTGACCCAAATAGGCTAAAGAGAGGGAGCCACTTCTGCTGCTGTTCATGCTTATTTTGGGATAAAAATAAGGATCTACAATAGTGATGGCAAACCTATGACACGCGTGTCAGAGGTGACACGTGAACTCATTTTTTTTGGTTGATTTTTCTTTGTTAAATGGCATTTAAATATATAAAATAAATATCAAAAATATACATCTTTGTTTTACTATGGTTGCAAATATCAAAAAATTTCTATATGTGACACGGCACCAGAGTTAAGTTAGGGTTTTTCAAAATGCTGACACACTGAGCTCAAAAGGTTTGCCATCACTGATCTACAAGGATCCTGAGAGCTCTCTTAGTATTGAAGTCAGTTCGTAAAAGTGTAAAGAGAATATGTTATGAGCCTAAATGTTACGTGCTCTAAATGCAAAGAAGCTAAAAGAATGAGGATGTTATTAAAATTTCCACTCATTCAATGCAATTACATCATATTATTTTTTTTTAGTTTCAAGTTTCTCAAAAACTTCTCAGCAATTCTATTCATTTTTGACTGTCAAATGAAGAACTTTATCGTAAAAAATCCAATCAATAATTGTTAGTATTAGCTGAAAATGTAATCACTGTTAAATAATCCTATGTGAGAAACCATCCCCTTCCAACTATAAGCAATGAAGAATTTCCAACCACCTCTGGGTACTCAAACGTTTAAGAGATGACATTTCATTGAACCAACATGATTAAATTTATGTTACAATAGAGAATGAATCTTAATGTCAATAAACATTATCTTTAAAGTTCTTTGAAAGTGCTCAATGCACTGCTGATAGGAATTTTATATTTTAGGATAGTTATATAAACCGTATGAAACATAAAGAACTCAAGACAACATTAGGGAAACTAATGTTTTGACTGCACAGGTCTAGACAGATATTTATACCTGCTTTCGAAAGCCTACTTATGCTTTTGCTGCTTCCAGAACTATCACCCCTTGTCAGCACGGAAATTCCACTGAAGCTGCTGGCTTTGGTTACAGCGGGTTTGAAGTTGCGGAGAGAGCTGTCTGAATCTGTGCTGCTCCAGGGCCGTGGCTCAGAGTACTTCAGCTCATTCTCAGTGCTGCTTTGATGGCTATTTGTTGATCTCCCTGAAGCATCTTTATTAACTCTGTAATTTAGAAATAAAACTTTGAAAAGTGAATAGAGACAAAAACTAAAAGAAAAAAAATGCTTTATTTTTCAATACTGTATGAAAGCATGCTTACAATACCTAAATATCTGGCGTCTCTGCTGGGTACTACTGGCATCCTCATCTTGGATTCTGTTGGCATTTTAATAAGACATTTTTATTTCTATTAGCATCAGTCAGATTGTTACCAAAACAAATGTTAAAAAATTTCCTCACCTTTTGTCAATAATATAATTCTCTTGGGAACACAGGGACTAGAAAAAAGAATAGATATATAAAGTTGAGCTTTTGCAAATACAATGCCATCTATAAACCAATGATGACAACAAAAGTCAAGTGTAATAATTAAAAAGTATTATTACAGCCCTAACCGGTTTGGTTCAGCGGGTAGAGTGCCAGCCTGCGGACTCAAGGGTCCCAGGTTTGATTCTGGTCAAGGGCATGTACCTTGGTTGCAGGCATATACCCAGTAGGGGGTGTGCTGAAGGCAGCTGATCGATGTTTCTCTCTCATCAATGTTTCTAACTCTCTATCCCTCTCCCTTCCTCTCTGTAAAAAATCAATAATATATATATATATATATATATATATATATATATATATATTATTATATTATTATTACAAACCCATCTCCCCCGCCAAATCCACATGGTGATAAAAGTACACAAATAGATGATACTGGATTTTATTTTGGCTTGGTAACACTGTGCTTGAAGCCATCCATTTTTATGGTACAAATTAATTTGGAATTAAAATATTCTCTTCCAAATACATGAATCCATTATTATTATACTAGTGGCCCAGTGCACAAAATTCGTGCGTGCGTGCGTGTGTGTGTGTGTGTGTGTGTGTGTGTGTGGAGGGGGTGGGTGGTGGTGGTGGTGGTGGTTCCCCTCAGCCCAGCCTGCACCCTCTCCAAACGGGGGATGTCCGACTGCCGGTTTAGGCCTGATGCTACAGGGACCGGGCCTAAACCAGCAGTCGGACATTCCTCTTGCAATCTGGAACCGCTGGCTCCTAACTGCTCACCTGCCTGCCGGCCTGATCGCCCTAACTGCTCTCCCTTGCTGGCCTGATCCCCCTAACTGCTCTGCCCTGCTGGCCTGAACCCCTTAACTGCTCTGCCCTGTTGGCCTAATCCCCCTAACTGCTCTGCCCTGCTGGCCTGATCCCATTAACTGCACTCCCCTGCTGGCCTGATTGCCCCAAACTGCCTCTGCCTTGGCCCCGTCACCATGGCTTTGTCCAAAAGGATGTCCAGAAGTTGTTCAGTCTAATTAGCATATTACCCTTTTATTAGTATAGATATTCAAGGTATACACCAGTCTGTAGATTCCACCTCATTCACTCAACAAATACTTTGATCACTTGTAATTCACCTGTCAGGTGAAGCTAACTCTCTCATTCTGCAGCTATGGCTGTTGCTGTAGCAGTGAACAAGCAGCTATGCCTCAACACAGCTTTTCTCATGCTATGAATCTAGCTCAGGCAACCATCATTTTTTTGTTTGTAATATTACAACAGTCTTCTAACTAGTTTTTCAGCCACCAGACCAGGAGTCACTAAACTATGGTCAGATCTGTTTGCAAATAAAGTTTTATTGAAACACAGCCATGCTCATTCCTTTATGTACTGTCTATAGCTGCTTTCATATTAAAAAGGCTTATTTCAATTGATGCAATAAAGATTATATGGCTTGAAAAAGTCTAAAATATTTATGATCTGGCCCTTTATAAGAAAAGTTTGCTGACCTCTGCTCTAGGTAAAAAGTTTGCTGATTTCCTGAACTAGCTTTTTGTGTCATCTGCCCTCTGCTTATTTGTCCAATCTAAATGTTCCTCATTTCCTGTGTCACTTAGCTATAATCCAATCTTTCTAAATCTTTCAATTTCTCATTGTCAAATTGTCCTTCATCAAATACTGACCCTCTACATGGAACACTTTAGTCCTTCAGGTCTCCTCTTGGAAGCTCACTCTCTCTCATTCCTCAGCTATGGTGTGTGGCGTTCTCTGCTGTGTCCTTATTTTACCTTTATGCCTCTACACAAATCACACACCATATTGCCATTGTCTGGCTACCCATCAAGGGTAAAGACAGTATATTGCTTAGAAACTAGACAGAAATGTATCTCATTTAGGCTCTGAGTTCAGAAGACCTGGGTTGAAATCCCAATTCTGTCATTTTAGCTGCATGATCTTTGGCTATTTTACTTAGTCTCCTGGAGCCTCAGTTTCTTATAAAACAAAAGTAATGATACTATCTATCATATAAAAGCTGTTTTGGGAAAAAACTATTGTAACTTTTCATGGGTATACTCTACTATGCTCAGCATAGCACCTACTATGGGTGCTCAATAAAATTTGTTGAATAAATATTGCAAATTTTTAACTGTTAGTCTAGATATTAATGTTATGTACTGTTTGTTTTTTGAATATAGAGGAAATTTCTATCTCTGGCAGTGATAACACTAACTACACACGTTCATATATCCTTGAATAGTAACTAGTACTGCACAGATGATTAACAGATATTGGTAAAACCAACCTGATTTTCTTCTCGAGTATCTGCATAAATTAACTAGCCACTTAAAAGGTTTCTTCCATATAAGCACTTACAAAGTGGAAAACAAATATTAATTTAAAAAATCAATTAGCTTTATTAAAAGAAAAAGTTATCTAAAAATCTCAAACATGGAAGAAAAAAAATATAAAAACTACTAGGGGCACAGTGCACAAATTCATGCACCTTGAAATGAACTGTGGGCCACGAGGCTGCAGTGGGCACAGGGGCAGGTCTTGGCCCATCCTCTGTGACCCAGCCTGGCCCCTCCTGCTGTGGCCCCTGGTCCCGTCTGTTGGCAGTCCTGCTCCTGCTGTTCCGAGGCACTAACAGCGCTAGCCTCGCTTGCACCTGCTGACGGTGCAGAGCAATTGGGGCAATGCAACAGGTGCGAGTGGGACCAGTGCCGTCAGTGGATGCGAGCAGCGGCTGCTGCCCCGATAGCTCCTTAGGAGCAGGGGGAGATGGGGAAGTCCCCAGGGGTGATTGGGACCGGCAGCCCACTGCTTGCACTCGCTGATGGAGCCGAGTGATCATGCTTGGCGTCGGCAGCAGGTGCAAGTGGCAGCTGCCAGCACCAATCACCCCTTAGGAGCAGGGGAGGTGGAGAAGCCCTGAGGGGAGATCGGGGCCGGCAGCCATCATTCACACCTGTTGACAGCACTGAGAGATTGGGGCCAGCGCTGGGTGTTGGCTGCGGGTGTGAACGGCGGCTCTGGCACTGGCAGCGGGTGTGAGTGGGGTTGGGAGCAAAGAATTTTCAGTAACCACCAGAGATCTGCCCGGATGACGGCGACCAGAGTGCCGCCTGGGTCTGGCACCCCCGCTCACCTACTCCACCATCCTGCCGCAGCAGACGCCTGCCATGTTACACACGCACCCCATGGTGGTCAGCGCACGTCATAGCGACCAGTTGTGTGGTTGCTCCACTGTTTGGTCTATTTGTATATTAGGGTTTTATATATATATAGACAGATAGACTAGAGGCCCAGTGCATGGATTCATGCACCGGTAGGGTCCCTCAGCCTGGCCTGCGCCCTCTCGCAATCCAGGACCCCTAGGGAAATGTCGGACTTCAGGTTTCAGCCTGATCCCTGCAGGCCTGCGGAGATTGGGCCGAAACTAGCATCCAACATCCTCCGAGGGATGTAGTAGGGTGCGAAACAGCAGATGGCCAGGGAGGAGCCCGAGCCCAGACTGGGCGCTGTGCCGCTCCCACTCATCCTGGCCCCGCTGTGCCTGCAGTTGCTGCTCAGTAGCACTGCTGTGGAGGTGGGAGAGGCTTGCACTGCTGCAGCTGCGCAACCAGCTGTGAACCTGGCATCTGGTGCCCGTCGGTTAGCTGAGCAGTGTTCCTGCTGTAGGAGCACACTGACCACCAGAGGGCAGCTCCTGCATTGAGTGTCTGCCCCTGGTGGTCACTGCGCGTCATAGTGACCGGTTGACCATTTAGTCGACCAGTTTTAATGGTCGCTTAGGCATTTATATATATAGATATACTCAGTCCAGAATATTACTCCCATAGTAGATCTGCTATTAACTTTTGAAAAACTTATGTAACTCCTGCAATATAGTATTTTATATACTATTATTAAAATGAATAAAACAGAGTTTTTCTAAAAGGTAACTTGATATGTAACAAATGTGGTTAAAAATGTGAACAGCAGATTAAGGGAGGAGTGAGCTCCTATAATCCTATCTAATAAAGAGGCTATATGCAAATTGACCATTACTCCAACACACAAGATGGCCACCCCCATGGGGTCAAAGATGGCTAGCAGGGGAGGGCAGTTAGGGGTGATCGGGCTTGCAGGGGAGGGCAGATGTGGGGGGACCAGGCCTGCAGGGAGAGCAGTTAGGGGTGACCAGACCTGTAGGGGAGGGCAGTCGTGGGGGACTCAGGCCTACAGGGGAGGGCAGTTGGGAGTGACCAGGCTGGCAAGGGAGGGCAGTTAGGGGTGACCTGGTCAGCAGGGGAGGGCAGTTGGGGGTGACCAGGCCGGCAGGGGAGGGCAGTTAAGGGCTGGGCTGAGGGACACTCCCCCTCCCTGTGCAACAGGCCTCTAGTTAGTATATACTCTAACATGAAGAGCTAAAAAGAACAATACATACATCTTGGGAAAATATACGATCTCTAGCTCTCTGGTACTCTTCTTCTCTTTCTTCTATAGATTTGCTTCTTCTGTCATCTTTCAAACGTATTCTTATCTAAAGAAAAGAGAACAATTAATTCTTGGGAAAATAATCTGCTGGTATAAGTCCTGCACATATAAAAAATGCTCTAATTGTGCTAAATTACCTGGTTATCATCTTTGTCAAAGCTAGAGTTATCTCTCTTGAGGATATATCGTTTCTGAAAGTCTTCACCTTTATCATCCTTAATATGTTCATTGAATTTCTGATCAGGTCTAAAAAAACAAAAACAGGGGTACAGAAAAGATAATATACAATATTTACAGAAAGGGTGAATATAACATTTAATGAAAAGCAATAGAAGTAATAAAAGTTACCACTCACTGGTGCTATTAATAGGTAATTACATTATTTTATTAACGCCTCATAATAATCTTCCAAGAAAATATTAACTATCCCATGTTATTTGTAAAAGGCCATCCCATGAAATATAGTGAGAACTCTGGAATCAGACTGCTTGGGTTCAAAACTTAGCTTTACCAATATGGTTGCTTTGGGACTTACACAAGTTACTTAACTTTTATATTCCCTAGTTTCCTCATTTGTAAATGGGAATTATAGTCTACCTACTTCACAGAGTTATTCTGAACATGAATTGATAGACAACAATAAAAGTTTGTTATTATTATAAATACTACTTAGAAATCAGGTTCAGATGCCTTAAGTAACCATCCAAGGTCAAAGGGCAAGTCCATGACTGAGCCATAGTTGGAGCCTGCTATGTAAGACCCAAAGACTATACGTCCTCTTTGCATTGCCTCCTCTAAATATAAGAAAAAATTCTAGGACAAAATAAAAGTATATAGTATTATGTTATACTCCTATAGTACCTGGTTTGGTGTTACATAATTGAAAGTAATAAAATATTTGTGGCTGCCTGACCAGTGTGGCTCAGTGGTTGAGCGTTGACCTATGAACCAGGAGGTCACAGTTCGATTCCCAGTCAGGACACATGCCTAGGTTGATGGCTCAATCCCTAGTAGGGGGCATGCAGGAGGCACCTGATCCATGGTTCTCTCTCATTGATCTCTCTCCACCTCTCCCTTCCTTTCTCGGAAATCAATGAAACAAATTTTAAAAAAATATACTAAATAAGCGAAACAGAGAGCAGATCTCCATGTAAAATTACATACAGAATTAAAGAGAAAAATACAATGTAAAAACAGTTTCACAACCAAACTAATGAGAAAAAGACTGCATTTTTTAGGAGTTTGAAAGATTGTCTATGTAGTTCTGATCATGGCAGTATGTTGTTATTTCTGTCACATGATTACCCAGTTTACTTATATAAATTATTTTTGTAGCCAATAAAAGTCACATTTTCTTATTCAAGGAGTTTGTACTTGGGTGAGAGACTGTCATTCCAAAGTGAACTATATGATTTAACCAACAACCTGGCAACTTTTCTAAGAGTCGCTGGATTCCCACACCAAATAGCATTAGCAGGCATTTCAGCTAACCTTAAGACTGTCTTACCTCTTTTTTTTTACAGATGCCTGACTTCCCGCTCCATTGAGACACCCCAGTGGACACCGGGTTGTTGACATCCACAACACCACTGGTTCAAGGCTGGAGCGGGTAATCTGCCTATGAGGAAAAGGTAAGTTTGTTTTTATTCAGTGTGGAGTAGATCTCTAAGGTTTTCTGATTTATCATCTTCTTCTTATTGCAGAAGATACAAAAATACAGTGTAACTTCAGTGATTTGAAATGTCAAGTTATAATTATGCTACTGATCTATTCTTTTTTAAGTATATCACAAACATCTGTGTTTAGCTAAACTTTTGGAAACCTTGATGAAGAAAACCCCAAAGCTTTCTGACATCATTCATAGCATTCAAATAACTGAGGTTACACTGTATTGAAAACCTTAGAGAGTCACCAGTCGAAATGTTAGTCAAAATGCCTGCTAATGTGCATGTGATTGGGTATCCAGCAGCTCTGAGTAATGTTGAGAGGTATTGGTTAGATTAATTAGAGTTCTATTCACCTTCAGTTCAACTCATGCTATAGTTACTATCCTACATTAGCCATAATGTAACTAACTGGGAAAAGACTAATTGATGGGGATATTTTAAAAAGACTAAGGGAAGGGCAGAGGAAAATTAAATCAGATTCACACTTGCAGGTTAAATTGAATCCCCAAGAAAGATAGGACCCTTTCAAAGACATTTATCTTCATTAATTTAATCTTAATTATAGGAACAATTATTTAAAAATACTAAGTTCCATCTATATATCTATTATGTTGACAACATTCTATTTAAAACAGAAGAAAACCAACTTAATTCCAGCAAACAAAATGGCAGCTACAAGGGTATTCTATATAATAAAAGGCTAATATGCAAATTGTCCCCTCGAGAGTTCGACTGGGAGTTTGATCACTCGCCATGATATGCACTGACCACCAGGGGGTGGCATGGAACATGGTGGGCAACCAGCGGCAGCTGCAGCAGCAGGGCGTTGAGGGAGTGAGAGGAGGAAGCAGGAATGCATGGTGGTAGCGCATGGGTGGCGAGGGATGCAGTAGGTGGGGAGACAGGGAATCCGACTGGCCCTGATCACGGGTCAGGCCTAGGGATGCTACCCATGCACCGCACCTCTAGTAGGACATAAGTGAATGAAATATAATCATGCAAACCAAAAGGTTCATAGGTCATACCCTGAGAAGTCTAGCTTCAAGAAAGGCAGGAAAATAATGAACTTTGCATTATTTATGGCATCTGTAGTTGACTGCTGCTCAATACCACAGATCCATTGTTGTCATACACAAACTGATAATAGAAAATTCTATTGATGGGCAGATCACCACCGAAGTATAAATTTTAGCTAACTCAATTAATTGTTTTAGGGTCAGCTTTACAAATAGGCAGAAGAGGTGTTTTGTAGATGTTATAGTTTTAGGTGCTTCTGCATTGGGCCTTTTGCTCCCAAATGCCAGCACGGAGGATCTATTTCACCAACAGTATACAGCTATCACTTTGTAAAGAAAATGGCTTTTCTTAACTCCTTAAAAGTTTTCCTCAGAAAATTACATATAGCCCATAAGGTGGACACAACATTATTAACTAATGTACTGACTTTCTGGAGATCTATAGCAGAAAAGGAGCAAAACCAGAAGTGGAAAGGATGGTAAACTGACAGAAGATTAAAGGTGATAGTGTCCCCATTTGCGTTCCCTCATCCCCCAATTTGCCAGAGGTTGGACATAGCTATCTCAATTACATTAATTTAAAAATCCATAAGAGAAAGGTTATCAAACATCACTGATATTATGACCTCTGAGGGGTTTTTTGCTTTTGCTTTTGCTTTTTAAAACCAGTCCTCATTCATCCACCTCATTTCAGTTCAGACTGCATTTCATTTTATTTTTGTATAGCGAAGGTGGAAATTTATTGAAGAACAAGCACAGACTCCCACATGGGGAGGGGGAAAGGGTCCCACAGCACAGACTCCCACGTGCGGAGGGGGAAAGAGTCCCCAGACTGGTGCATTTTAAAGCTAGTGATCTAAAAGTATTTTTTGTCCAATCGTGTAAGGTTATTATATGGAGCTTAATTAAGTTGCTAAAACATATGGAAAACCTATGTAAAAGGTGCTGTAAAAAGAGAAAGTACCGTCACACATATAATGTGCACCAAAACTTCTTAATACTTACATTCTTGTATTGCTAGTTTTGTTTACTATGACAGACTTCCCACTCTGATCAACATTGTGGTCTAACCCAAAGTAAGCAGCTACTCTGTGTAACAGCATCCTATGGTAAGATGTCATGGGGGGGAATTTCTTACGTGGAGACCTAGAAGTAGGAAAGAAGAAATACAAATTTAATAAATCAAGGAGAAATGTGATGATAATTTCTTTTCTTGTTAAATGTCAGGACTTACTCATTATTACCAATGAAATCTAAAATTTCTTGTTCCAATTTCAACAGCATCATTCTGTCCCTGAAACAAAATATGAAGACTCATCTGTAAAATTTAACACTGAAATAATAAATGTTGAACTTATACTACTAAATATTTGTCTTAACAACTGTACACTGACTACTATCACAAGCTTGATGCTAAAATATTTACATGCTTTCTAAAAAAGTAATGTTTTTTAAAAATAAAAATGACTTATTTTGGTTTAAATTTTTATTATGGAAAATTTCATGCCTACACAAATGTAGAGGGAACAGTGCAATGAACTTTAATATAGCCATCACCCAACTTCAAGAACTATCAGCATGTTGCCATTCTTGCAATAGATTTTGACTCCACTATCACTATATTGGACTCTGTTCTGTAAATATATATGGATAACAAGAGCATATTAGTATTTACTTCCTTATTACTCAATAAAGCTGAGAGATGGTAGCAGGAAAATATGTATCTTTAGACGCATGACTGTGTTATCGTGCTGAACACCATAGAAACAATGCTCTAGAGAACACGAAATGCCAGTAACAACAGGAATACTCCTATGGGAATCCTAAGCTATATATAAATGGAGCTATAGCAGAGAAGTATGAACTACATTACCAACTTTAACTCCGAAGGAGAGGGCTTTTCAAATCATTCTGTAAATTGCTATTATATATTTATAAGACTTCAGAAATTTTGCCCATAAAAATAAAAATGAGCCAAAAGCCTCCATTAGGTAAAATAAATAGACTCTAAGGAGTATCTGCATGTGCTCCTTTAGACCACTAGGGGCTTATTTAGTGCATTTAGGCTGTAGCAAATTAATGGCACCCCTCCCCAAAGGACCTCCTTGCTCACACACCAAGAACGTTGATCAAGGGAGTATTCCTGTGTTCAGTATAAGTTTCATGTGCAAGGGGAACAAAACAAAACAAAACAAAACAAAACAAAGCAAAACAAAACAAAGCAAAAGAACCTGAAAGAAACTTAAAGTTAGAAGTAGCTTTACAGAACATTTGTATTTCTCAAATTTTATAGATCAATAAAACTAGGCCAAGAGGTTATTGTTTTCCTCCCAAATAAACGATTCTTATTTACTGATTGATTTAAAAAAATTTTTTCTATTGATTTCAGAGAGAGGAAGGGACAGTGAGGAAGCACAAAACACCCAACCAGAAGAGCAAGAAGAAAAAAGAATCCAAAAATATGAAGATAGTGTAAGGAGCCTCTGGGACAACTTTAAGCATACCAAGATCTGAATTATAGGGGTGCCAGAAGAAGAGAGAAAGTAAGATATTGAAAACCTATTTGAAGATATAATGACAGAAAACTTCCCCTACCCGGTGAAAGAAATAGACTTATAAGTCTAGGAATCACAGAGAACCCCCAAACAAGAGGAACTCAAAGAGGACCACACCAAGACAATCATAATTAAAATGCCAAGGGCAGAAGACAAAGAGAGAATCTCAAAAGGAGCAAGAGAAAAGCAGTTAGTTACTTACAAGGGCGTGTCCACATGACTGTCAGCGGATTCTCAACAGAAACTATGCAGGCCAGAAGGGAGTGGCAAGAAATACTGAAAGTGAAGAAAAGCAAGAACCTACAACCAAGATTACTCTACCCAGCAAATCTATCATTTAGAATTGTAGGTCAGATAAAAAGCTTCACAGACAAGCAAAAACTAAAGGAGTTCACCACCACCAAACCAGTATCATATGAAATGCTGAAGGGTATTCTTTAAGATGAGGGAGAAGAAAAAGGTAAAGATAAAAAATCTGAACAACCAAGTGGCAACAAATACATTATCTATCAACAATTGAATCTAAAAATCAAACGAATAAAAAATGTGATGAACAGAATAAACTGGTGAATTGAATAGAATCTGGGGCATGGAAATGGAACAGACTGACGATTCTCAGAGGGAAGGAGGTGTGTGGGTGTGTGGGAAGAGATTAGACAAAGATCTTATATGCATGTATGCATTACCTATGGACACAGGCAATAGGGTGGCAAGGACCTGGGTGGGGTGGGAACCGGGTGGAAGGGAACTATGTGGGGTGGGGGGGGGGGGGGAGAGGGATATCTGTAATAATCTCAACAATAAAGATTAAAAAGACAAAACAAAACAAAACAAAAATACATGTGAATACATGTCATTGCCTTGATAAAATATTTACCACAGATTTCCACTGCTCTTAGGATCTGAAATGTGACTTATCAAGCAGGCATAGTATGGTCTTTGCCTACTTCTTTAGCCTAATCTCCAGCTCTCCTCACAAAACCTATCATCTTGGCTTATCTCGGCACGTGCCAAACTCCTTCCTTTCTCAGCTTCCTTGAACATGCTGTTTCCTTTGCCTAAAACAACTTCGTATATTCTTTTTTAGACTCTGTTTCTTTAATAGCATTTATCACAATGATCATTATATAGTTTTCTGAAGTACATATTTTATACACTAATTGTAGGGGGGGAAAAAAGGGATCCGAGGCAGGCAACTTATTCAGCATTCACAAAACAGTTCATTTAAATTGGTTTCCTGTGCCTGATCTAAACAGCAGGCATACAAAGAAAGAATAAATTACTGATACTTGTGACAACATGGATAAACCATAAAAATATGCTAAGGGAATGACACCAGTCACAGGAACACACACACACACACACTATTGACATGTGAAGTCAAAACCAGGGAAATCTGTACAAACAAGCTTGATTAGTACTCAAGGCATAGAGAGGTGATAGCAACAGGGTATGGGTTTCTTTTTTGGGTTATGAAAACTTTCTATAATTGACTGTAGTGATGGTTGTTGCACATATCTGAGTATATTAAAAGCCCATTAAATTTTATAATTTAAAAATTCATATGCAGATAACAAACCTTTGCATTTATATGTAGAGGAAAACAGAACTGTATAATAGAAAAATATTTTGAAGTGTATAAAAATAGATTTCTAATCTTTGTCCTTATCGATGTCTCCTATAGGTTCAGCAGAAAGAAAATTTCTGCCTGTTTAGAATCCTATCTTGTTTTACTCAAACTACTTATGTATTCTCCTTCTCCCTTATTCCTCAAACCTCTGAGTTCTAGTTTCCACAATCTTACTTCATATGAAACAGTTTGTTAAAATAGCTAATAATTACTTCCTTACCATTTTCTAGAATGATTTGCCCATACTTCCCTGCTAGAGCCAGTGTGTACAATCTTGTCTTTCTTTGAGTATATCACTTCCCCTCACACACTGCTATGCCTTGGCAATGCTCTTTATCTCTACCTGGAATGCCTTTCTCATGCTTCTCTGTATAGATAGTTCCCATTTAAAGCACTCTGATTTCAAGATGCATCTCAGGCATTACTTTTCAGTGATGCCTTCCCATATTCTTTCAAACAAAGACTGGGGGCCCCCCTTCTCTTTTACAGCCCTTGAAAAGTTATTTTACATCTATTCTATTTTAACTAGTGTCCCGGTGCACGGATTCGTGATCACTGAAAGGAAATTAATTAGAAGAAATATTTTAATATCGCTATTTGCCCTTTCCCTATAATAGAAGTGTCAATCAAATACATGACCGACAATGACAGATCGAAACACATGCGCGAGATTAGCACCAGTGAGAACTTTACATGATTCGCATGAGTGGGTCAACTTAGCCTTTTATCTCTATAGAATACTCTTGCTTAATTAAACCTGCTTTCTGATGTAGCTAAACTTTTCGCAGCCCAGTGAAGCACCCCAACTTCTCTTTCAGGTAATTGTCAGCAACACAGCAGCAAGTATCAACACAAAGCAGATTATTATTGTAGATCACACAGGGAGAACAAAGGGTAAAATATTTAACTGCAGCAGTGTTTGACTATATTCTGTGCAGTGAGAAAACCTGAAGTCATTTTCAAGGTCCACCATTTCTTACTTCTATTCAGTCGGGTCAAGTTGCTAAACTTTCTAAATCTCCATCTTCTGGCTAATGAAAATAGAATTCTACCGTGTCTCCTATCTACCTACTTCAGGACTTTTGTGAGGATCAAATGAGATGAGGCACGTGAAAATGCTTCACAAACATTTGGTTAAAGTGTGAAATGTTTGCAACTGGCTATGAAGCAAGTTGGGTTCCTGGGTTAAAGAAACTCCAAGGAGGCTAGTCACTAGAGAGAGGAAGCCAGGCGTTGCTACGTGAAGTCATTACCCGGGGCTCACAGTGACTGTTTCCGGGCTGGGCTGTGGGCCGCATTTTGTGCCATGGGGTCTTGGCAGCGTTGGGTGGGATTTGTGGGCTGTCACTCCGGGGTGGTGGTGGGGCCTGTGTCCCACTTGGGGGAAGCTGAGTGCTGGTTTGTCGGCGCCAGGTCTGTGGTGCCGTTTATTTTTAAATGGTCACTGTGTGTCATGGTAGCTCCTGCATTAAGCGTCTTAACTCCTGGTGGTCAGTGTGCGCCATAGCTATCAGTTGGATGGACACTTAGCCATATATATATATAGACTAGAGGCCCGGCGCATGAAATTCGTGTGTGGGTATGGTCCCAAGGCCTTTCCTGCAATCAGGGCCATTTTCCCCAGCTGCTGGCAGCCGAGCCCCCCCTCCCTGCCACCCAACCCCGGTCAGGCGATTGGAGCCTCTTGGCCAGGGGGAGGGACTTAGAGGTTGGCCATTCCTGCCCACTTGCCAGCCCTGCCCCCACCACAAATCGCCCTCTGTGTGTGGGGAAATGGACAGGGCTGGAACCTTGGCCTGATGTCGCCCACGTCCCCCGCCACCCATCCCCGGTTCTCTGTTCACCATCAGGCGATGGGAGCCTGCTGGCCAGGGAAAGGGACTGAGAGGTGGTCAGCGTGCCTCATAGTGACTGGTTGAGCAGTTGTTCTGGTTGTTCCACTGTTAGGGTCAATTTGCATATTACCCTTTTATTACATAGGGTTATATATCAAGAGTTTATTCTAGCAGAGAGACAGTGGATAATTTAGGGGCAGAGATGATATCTTGCACATCTTTATATCTATAACTAGAGGCCTAATGCACGAAAGCGTGCACTCAGGGGGTGGGGGTGGGGGGCAGTCCCTCAGCCCAGCCTTCACCCTCTCGCAGTCTGGGAGCCCTTGGGGGATGTCTGACTGACGCCTTAGGCAGTTGAACATCCTTAGTGCTGCTGCAGAGGCAGAAGAGGCTCCTGCTACCATCACTGCACTCACCAGCCGTGAGCCTAGCTTCTGGCTGAGCGGCGCTCGCCCTGTAGAGCGTACTGACCACCAGGGGGCAGCTCCTTCATTGAGCAGCTGACCCCTGCTTGTCAGTGCGCCATAGCAACTGTTCGTTCTGCTGTTCAGTCGATTTGCATATTAGCCTTTTATTATATAGAATGTTTGGCACAATACTTAGCACATGGCAGATGCTTAAGAAATACCTATTCATTAGATTCCACATGAATGATATCATATGGTACTTATCTTTCTCTGATTGGCTTATTTCACTTAGCATAATGTTCTCCAGGTCCATCCATGCTGTTGTAAAGGGTAAAATTTTCTGGAATTTAA
Organism: Myotis myotis; assembly: GCF_014108235.1. Taxonomy (NCBI): domain Eukaryota; kingdom Metazoa; phylum Chordata; class Mammalia; order Chiroptera; family Vespertilionidae; genus Myotis; species Myotis myotis. Next base: position 76,758,542 of record NW_023416390.1, read on the forward strand.
TGAACAAACTGAACCACCAAGCAAAATACAAGACAGACCCATAGATAGAGAGCAGGTAGACAGCTTTGGTGGGAGGTGGAGTATTGGGGAATGAGTGGAGGTTGGAGCAAAAAAGAATATAGAGAGAAATCATGGACATGGGCAATAGTGGTGACTGTTGGGGGCGGGGGGGAAAGTGGAAGAGGGCATAGAGGGGATAAATGGTGATGGGAAAAAAAGAAATGCCTGCCCAATGGACTAATGATTTCATCTTTATTTTGGGACTTAAAATAAAAAAGTCAGGCAAAGTTGACTATCTTCTTCCTCATGTCATACCTATACTCCTTCAATCCATATTACAACAAGCCCAGTTTTCATTTAGGCAGTTCTCTTTTGAAGGTTTATGTTAAGAGTAAACTAGAAAATCAAGATGGCACTGAATACAATAAACCCTGAATTAAAATAAAGGTTTATCTTGAGGTATGATATAAGTCTCAGTGAGACTAAAGAGAGCCAGCTGTTCATGATTTCTTCCATGTGCACATACCCAATGAAACTGTTTTCTTTTTATTGCAATGTATGTAAAATAACTCCCACTCTGCGAAGTTAACACTTAGAGGATGGGTTTTTAACCTGGGAGTCTTCTACCTCATGAAAGCATTGGTGAAATATTTTGTGGATAAGCCTTTTTGTGGGAAATACCTTAAAGGGGTCAATGACCTGCCAAAAAATAAAAATCTATTCATTACCCTGGTAAACAAAGGATTTCACAATTGGTTAGTGACTCAAATAAGCTCTTTAAAAACTATAGGATTGAAGGTGTATAAACTAAGAAAAAGGGAACAAATAATGTGACTTTAAATGTTTAAACACTCATAAATGAATACACTAAGTTCTTGTTCAGTTGGGTGTGTTATCCTGAGAATATTTCTTTTTTTTCATGATTAATGTTACCTCTGCATTTCAATTGAGTCAAAATTTCTTGGTAATTCTGTATTTCCCAAAATTCCTACATACAGCATAAATTATTTTTATATCATGCTGAAATACATATTGCAAAAAGACATTTATACATCTAGACCACCAACATCGTAACCCTAAGAATCTAAAATGTTTCTGGTATACTTCAATTACTGCAATCTTATTCTAATATTCTAACTCAGTAATGGAGACACACATAGCAAATTATGGTATTCTAAAAAGCAATATAAACCTTATAAATCTAATTTTTACCTGGGATTGTTTTTTAATGTATTTACTAAAAATTCATGTAGATCTATGCCAGTTGAATCAGTGTATTCTTGACTGGAATCTAAAAAAACAACAACACAAAAACACAGTATGAAGTTGTTTGAAAATAAATCCCATTTCTTTTTACACATGATACATATCTTAAATAAAATGAGGTGACCCACATTGAAAAAGATTAACAAAGTAGGAAAAGGAAACTTCTGAAATCAGATGAAAACAATTTTTCTATTCCCATATAACGAACAGATGTAGGTTTATATAACTGCATGTACATGCACATTCTTAAAAAAAATATATGTCTTGCCTGGCCAGAGTGGTTCAGTCGGTTCGGTGTCCCTCTGTGCATTGAAAGGTCACTGGTTTGATTCCGGGTCAGGGCACATGCCTAGGTTGCAAGTTTGATCTAGTTGGAAAGCCTTTGGAAGGGAACTGATCAATGCCTCTCTTTCTGTCCTTCTAGTTCTCCCTTTCCCCCTTACTTTCTCTAAGCATGTCCTTGGTGAGGATTAAATTAAAAAAAAAAAAAAAAAATCTCTCAAATGTGACAGTAATTTACTTTGAATCCTTTAAAGATCCTATTATATACTCACCACAATCCTCATTTTCTAAAATGTCTCCTGAAGTAAAAGATTAGAATGACTTATTCAATTAACTACATTGGTAGCAAATTAAGACAGCTTAGTTCATTTGTGAACATAGGTGGAGAAAATAATTTGGGGGTAGATAGGAATTTTAGTTCTGAAAGAACACTAATTTAATTAGATATGATTAGGCCTATCACTAAAGGCTTGCTTCCAATATACTCTTTTAAAAAAATTATGTTTATTTCTCCCTTCATGCTGATCAGCATTAATCACGTTTGTAAATTAAAAAAGCATTTTTATAGATGTGCAATAGATGACGGTGAAGTCCCTTAAAATTTATTATGAAAGATAAACATTCTGGTTTCCAAGAAGGTATGTTTTTATTGATTATTTAGAGAGGAAGGGGGAGGGGGGGAGACAGAGAGGGGGGGAGGGAGGGAGGGAGGGAGAGAGAGACCAATTGCCACCCCCATACATGCCCTGACCAGAGACTGAACCCACAACCTAGGTATGTGCTCTGACCGGGAATTGAACCCACCATCTTTTGGTATAAGGGATGACACTCCAATCAACTGAGTCACCTGGCCAGGGCATCAGCTCTTTGTATTGTAAGGAAGAAATAATATTTTTAGTGAAATCGGTATTCAAATTATAGTAATTCTATTATTTCAATAGGAGATAGACCAGTAAGAGATAAAGACAGTTATCTTCCTCAGAGACTCTGGAATGTGTTGCAGTTTTTTAATTAATGTGTCTTACTGTGTTATTCCATTTTGACCAGATGAGCAAATACTATATTATCCCTTCAATATGTTCTGTATCATATCCTATCTAATAAAAGAGAAACATGGTAATTAGCCGTACATCCGCTACCCTTCCCATTGGCTAATCAGGGCGATATGCAAATTAACTGCCAGCCAAGATGGCGGCCAGCAGCCAGGCAGCTTGAAGGTAACATGAGGCTTGCTTGCTTCAGTGACGGAGGACTCCAACGTTCCCCGCCTGCCACTGCTGGCCTTTGAGCTTGCAGTTTGAAACACTGTTACAAATATAGAAGCTAAACAAAACCCCAGTAACCTGCTTTCAGCCAGCTGGGATCTCAGAGCTGGAGTTGAAACAGTGTTTTGATTATAGAACCCAAACAAACCAGATACCTGCTTTCAGCAGCGGAGGCCTAAGAGCTGGAGCCAAGCCTCAGAGCTAAAGCTGGCCCAGAATAAAAAAAAGAAGAAAAAAAGGAGCGGTTGGGAGCTTCAGTCACCCGCCAGCCTGAAAACAGCCCTCAGCCCCTCACCCAGACTGGCCAGGCACCCCAGTGGGGACTCCCACCCTGAAGAGTGTGTGACCAGCTGCAAATAGCCATCATCCCCTCATCCAGGCTGGTCAGGCACCCCAGTGGGGACCCCCACCCTGATCCAGGACACCCTTCAGGGCAAACCAGCCGGCCCCCACCCGTGCACCAGGCCTTTATCCTACATGGTAAAAGGGTAATATGCCTCCTAGCACTGGGATCAGGGGAGCCGCGAGGCCTCCCGGCACCAGGATCAGTGTGACAGGGGGCAGCGCCCAAACCCCCGATTGCCCCGCGGCTCTGTGTGTGACAGGGGGCGGGGCCAAAACCTCCCTATCCGCCCTACTCTGTTCGTGACAGGGGAAGGCACCCCAAGCCCCTGATAGCCCTGCTCTGTGCCTGATAGGGGGGAGCTCCCCAACCCCCTGATCGCCCTGTGGCTCTGTGTGTGACAGGGTGTGGCGCCCCAACCCCCTGCTCTGTGTGTGACGGGGGGTGGTGCCCCAATTCCCCTATTAGCACTACTCTGTGAGTGACGGGGGGAGCTCCTCAACCCCCTGATGGGCCCTGCTCTGTGCGTGACAGGAGCGCGCTCCCCAACCCCCTGATGGGCTCTGCTCTGTGCGTGACAGGGGGGAGCTCCCCAACCCCCTGATGGGCCCTGCTCTGTGTGTGACAGAGGGGAGCTCCCTAAACCCCTGATCGACCCTGCTCTGTGCGTGACAGGGTACGGAGCCCCAACCCCCGATTGGCCCTGCTCTGTGCATGACAGGGGGTGGCGCCGCAAACTCCCCATCGACCTTGCCTTGAGTGTGACAGGGGGCGGTGCCCCAACCCCCCAATCGGCCCTACCCTGAGCATGACTGAGGGTGGCATCGCCACCTCCCGATCCGCCCTGCTCTGTGCATGACAGGGGGTGGCGCCCCAACTCCCAATTGGCCCTGCTCTGAGCCCGACCAGGGGCTGCACCTAGGGATTGGGCCTGCCCTCTGCCACCTGGGAGCAGGCCTAAGCCAGCAGGGCACTATCTCCCGAGGGGTCCCAGACTGCGAGAGGGCACAGGCTGGGCTGAGGGACCCTCCTGCCCCCCTGAGTGCACAAACTTTTGTGCACCGTGCCTCTAGTATATATATATATGGTAAGGAAAATTTTGTTTTAAAAACCCCACAAAAATAAATTGCAAACCTCTTGATAACATTTTTCTGGGTAACTTATCACTGGCTTTTTCTTTTTCTGCTTCATCTTTCGAGGGCTTCTCCTCTTTTTCAAATGATTGTGTTAACTGGATCTGAATTTTCTCCTGTTGGAAGGTAAAATCAGTTTAAATAAAAATATAGAGCAATTTAGTTAATACCACACACCTGTAGTAACACAAAAGTATGTGGAGGGGAAAAAAAAGAAAACTATTATTTTATCCAATTAGATTCTTCAAAGTAGAATACAACTTAAAAATATTTTTACCATATTTATTGAAGTCTGGATAGCAAAATTTGAAATGTTGACTATATCAATTGAAACATATCTTAGAAATTATTTTAGAGAAAAAAAATGTTTTTTGTAACAGTTTAAATGTATCTACTTGCAAAGCTCCTGGAGAATCAGAACCAAGGTCTTTTTAACCTATTTTTGCAATGGAGATGCCAAGGAAAGATACAATTATCATCAATCATGACAACAGGAAGACATAAGTATCAAGTCAACACTTAGTAAAAAGTACTTTTTTTGAGGGGGCGGGGGGAAAGAGAGAAGTACGTAAAATCTCATATTCCTTCATTCTCTTGACATATAAAAAAACTGTAAGTACAAAATATCCAAAACCAAATTTACATGACTTTCATTATTTGAGATTTATGTATCACTTGTTCTTCCTCCATCACCTCAAAGTTTAGAAAGATTTCAAGCAAGATTGCTTTCTTTCCTGATACATAGTAATTCACTGTAAAGTAACCATATTATATAAGACTGAAAAAGAGAACTAATTCTACATTTGATTTTTAAAACAATCTCATTACATCCAATTTCAAAAACCAAAGGAATTAGTGAAAATTAATTCATATAGCCTAAAATGGTAAATGTCACACAGCTCTGTTTATTCAGGCAAAGTTATCAAGAAAGGCAGAATAACATCCAGACCATTTCTACTAAAGATAATTGTAGACTAAATTATACTGTTGTCCATGGTGATGAAAAACATCAATCAGACTTCTCTTCTCTGGGAGATGGTTGTTGGTGGTAATACAGTAAGTCAATATCAAAGGGAATATAAATTTCAGGGTTCTTAAACTTTCAGCCATCAGGATCTCTGTTAAACATCTCTGACCCCCCAGGAAACATTATTTTTTTTGAAATAGTAATTGGCAAAAAATTTCAGATCAAATATAGTATTTTTTCCTATAGGTTTGCTGACTGCTATTTTCATCTCTTCAATTCTGCTTCCCCTTCCATCTCAGTTCAAATTTATGTTCAGAATATAGTGCAAAAGCTATGTACTGGCAATTTTCACTAAAGTTGCTGAACTTCCTACATTCATCAACTGGTAATCATTTTTCTCATTATGACTAATTTTCCTTTTTATAAATTAAATTTATCAGGGTAACATTGGTTAATAACATTATATAAATTTCAGGTGTAAAACTTTGTAATGTATCTGTATACTCTATTGTGTGCTCACCATTGGAAATCTAGCCAGTCTCCTCACCCGAGGATATTTTTCCATTGCTTTTTAGAGAGGTGAAGGGAAGAAGGGCGGGGAGAGAGAGAGATGAGTATCAATGTGAGAGACACATCGATTGGTTGCCTTTGCATGTGACCCAAACAGAGGGATCGAGGCTGCAACTGAGGTATGTGCCTTTGACTGGAATCAAACCTGAGATGCTTCAGTTCAAAGGTCAATGCTCTTTCCACTGAGGCAAACCGGCCAGAACTGTTTGTTGTTTTTTTGTGAAATGATATGGTTCTTGTCCTTTTCCATTTGACTTATCTCATTTAGCATAATGTTCTCAAGATCCATCCTTGTTGTCTTATGACTCATTTTCTAATCTACTTTCCTTATTTTAAAGTAATTGTAAGATAGGTATTTTAAAATGAATCCCAGAAGTATGTTTTGGAAGTAGAATACTAGAAGTGTTACTGACTTACAGCTTCTATTCCTGTTACTCAAGGATAATCCATGAAATCCAGGTTGGAAGAAAAGATTTCACATTTAGACCACCACAAAAGGCAATCCCAATGACTATCAGGTTTCATTTCTAAATTCTCCTATTAAAGTTGTACATTATAATTACAGATATTAAACTATTTTATCAAGATTAATTGTATTTAAAAATCTAGAGGCTTAATGTACTGAGGTCTGGATTCGGTTGATACTGAGACCTTGTTTTCATTAGCAAATAAACTAGGCATATTTTAAATGCTGAAATCCATACACAAACTCTTCTGACTATAAATAAGCAACATCTCCATAGGAAGTTGTAATTTCTTTACTCTTCCTCACTCAGCCATTCACATTTGTTACTGGTCACTTCCCTCTCATAAGCTCTCATTAGACACAAGTAACATCTCTTTTAATTGCCTCTCAACCCTTTGACTAATGTGCTTTACTCCAGATTATTTCCTCAAAAATCACATTCTGAAGCAAACATTATTAGATGGAAAGTGTCTCTACCCATCAAGAATTAGATACTAGGACATTTCAGGAGAAATAATTTATTTTCCTATTCCCATTCAGGTGCAGTTTAGTTAACTCAAGACTTGGAAAAAGTTCAGTAAAAGTAGGCTATTATCTCAAAAGAAAAAAAATTACTGTATTTAAGAGAAATTGAGAACAAATGTATTAAGTGGAATAACAGCTCTTTGAACTATGAATGCAAAAATTATAATCTGAGATCAATAGTATATACATTAATTTATAATACACTCCTGATGTTATTTTTCCCATATAAATTTTCACTAGATAAATTTATGTAGCACTATTAAGAATTTTGCCCCAATATTTTTCAGATAGGTAAAATGTACTGAAAAAACAACAACAACAAAACAACAATCACATTACAGTTTTTCTCAAAAAGAATGCATTTTTCTGTATTAATAGTCTTATGAATGCCTGACCCTTCTCATTTTTTCAATCTCCTTGGACTAATTATAATTAGTCCATGAGGCTAGGATGGTATAACATTTTGAACAACAGAAAGAAGAAATACATTTTTAAAAAACACTATATTATTCCATCCTGGACAGGCATAGTATTTACTCTAATTTGTACAAAAGAATTTTTTAAAATTGCTACTTCAAAAACAATTTTATTAAATTTCTTTCAGAGCGTATCATAACTCTTCAGCCTTATCAACAACCATGCAAAAGCCAAAGGCTAACATTTAAAAATGTTCTCAGGCAATAGTTCTTAGTAAAATATTTTGACTGCATTTCTACTTTTTCTTAGAAAATTCTGTTATTTTATTGTTAAAAAATATTTACTTTATAGAATGAATGCATATAGCTTTCTTCTGTTTTTAAATTGTAAATAAATCACAAATAAACTCTGAATCACTTGAGCACAGTCCAAAAGAAGCTGATTTTTTGGTATTTTTTACTGACAAATAATTAAAACAAAAAATCTTCTCCTCCCATTTTAAAAAAAATATATTTTTATTGATTTCAGAGAGAAAGGGAGAGGGAGAGAGAGAGAGAGAGAAACATCAATGATGAGAATCACTGATTAACTGCCTCCTGCATGCCCCACACTGAGGATTGAGCCCACAACCCAGGCATATGCTCTGATGAGGAAGCTAACCGTGACCTCCTAGTTCATAGTTTGACACTCAACCACTGAGCACACTGGCTGGGCCTCTTCTTACATTTTGGAAGCAAAGAAGTGTAGAGGGCATATTCTAAATATGTGACAACTATCTTCAGTATGTATAGCAGGCTTTTAAGAGTATCATCTTATCAAGGCAAAGCATAAGATTTCACCTGAATCAATAAATGTACAATTGCTATTTATTAAAAAAAAAAAAAAGAAGAAGAAGAAATACAACTTCTCATGGCCTTTTCCTTTCTTTCTTTTTTAGTACACTTCTTAAAGAGCCAAAAAGTTGCCTCAGTTCTTTGGAAACTAATTGTTGGGATATAGGAGGATTTTATGTTGCTTAAACTTGTAAAAAGTAGAATAAGCCATTAACAGCCAAAGTTACCATCACAGACAAATGTTGGTAAAGGGTCCAAACATATTTCATATACAATGCCCATGTAAGAGAAGGCAAACATTAGTCCACAGCTGAGATTAACAGAAAAGTAGTCATAGCATTAAAAATACAAAGGGCAAACCAAATTGTCTGCTTAAATCTCAGTTCTATATTTTACAAGCATAGACAGAAAAGGAATTAGAAGTTTCAAGACAACTATTAGAGCCAAGCTAATATAAGAATTGGCTTCACCATGCATTCAGTTTAAGTAAAATAATATATCAAGCAGAAGTCTTGGATAGTTTCCTTTCACACACAAGCAGTATTTGACAAACTTATAAAGGCCAAAATCAAAAGGGTAAATTCCATCGCAATTCCACTAAGTGAAGGTACTACTTTATTACTTTTCCAAAATAACTTATAACTCCCTTAGAGCCATATTCCCACTTAGTTATATTATCCCTAAGTTTTCCCAGAGAGAAATCATTATACTAAATTTTAGAGTGACATAACAAGGTTTTCCCACTTTTCATGTGTATCTTGTATCATGTATTATTAAATGAATTCTTAGTAAAAACACACATAACACACACACATGCACATACAACTTAAAAAAATTTGATTTCAGAGTGTAGATACAACTTTTATTTAACCTTATGAAAAAATTTCTCCAGGAGGCAGGTTATTCCACCATGTCTGTAAAGAATAATTTTTTTTTTTACCTGGTTCTCCTGTGATACCTCTGCTGTAGGGGGTGGTGGAGATTCTTCACATACTGCAAGGCTCCGAACTAGCTTTAACTTTGAGCTTGACTAAAGAAAAGTATTTAAAATTAACACTACATGTCACAAATCTGGGGTGTATATCCAAAAGCCCCCTAGAGTTTCTTAAGTCTTTATAGTTTCTGCCACATATAGGCATAGGTGAAATGTACAAGTTATATATATCATTAATTACCTCTAAAATCCATTGTTAAGAGGGAAAACAAACAATTGCAGTTTTGAAAATTATAGCAATAGCAAGAATGGGGATAATTCCAATTTCAAAACCCAAAGAATGGTGAGAAAGCCATTTTTCTCTATAAAAAAACCATTAAAGATACAAAAGCAATGCACAAAAGCAACTAGGCAAGACAAAACCCAAATAAAACAAAATAAGCTTTCTGCCCCAAACAAAATATGACAAAACTAAACTGATGCAGCGCTGTATGAAAACAAGGATTCATCAAGCATGAAGGACGGCCCTTGGCATGCCAGCACAAAATATTTACTATACCTTAGACCTTTTTCCTGTCTGTCCAAAGGACTGCAATGGCCGCTGAATACACAAGAAAGATTTATATTACATTTCATGTTGAAACAGAAAGTTTTCTTCTCAATTCATAATCCTAAGCCACAGAGAAACTAACTGCACAAAGAATAAAAAATGAGGAAATCAAAGTTGGTTTTAAGTAAAAATGTACTGATTCCTCCCAAAAGCACACCTGTAAAAGATTCTCTTAAAATCCTTGTGTGAATTGGCATTTTCTGTAAGTGAGCAAATTACCACAATTTCTGTGTTAATTGAGCTAAATGAAATTACAAGGTAACTTCTAAGGTAGTAGAAAAATAAAATATATTTCTTCAGTATTTTATAACATATTACACTTTAGGCAAAGTTAGGAGGAAAAATCCCTACAAAAATCCTGAGGAATTTTAAGTATCTGTGCTCAACAAAGTTCCAAACATACTAAGGAGAATGTTGCAAATGCACATTGAGTCAGAGCACAACCACCTATCTTCTGAGCATTTTCAGACACATACGAAGTACAGCACCAGTTTACTAGTCACAGAATCATGTTTGCCTGGTCCAGGGTAAGGCAATGAAGCAGATATAAAGAAAAGAGATCAAAGTTCCAATATACACGTCCAACATAATTGCCAAATCACCAATCACATGATTGGGGAACCCAATGGAGCAAAAGTTCTAGTGTGTGATATCGATATCAGGCTTTGGTTTGGGAAAGCAGCTGTAGTGACTCTGAACCAGAGCCAGATGGTTTTTAAACATGTTTTCCTTCCTCCAACCTCCTTCCAATCTACCTCTCTAACTCTAATCCCAGGCACCTATCATTTATACTCATTAAAGCCAGGGACCAAACATAAAACAGATAAAAAGTCCTTAATACGTAGATTAGTATATTCACATATGAAAGAAGAGTCATGATGTCACTCTAATATCCAAAAGAGCCTTCCTTGCAGAACCAACAGAAATGAGAATCTGCAGTACCAGTGTGTCCTGTCCCTCATGCTGAGCCCAAGTTCTTGAGATAAGAGCATTGTATTTTTGGGATTCTGATCCTGGATTACCCACATTACATACAAATTAGTAGTAACAAACACAAAAGGAAAATAGAAAAAATAAAGAAAAATGACTTTCATTTCTTACAGAGAAGAAAATAGTTTGTATACACCACATATACACATGGCCATACTGCCTAAGAGCTTCTGCATGTTGGCATTGTCTTTTGTTTCGATTTACTCTATAATTTGTTCAAGAAAATTTCTAATTGTAACTCATATCTAAAAATAGAACTAAAAGAAGTTATACTGCATAGAGAAAGGACTTGAAGAAAAGCTGGGAGAAAATCAATAGATGAATGCAAGCAAAAAGGCAGAAGGGAAAATAATGTGTGACTTACTCCTGTTCTCTGCTTTAATTCCTTACAATTCTAAGTATCCAGGGTACAAAACTTTCTGCTAAAAATTTTTAAAATAAAAGAGATGATTAACTGTCAAGTAAAAACTGTATTCATATGTAGAGTTGGATTTAAATTTCTGGCTTTGCTCATTAGTAGGTGACCCTGGTCAAGTTATTTCAGTTCACTTGTTTTTTTAAAATGTTTTTATTGATTTCAGAGAAGGGAGAGGGAGAGAGAGATAGAAATATCAATGATGAGAGAGAATCATAGATCAGCTGCCTCCTGCATACCTACCACTGAGTCTGCAATCTGAGAATCGAACCTTGACCTTCTGGTTCATAGGTCCACGTTCATCCACTGAGCTACGCTAGTTGGGCCGCATTTTTTGGTTGGGAGCAGAAAGGCAAATCTGATTCAAAGGGCAAGAAGGAACAGACACACCACTGCTTGCTTTGAAGATGGAGGGGCTCTGTGAGAAGGCCTGCAGGCAGCCTCTAGGAGCACAGTGGCCCTTCGCCTACAGTCAGTCAGGAAATGTGGACCTCAGACCCACAACTGCAAGCAACTGAGTTCAGCCAATAACTGGAAGGAGCCCAGAAGCAAATTTCCCCCCAGTCTTCAGATAAGGGCCCAATCCAGCCAACACTTTAGATTTCAGCTTTGTGAAATCCTAAACAGAGAAGTTACTTGAGCCCAAACTAATTTCTAATCTACAGATCTGATGTCTACAACTGAGTTGATAATTGGGTATTGTGTTATGCTCTAAGTTTGTGGTAATATGCTCTGTAGCAATAGAAAACTAATACACTACTTCATATGTAAAGCATTATTCAATAAAAGTCACTATTTCATTTCAAATAGCAAAGAACTGAAATAATATATGCCAGAAAGCTTACTATACACACATGCACAAACAACAAAGCAGAGAAAACAAGTTTGGTTTATTAAAGAAAATAACCTTTGTTTTATATTTTTGGTGTCAATTTGATAGTTAGATTTGGCTTTAAATAAAAATAAATTATTTTAAAAAATTAAGTCTTTATTCCCCATTGACCCCTTCTAGACTGCCCCCATCCCTCGCCCCAAGCCTTCACCACCCTATTGTCTGTGTCCACGGGTTATATATGTATGTATAATGCATACAACTTACTTGGTTGATCTCTTTCCGCCTACCCACCCATCTCAAATAGATTTTATTATTTAAACCACACCTTTCCCCTTTCCCCCATTTTTATTTTTATTTTGGAAAATATACAAAACATGAAATTTAACATTTTAACCATTTTCAAGTGTATAGTTCAGTGGTATTGAATATAATCATAATGTTGTACAACCATCACCATAATCCATGTCTATAATTATTTTCATCTTGTAAAACTTAAACTCTGAACTCATTAAACATAATTATCATTCTCCCCCAATCCCAAGCCCTGGCAACCACTCTCTGTCTATGATTTTGACTACTCTAAGTACCTGATACAGGTCAAATTGTATGTCTTTTTGTAAATCTTAATTAGTTAAGATTTCTATAATTTTACATAGACAGACTTTTATTCAACCCTTTAAACAGACATTTATGACTGGCTTATTTAACTTAGCACAATGACCTCAAGGTTCATCTATGTTGTAGCATATTACTAAAGAATTTCCTCCCTTTTTAAGGCTAAATAATATTGCATATTTGAGGGTATTATTTAATGATGTTCAATACAATGAAATATCCTTTCATTTGCTGATGGATGCATTTGGGTTGATTCCATGTTTTAGCTATTGTGAATAATGCTTCTACGAACATGGATGTGTAATTATCTCCTCCAGATTTCAGCATGTGCTTTAGCATCTACAAGACTAAGCAAAAAGAGCTTGAGTTTACTTAATATGCACTGAAACACAGATGATGCTTTTAGGGTAGTCAGGCCAAATAAGGTTGGGAATGGTCATGATTGAAGCAGCACAGTGCTCTGGAAAAAGCACAGGGAGGTAGGCTAGGATTGAGTCCTGGCTGTGCCACTGGCTCTCTAGGTGCCATATAGTTGTGCTAATGTTAATAATAAAACAATTGGGATTATTATAATAATAATCATTATTTGTTAATCCTCACCAAAGGATATGTTTTTATTAATTTTGGAGAAAGAGCAACATCAATGAGAGAGAGAAACATCCATCGGTTGCCTACCGTACATGTCCTGACCAGAGACTGAACCTGCAACCAAGGAATGGCCCTGACCTGCATGTCCTGACCGGTAATCGAACTGCAACCTTTGGTGTATGAAACAATGCTTTAACCAACTGAGACACCTGGCCAGGGCAATAGTATATTATTAATAGCATCTACCATTGCTAGGCTCTAACTATATACCAGTTAAATTATATACATCATTTTTATGTTAGACAGATAGCAAAATAGTTAAGATTTCTATAATTTTACATAGACAGACTTATTCAACCCTTTAAACAGAAACTTCATTGCATGTTTCATCCCATTTACCTCACTGCTGGAGAAGTGTGGTCTGTACCGAGTTTTTCTGATAATATTATTGGATTGGCATTACTTTCTTATCCCTTACTTCCCCTTTTTAAACAAATGCAAAAGAACTTGATGTAAAGGCTCATCTTAATTATCAAAGGGCTTTTTACAGAAACTGAGAATATATTAAACACCTACTTCAACAGATTTCATACATATATGTGTGTGCGTATATATACATATCAGAAGCTGTTCATGTATACTGGCATATGAAGCCTAGTTAACAAAAATCAGTTCTCTTTTTTCCTCCACAACAAGGGTTACCAACACAATTTGAACTGGCCATCCTACTGTTCACAAATAATTAATGGGGAGAGGAATTGTTTGAACTTTTCCAAAATATGCTTTGAATCATGTTTATATGCACATAGACAGATGAATACTCCCAGACAAAGCATTTGCCAAGTACAAAGATACAACTGTAAAAAAAAAATGAGAAAGTTGAGTTTGAATCTTTAATAAGTAAGCAGAACACAAGGTTCCTAAGTTTATGTTTCAAGTAAATGACAGTAAAAATCAACAAGTAATTTACCTAAATTTAATCTGAGAAATCTACTCCTGAGAAAAATCACACAATAGAGGCCATACAAATAAGTTATACAAAGAGAAACAAAGCAACTCCCACCCCATTTATCCTATATTAAAGATTTATAGTCTAACATATTAAATTTTTTCTGGATTTAGAAGCCTGACACCTCACCAGTTCCAAATACCTAATGATCATAGAAAGTTTAACATATAACTTAAGGTTTGCAATAGAAATAGTCTATGGCAGTAGAAAAGTTACTAATCAAAAAATCTTTTCACAATTATTTGGGATCATCATCAACAGTTTAGAACAACTTCAGGCAATTATGTGGGAAAGTTACCTTCTTGACATTAACACACACTATTTGAATTAGCTCTAAAGTATTCTTAAGAAATTCTTAAAAAAGTAGTCCTAAAACTTATATAAAAGACAACTGATGTTTTTTAAAGGGTAAAGCATCACACAGTAGAATTATTTATAAAAGAAAAGGCCAAGGAGCTCTGAGATCATCTCTACTTGGAACCATCCCAGGTGAGGTCTAATGTTTGTTGGCCTCTCTCTAGTTTGAAGAAATTATTTTTTACTAGAGACCTGGTGCATGAATTTGTGCACCAGTCGGGTCCTTCGGTCTGGCCTGTGGGATTGGGCCGAAACTGGCTCTCTGACATCCCCCAAGGGGTCCTGGATTGTGAGAGGCCACAGGCCAGGCCGAAGGACTCCACTGGTGTACGATCGGGGTTGGGGGGGATGCGGGAGGTTGGCCAGCTGGGGAGGAACTGCAGGAGGGCTCCAGGGAGTGTCTGGCCCGTCTCACTCAGTCCTGATGGGCCAGACCCCAGCAGTAAGCTAACCTACTGGTTGGAGGGTCTGCCCCTGGTGGTCAGTGCACATCATAGCGAGCGGCTGAGCAGCCTAAACCTTATCGTTAGCATATTACGCTTTGATTGGTTGAATGAATGACTGGATGACTGGACACTTAGCATATTAGGCTTTTATTATATAGGATGTAAATACTTTCCTTAATAGTAGAAAATCATAAGATTTCTTCACAGTATAAAAGAAGTTATGACAACCGCTCATTTAAAAATGAGTTTTTCTAAATAAACTACTAAGGGACAGTCAGGAAATTAAGACTTGGAAATGGATGAAATGTACGGTTCTTCAGGAAAACATTTCCATTATCCTAAGTCACTTTAAATATTACTACGTTGAAGCAAGACAACAGATATGTTATATTCATGGTAGCCGACTTTCAGAATGACAGGAGAGAAATATTTGGCTTATTCAAAATTCTTAATAGGAAACCTACATTATAATTGGTGCATACATCTAAATTTGAGTAAAAATAATAGTTCCTATTTAAAATTAAACTTTTAGGCAGTATCTTAGAGGTACCAAAGAAAGATGAAATACCTAAATAGTATGTTAGAAAAAAGACATTTTATAATAGTTAACTCCACAGTAAGTTGAAAGGTAACTTCAGTTGATTTTATTTTGTTACATTAGGGAAAACATTTTTTTCTAGTTTTACCCACTTCTATTCCTAATATCCATTACTTAAATCTCTTCTGTATAAGTTATTTAGACTCTAAGTCCCTTGCCAGACACTTGGCATGGAGGCATCCTTGGACATCAAAAAGCTCCAAGCAGAGTAAATAGTCTCACATGTACACTCTTAATAAACATCTGAGTAAGCTATGCATATAGCATTCATGGATGAACATAAAATGAATTCTCATATTCTCCTGTTTCTCTTTCCCATCTTTACAGTCACCATGCTATATGGAACATGATGGCAGAAACCATGCCCATTTTTGCTTACTATAATATTTCCTTGGCATAGAATAGGTTTTCAATAAGTGTTTGGAGAATGCATGAAATTTTCCTAGAGTACCAACAACTGGGCTATACTCTAGTGGTCTATGTGATAGTAGTCATCAAAATGTTTTTATACTTATTGACAAGAGCAACACAACAGATCTGGGAGGAAATGTAATAATCCAAATTAATCGCTTGTTTGATAAGCATAGCCTGGAAGTGTGACCATCAGGTATAGAAAAGAGACTAAAAGGAAATCTTTTAGTACTTCAATCAGGAATGCAGTAAGATTTTAGCAGATTTTCTGATTCAATCAGGATCCTGGCATGCTGCCATCACTCAGTGTACTGACTGCAGGCATGGCAGTTTTTTTGTTTTAAAAAGTGCTATTACTAAGAATGACTAGTAGTAGTATTCCTCCTAATTTCTTAGATAATTACCACTGGACTGTACTTAACCAATGGGCCTAATTGCTTTTTTATAGGTATATGAGTTGCTATCATTTTGGCAAATAGGTAATAAAAAGTTTCTGACTGAATAAAACAACCTTAAAAAGACCTTTCTTTACTTATCAGAAAAAATGAAGGTATAATTTTTAGCATGTAGCTCTCAAGTCTTTAGGATACGGGAAGAATTATAGAATATTTCTGCCAGAAGTAGAATTCTATATTCACAGGGTTAAACTTAAACCGAAGTGTTAAAGACAGTATTTTAAGATAACTTTTTGTGGTAAACTAAGGGACTACCTTTTGTAAGGGTCTAATTCCCCTTTCCTTGAATCTTGACTGGCTTTATTGACATGGGTCACCAAAAAACAATAGTGGAAGTGACATTCGGGGACTTCTGAGCCTCGTCTAAAGAGACCTTGCAGTTTTGCTTGGCTCTTTGAACATTCTTTCTGGGATCCCTGAGTCATCATAATAAGTCTGACTCCCTTGAGGTCTACATGCTGGAGGGACTATTGATAGGTGCTCCCAGTTTCATCTAGCCTACATTCCAGCCATTTGTCTAAAAACAGTTTTAGACCTTCCAGGCCAGCCCATCTGCCAGTTAAATATTAGGGAGGGCCTTCTTTTGACTCCTTGTGAAATAGAAACTGCACTCAGCCAAACCCTGTTCCATTTTCCAACTCACAAATCATGTTTAAAAAATAAAACACAATAGAGTTTTAGTAAATTCTGTTTTAAAATTGCTGGCCCTCTGCTGGAGCACCTAGAACTAAATACTTTAAATACTACTTGAAACAATTTTTACCTATCTTGAATCTTGACCAACTCCTCAATTTCCTTCTACACCTGAAATTAAAAGCCTTCACAGTGGTTAGTTCTATGTGTAGCATCGAAAGCCTTAGTGACTTTTTTGTCCTCTCCAATCTTTTTTCTCAGTCATGGTTGATTGCTTCCACTGAAGGCTGTTTTTGCCAAAAGAACTTCTGCAGTTCCCCTCTCTCTATTCTTCTATCCTCTAAGAGCTCTTCAGTTAAATTCTGAACTCCCACAATACTGATTAGGGGCAGAGTGGAATGAAAACGTAGGAAGCCAATAAAAAAAGTATTGCTACACAGAAATGAAGATTATTATATGATACTAGCAAATCAAAGAATTAGACCCCACAAGCTAATACAGATGGCTCAAAAACTGGCTGATAAGCACACCTCAATGGGCCAACTTATCCTGAAAGGAAGTTTTTTTATGACGATGGCAATTATATACTGAATATTCAGCATTTGTATCCAGAGAGAAAAATCCTGTTTACCTGAAAATCAATATTGTTGTCAATACAATGTTCATTCTTCTCTGCTAAAATCTTCCCATAGTTCTCTGATTTGGTAAGATTTTCAACTCTGGTTGTATCTTTCACTTCTGCCTCCAAATCCTTCATTGTTTCAGTTTCATTTTTTACAGTAACAATATCAGACATCCTCATCAGCAAAGGTTATTTTAGAATTCTACAGGGAACCTGAAGCCTTAGGAAAAAGAAAAGAAAAAAAAATTAATTTTACATTTCTTACATTGAGTTACTACATAATATTGACTAAGTACTTTCTGTGTCCCAGAAATAATGCTGGGTATTCCCAGAGAGAAGCAAAACTCCTGCTTTCAAGAAATAGGCAGTTTAGTGCCAGACCAGTTCAAATTAAAGAAAAAAAAAAAGTCAATATAATGAGATAAGAATTATAATAAAGGCATGAGGTGATTTTCATGCACAGACCACTTGTGAAAGTTCTTAAGAAACATTAGCCATATCGAGATGGGAGGCAATGGCTAATTGGGGTATGATAAATGTGTATTTAGATAACATCAGAAATTTTTTTCTATCAATGAATAATATAAATATCATCGTGTCAGAAAATATTTTCCTATCATAGCTTTTGTCTACATTTCTCAAATTGTAAATTTCTTAAATTACCTGCAATTATGAAAGGAAATAATTAACGAAACAAACAGCAACATTTTATACAAATACAGTTGTGCATCTGGATTAACAACTGTTTGGCTTTATGAATCAAGAATTTAAAACTCTCCTCATTTATGTGATTCAATGCCAGAGGACATATATTACCAGACGGTCTAGTATATGGATTCCGTAGGAGAGCAAGCAGATAAGATGCCAATATATTTCATGTTTTTAGTGAGTTTAAAAAAACACTGGGGACTTTACATTGAATATCAAATAAAAATGTATCAGAGACAGCTGTCATTTTAGCAAATGTAAACTTGAAGAGCAGAAGTTGATGTAAACAACTTTTTCTTTCTAGCTTTATGATCATGTATAAGTTTAAAGTGTATGACATGACAATATAACACAAGTATATATTGCTAAATGATTATCATAATCCATCACCTCACATAATTACAATTTTTTTTGCGGTGAGAACAAGAACAACTTACTTTGAAATGCATAAAAAAATTAAGATATACTGATGGCTAGACAGAGGAATGGATATATATGAACAAGTGCAGGTTAAAGTAAGTACGATAAAATGTTAATGGTAGAATCTAGGAGTGGTTATATGTTTGCTCACTGTAAAACTCTTTTAACTTTCCTGTATTTACAAAAATTTCATGATAAAATTGAGGGGGCAAATATATCTGAAAAGTTTTAAAAAAGAGAGAGAAATAAATTCTCAAGTCACAGGTAGACTCAATTGGATAAAGAACATGTCTTCCTTGATTATATTCAGTACCAAGGTTAACTGTTTCATTCTAAAAACAATAAGCTTACTAAGGAGGAAAGGGATACTTACTAGTAAAATATCCTGGCTCCTTGCTTTTTATATGTAAGATTTAGGAAAAAAAAAAAAAAAAGGAATGTTTTTTTCTTAAAAAGAGAGGTTACCTGATGTGTTCTATGGATTTTGGATTGTGGTGTCCCACAAAAATAAAATAAAATAATCCAAGGTTCTTTTTCACAGTTGTCAGCCAGGATGTCAATTGTATTGAACCATCTGGAATCTGGCAGGAGGAGTCCCATGTCCTTGTCACCACTGTAGATTCCTGGACTGAAATAAACTGTCGTGGATCAAATATATCATACCTTTCAGTGGCCTGAAATTAAAAGAAAACATTTTAACTAAATAGCCAAGTGAAATGGAACAATATACAGCAATTTGACAATTAAAGATATTACTGTTGGTGATTTCATATTCTTGTCCTAAACAAGAGTCAGAATACTGTTTCAACTAATTCTGACATGTATTGGTTTTGTGAGCCCAGATATGTCACTGCGGCCACTAGAGAGAATATCAGTAAAAGCATAAGGGAGAAGAAAGCAGGTACTATATATATGTCCACTTCTTTATCAATTCATTATTGATGAACACTTAGGCTGCTTCCATATCTTCACTATTGTATGCAATGCTGCAGTAAACATAGGGGTGTGTATATCTTTTTGAATTGGTGTTTTCTTCAGATAAGTACCCAAAAACAGAATTGCTGGGTCCTTCTTTGTCTCTTTTATATAGCTTTTGTTTTAACCCTTTGTATGCCATAAGCGTCTATAGATGCAATCGGGATGGTTTCCATTTTGGACACGTGGCAGTTAACTGGTTAAAGTCCATTTTGTTTGGTACAGCTATTGCCATCCCAGCTTTTCTTTGGTTTTGTATCATTTTCATGAAGTATCTTTTTCTATCCCTTTACTTTAAATCTGTGAGTGTCCTTAGATATGAAATGAGTCTTACATAGGCAGTGAGTCTCATATGTAAGTCTTAAAAAAATATACATTCAGTAACCCTATGTCTTTTGAATGGAACACTTAGTCCATCTGCATTTAAAGTGATTATTGATAGGTATGTACTTATTGCTATTTTAGTTGTTTTCATACTAGATTTATAAATGGTTGGTTTACTATCTTCGCTATTGTTTGCCTTTACTAGTGAGAGTTTTTTCTTTGCATATTTTATTTCTGGTTTTGAGCTTTATTTCCCACTTAAAGAATTCCTTTTACTGTTTCTTGTAATGCTGGTTTAGTAGTGATGAACTCCTTTAGCTTTTGCTTTTTTGGGAAAATCTTGATGTTTCCTTCAATTCTGAATTGATAACCCTGCTGTGTAGAATAGGCTTGGTTGAAGATTTTCCCCTTTCATCATGGTGACTATATTGTGCCACTCCTTTTAGGCCTGCAAAATTTCTATTGAAATATCAGCTGATAATCTTATGAGCATTCCTGTGTATGTTGGTTTTCTAATGCTGTTTTTAAGATGCCCTCCTTTTAACTTCTAACAATTTAATTGTAATGTAATGTATCTTGGTGTGGGTCACTTTGGTTAATCTTGTTTGGGACTCTCTGCTTCCTAGACTTGGATGCTCATTTCCTTCACCAGGTTAGGGAAGTTTTCAGCCATTACTTCCTTAAATAGGTTTTTTTGTCCCTTTATCTCTCTTCTGGAACTGCAATGATTCGAATATTAGTATGCATGATGATGTTGTCCCAGAGATCCCTTATCCAGTGGTTCTCAACCTTCTGTCCCTTTAAATACAGTTCCTCATGTTGTGACCCAATCATAAAATTATTTTCGTTGCTACTTCATAACTGTAATGCTGCTAGTGTTATGAATCGTAATGTAAATATCTGATATGCAGGATGGTCTTAGGCGACCCATGTGAAAGGGTCATTCGACTGCCAAAGGGGTCGTGACCCACAGGTTGAGAACCACTGCCTTATGCTATGCTCTTTTTAAAAATCCTCATCATTTTAAATTATTTTTTTTCCTGATCTTCCAATTGCATTACTTCCATTAGCCTGTCTTCCTGATTGCTGATCCATTCTTCTGCATCATCTGATCTGCTGTTGATTCCCTCCCATATATTTTTCGTTTTAGTTGTCATATTCTTCAGTTATGATAGGTTCTTTTTTATAATGTTGAAGTTCTCACTGAGTTTATCCATTTGTCTGCAGAGTTTGATGAGCATCTTTATAACTATTACTTTGAAATCTTTAGTAGACAGCTTACCTCTGTTTAATTTAGTTTTTTTTCTTCTGGGGTTTAATCTTTTTTTCTTTTGTTTGGAACATATTCTTTTCTCTCCTCATTTTCCCTCTTTGTGTCCATGTATTAGGTAAAGGTGAGCTACAACTCCTGGTTTTGAAAAGTGGCCTAATTTAGAAGGTGTTCTATGGGGCCCAGTGGTGGAATACTCCCTTGTCACCAAAGTCAAGTGCTCCAGAGGTGTTCCCCTGGGTGAACTAGTTGGCCTCCTTATGTGGTTGGGCCACAACTTCTATGGACACACTGGCAGGTGACGCTGGTTCCTGACCCATTTGGCTGTGAGTACTGGCCACAACTGTGGTGGGCTCACTGGTGTGTAAAGCAGGCCTTTAGTGTGGCTGGCTGTGAGGCCTAGCCTCAAATGTTGTAAACACACTGCTATGTGTGTGGTGCCAACTGAGGCTGCCCACTGGACATGGCACGGCAGGAGCTACTTTAGAGGGGAGTTAGCCTGGGTGAGTCCTCAGGGATAAGCTAGGGTAGGGTGAACAGTGTTAGCAAGGTTAATGGAGTGTCAGAAATGGTGCATGCTAACATCGGACCAACTAGGTAGAACGAGTAAAGAAAGGGGAAAAATGAGCCCTACTAGCACTTGAATCAGGAGAAAATTCCAGCACATACCTTATAACTAGTCAATGTATCACCTTCACGTATGACCTAGGTGCTTTTCAAACGGCTGCCTCTGTTCTGAGACTCAGAAAGAGCACAACTGTGGTTTCCTACAGCCCTTTGGCTCTTGCTGGTTTTCAAAGCCAGATGTTAATGCTGACTCCTCTTCCTGGTGCAGGTCCCTCGTGCTGGGACTCGGACCCCTTTGCTCTTCATGGGGGAACTCTGTGGTTGTGATATCCCTCCCACTAGTGAGACAGCTATGTGGAGAGTGGGGCATAGGTGGGTGACTAGACTTAATCTCTACCCATCCTACCCGTCTCAATGTGGCTTTTTCTTCATATCCATAGTTGTAGAAAGCCTGTTCTACTAGTCTTCAGGTCATTCTCAGTTCTGTATGTGGTTTTCTTTTGGTGTCAGTGACAGGAGCTGAGGATCTTCCTACTCCACCATCTTGAACTTGAAGCCAGGAGCCTTGCTCTTGAATGACAATTTAGCTTGTCTGTGAAATGCTGTTCCTTATAGTTGGTATGCTGCCCCATACAACAAATGTCCAGTGTCATCTGCTTTTAAAGTCAGTTTCACTTTATATTTTTTGGTGCAAGTGAATATACCATACAAATAAACAACTCTAAAAATCCTATATAGCTCTTCCATTTTCCTTTAACAATTTTATTGAGTAAGGATAATAGAAAAGAAGGTATCATAAACAAATGTCAAAATTATTTTAAACGGACAATGCCACTTTTAAATTATCAATGTCAATCTGTGCAAGGTTACTGGACTACTAAATTAAATGACTAGGTGTTTATTTTTTTAAAGTTCCACCATGAGAAAAGAGTGAAGAAATAAAATGTAGTCACTATAGTCAAGCTGCTAATGGACTAATATCAATTAGGCTGAAGCATGAGAAAATGATTCTATTTTTGCTTTAAGTAGCCTACAAACTTAAACTTTTGACTTTCAGTAGTGTATCAATGCTTGGAGAACACACACACACACACACACACACACACCCCATAGCCAATTCTTAAAAATTTAGGAAAGAATGTTCATGTGTTCAGACCACCTGACATCCATTCTCCAGACCACTGGACATCAAAGATTGTCATTTCAGACCAAACCAGAGGCTATAAATGCAGGACTGTTTCTTCTCAAGAATGTACTATAAGAACTTACAAGTGTTCTGTTTTCTTCAGAACACTCTAGGTCAGGGGTCCTCAAACTACGGCCTGTGGGCCACATGCAGCCCGCCGAAAACATTTATCCGGCCTGCTGGGTGTTTTTGCCGCTGCTGTGTGCATAGGAATTTGTTCATAGTTTTTTTTTTTTTAAACTATATTCCGGCCCTCCAACGGTCTGAGGGACAGTGAACTGGCCCCGTTTAAAAAGTTTGAGGACCCCTGCTCTAGGTGTTTGTTACCTGGTAATTTTTCTGATTTGCAAATCTTAAGACCCTCGAATAAATCTTTGTCATTTACTTCTAGACAAAGACTCCTGACATTTTGTGATGGGTTGACAACCAAAAACAAATAATAAAAAAATTAATTTTTCCTCATTTTAACTTTTTCTCTCATTAAATGGTAAACACAAGATGGCAGCATTTACTAACAACCAAATTTTTTTTGTTCTTTGTAAAGTGACTTTGTGATTTACCAAGAATCCTTCAAATTTGAAATTCTAAAAAAGCCAGTTTTTTAAAAAGTGATCCATTTAAGAAATGAATAATGCATAAGCTAAGGCAATAACTGCAAGAGGTAATGAGGAAGAGGCACAATGTGAAAAGGTGAACCCTCAGAATTCTAACAGGATCAGAAGAATCTTAGGACGCCAAGGTCCTAAGGAATCCAACGCGCCTCAGAGACCAACCTAGTCTAGTGGTCACCAACCTTTCAGACCTCACGGACCACTGGTTGGCGACCGCTGACCTAGTCCAATTTTATAATTTACCATGCAAGTTGTTAACATTCAGAGGTCAAATGATTTGTCCAAAGTTGTACAAGCAATATATATGACCAATACTTGCTAATATGTCATATTACTTGACAACAGACTAAATGAATGACTGACTGAACCAAAATGA
This sequence comes from Myotis myotis, assembly GCF_014108235.1. Taxonomy (NCBI): domain Eukaryota; kingdom Metazoa; phylum Chordata; class Mammalia; order Chiroptera; family Vespertilionidae; genus Myotis; species Myotis myotis. The sequence continues at coordinate 76,782,564 of NW_023416390.1, forward strand.
CCAGTTATTGCCTGGAAGGAGAAAAGGATATAAAGGATCAAGCATACTAGCATTAGACCTGAGTTTAAATCCTAGCTCTGCAAATTAAGACTTTGATATATTATTTCACTTGTCTGAGCTATAATCTTATGACATATAAAATGGGAAAAAGAATATTTAGCTCATAATTTTGTTGGGAAGACAGAAAAGTTTGCATGCCCATTACAGCCTCTCTCAGACTGTGCACTCAAAAAATGTTAGCATTCTCCCACAGTCAGAATCACGCTAGGCCAGCAGTTGGCTGAGGTTGACTTTGTTCTGGCTGCACCCTGAAGACTGATAGGAGGCCCACCATGAGTGCACAGTGGCTTTGCATGAGTTTTTTTTTGTTTGTTTTTTTTAATGTATATACCTTACAAAGATCAATAGAGGAGAATGAACACTATAAGTTTGTGTAAATGTGTGTATGTATGGAGAGAAGTACGCTTGCCTAAGTGCACAACCCAAGGGGCTCTCATTTCAACATTTTAAAATTCACACAAACTTTGCATTCTTCTCCTAAATATTAGTGTTTTAAATAAAATGTTTTTCCTCTCCAAACCTTCAAGTAAAAGAGATAGTCCAACTTTTTGCACGCACCAAATAAAAAACTTTTATCTTGGGACAAAGACTATGTTTTGGGGTTATTTAAGGCCGTGTGGGTATCAAATAGAGAAAGCCACAAAATAGACATGGCACATCATGTGTTTGCTACAACATTTATGAGTCATTTAAATGTACCACCTTGCTGTAATAAATAATTACACAGTAGGTGTTTACATAGCTTGCCCTGTGGCAGATATTGCTGTAATACTTTTCATAAGGAATTCACTTAAAGCCAACAACTCTAAAAGTAGACCCTATTATTACCCTTGTTTTACAGATTAGGAAACCAAGGCAGAGAGAAGTTGAGGGATTTGCTAAGGTCACACAGCTAGTAAGTGTCGGAATCAGGACACAAACAGGACAGGTACTCCACTCGAGGCTCTTACTTACAATGCTATATCACCTTCCATGTGTACCAAGAGGGGAATTTAGGTTTATAGAGCATCTTTATTTAAAAATTACTTATAACATGCAATAACTCCTTAACACTGTTTTCAAGACAAAGTGAACATATCCTTTTCACATGGAAAGGTGCTATGTACTCTTCTTTGTACAGAGGAAGACAGCCCTATTAACTTCATATTAATGGTTAGTTGGGCTAATTGCTACTCAATTATCAGAACTGCCAGGTAACCAACCAGTTTCTCTTAATCGCTCTCTCTCGTGATCTTAAGCACCAAACTATGTAAATCTGGCTGGCCATAAAGGTGCAGTTTGTGGTTAAGAACAATGCTGAAGTCTAGTAGTTTAAATCAAATGCACAAGACCAACAAATGTTATCTTCTAAGGTTATAATGACACGACCAATTGGTCAAAGGACTCTAGCAAAAGTCAAGGAAAACTGTTCATGCTTTATTTAGAAACTAGAGGCCTGGTGCATGAAATTCATGCATGGGTAGGCTTCCTAGGCCTGGCCGATGATCAGGGCCAATCAGGGCCTTCTGGCTGCCGGCCGGGGCCTTCCTTCATTCCACACCACCCCCTGGTGATCAGCGCACATCATAGCGAGTGATAGAACTCTTGGTCTCTTGGTCGAACTCCCGCAGGGACGCTTTGCATATTAGCCTTTTACATATATACTAGAGGCCCGGTGCACAAAAATTTGTGCACTCGGGGGGGGGGGAGGGGGAGGGAGGGGTCCCTCAGCCCGGCCTGTGCCCTCTCGCAGTCTGGGACCCCTCGGGAGATAACGACCTGCTGGCTTAGGCCTGCTCCCGGGTGGCAGAGGGCAGGCCCAATCCCTAGGTACAGCCTCTGGTCAGGCTCAGAGTAGGGCTGATTGGGGAGTTGGGGCGCCGCTCCTGTCATGCACAGAGCAGGGCTGATCAGGAGGTTGCGATGTCACCTTCAGTCACGCTCAGGGTAGGGCCGATTGGGGGGTTGGGGCACCGCCCCCTGTCACACTCAAGGCAGGGTCGCTGGGCAGGTTGCGGCACCACCCCCTGTCACTCACAGAGCAGGGCCCATCAGGGGGTTGGGGAGTTCCCCCTTGTCACTCACAGAGTAGGGCCGATAGGGGAGTTGGGGCACCGCCCCCTGTCACACACAGAGCAGGGCGGATCAGGGGGTTGGGGCGCCGCACCCTGTCACACTCAGGGCAGGGCCGATGGGGAGGTTATGGCTCTACCCCGTCACACACAGAGCAGGGCCCATGGGGGGAGGGGACGCCGCACCCTGTCACACACAGAGCAGGGCCAATCAGGGGGTTGGGGCACCGCAGCCTGTCACACACAGAGTCGCAGGGCAATCAGGGGGGTGGGGAGTTCGCCCCTATCAGGCACAGAGCAGGGCTGATCGGGGGTTGGGGCGCCTTCCCCTGTCACAAACAGAGCAGGGCGGATAGGGAGGTTGTGGCCCTGGCCCCTGTCACACACAGAGCCGCAGGGCGATCAGGGGGTTTGGGCGCTGCCCTCTGTCATGCTGATCCCGGTGCAGGGATATTAACCTTTTACTATATAGAGGCCTGGTGCACGGGTGGGGGCCGGCTGGTTTGCCCTGAAGGGTGTCCTGGATCAGGGTGGGGGTGCCCACTGGGGTGCCTGGCCAGCCTGGATGAGGGGATGATGGCTGTTTGCAGCTGGTCACACACCCTTCAGGGTGGGGGTCCCCACTGGGGTGCCTGGCCAGTCTGGGTGAGGGGCTGAGGGCTGTTTTCAGGCTGGCGGGTGACTGAAGCTCCCAACCGCTCCTTTTTTTTAATTCTGGGCCAGCTTTAGCTCTGAGGCTCCAGCTCTTAGGCCTCCGCTGCTGAAAGCAGGTTTCTGGCCTTTGTTTACCTTCTGTATTTGAAACAATGTTGCGATCCTGCTGGCTGAAGCCCGGCGACTAAAGCAGGTTTCTGGGGTTTTGTTTAGCTTCTATATTTGTAACATAGTTGCTTAGAGTTGCAGCTCAGAGGCTGGCAGCAGCAGGCGGGGAACGTTGGAGTCCTCCGTCACTGAAGCAAGCAAGCCTCATGTTAGTTTCAAGCTGCCTGGCTACTGGCCGCCATCTTGGCTGGCAGTTAATTTGCATATTGCCCTGATTAGCCAATGGGAAGGGTAGCGGTCGTACGCTAATTACCATGTTCCTCTTTTATTAGATAGGATATATTAGAGGCGCAGTGCACAAAATTTGTACACAGGGAGGAGAGGGTCCCTCAGCCTGGCCTGCACTCTCTCACAATCTGGGACTGTTGGCTCCTAACTGCTCGCCTGCCAGCTTGATTACCCCTAACCACTCGCCTGCCTGCCTGATCACCCCTAACCATTCTGCCTACCTACCTCATCGTCCCTAACAGCTCGCCTTCCTGATCACCCCTAAATGCTTGCCTGCCTGCCTGATCACCCCTAACTTCTCGCCTGCCTGCCTGATCGCCCCTAACCACTCCCCTGCCTTCCTGATCACCCCTAACTACTTGCCTGCCTGCCTGATTGCCCCTAACTGCCTCTGCCTCGGCCCCTGCCGCTGCAGTTTTGTCCGGAAGGATGCTTGGAATGATGTCCAGAATGTTGTTTGCTGTTTGGTCTAATTAGCATATTAAACTTTTATTATTATATATAGAAGATAGTAGAAATTCACATTCTCAATCAATCAATCACTTATCAGTTACATAAACAAGAATATAAGCACCAACATTTGAAAATGCTAAATCTCTATGTGATTCATAAACAGTTACTGTCATCCAACAAAAAATTACTAAGTATCCCACAGTTCATTATAGCTGCAATATTAGCATATTTGAGAAAAGCAGAGAAAGAACTACCTTGACCTGAAAGAGTTTCTGTTAAACCCTGAAGTGTACAAAATAATTTAAAGAGGATATTTAAAGAGAGGGGAAAAATACTTTCTGGTAAGTTGAAGAATGAGAGGAAATAAATTTTAGTGGAGTCCTATAAGACTGTGAGACATATTGCTTATAGGGAAAAAGTTATATGAAAAGATAAGGTTTTATACAAATACTAGAGTCCCGGTGCCCAAAATTTGTGCATGGGTAGGGTCCCTAGGCCTGGCCAGTGATCAGGTTCCTGCCTCCCTGCCTCCTCCTTCCCTCGCTCCCTCAGTGCCCCGCCGCCACTGCTTTTCGACTGCCATGTTCTGTGCCACTCCCTTGTGGTCAGCACACATCATAGCAAGCGATCGAACTACTGGTCGAACTCCCGAGGGGACTCTTTGCATATTAGCCTTTTATATAGAGAGAGATGTTGTAGCCTGAGTGGAGAAATGAGGAAGATAGAAAAGAAGCCCATTTAATAGAAACAGAGCATATGACCTGGGGAGGAAAACAAAAAAACCAAACTGATGATAACTAGAGTTAGCAAGGGCATGGGGTATGGGAACTCTCAAACACTAAGTAAACAATTTATGATATCAAGTGAAGTTTAAATTCCTCAAGTCTTAGGGCTCAATATTTCCACTTCTAAACCTACACATTAAAGAGACTCATGTGAATGAGGAGACATACACAAATATTCACTGCACTGTTTTATTTAAAAGCAAATGGGAAAGACCAAATGTCTATCAATAGAGAAACTGATTTTAAAAAAAAGGCCTGCCCTAACCGGTTTGGCTCAGTGGATAGAACGTCGGCCTGTGGACTGAAGAGTCTCGGGTTCGATTCCGGCCAAGGACATGTACCTTGATTGCAGGCACATCCCCAGTAGGGAGTGTGCAGGAGGCAGTTGGTCGATGTTTCTCTCTCATTGATGTTTCTAACTCTCTATCCCTCTCCCTTCCTCTCTTTAAAAAATAAAATATATTTTTAAAAAAAGGCCTAACAATTGCAGTATACTCATATTGCAAAATATAAAACAATTAAAATGAACTAAAGTTATATTTAAAAGTTCCCCAAAGAATGTTAGAATGTTTAGAGAAAAAGCAGAATCGTCTCTACAATACATTATAACTTTTATGTAAAAATTTAAAAACCATACAATCAAGGTATAGGAAGGGTAAATACCTATTTCATTCATATTAGTAATTATCTTTAGAGAGGGAAAGGGAGGATTTTAGGTGAGAGTAAAAAAGAAATTTCAATGATGACTTAATTATTTTATTTCTTAAAAAAATAAAAGAGCCAAAACTGGTTTGGCTCAGTGGATAGAGCGTCGGCTTGCGGACTGAAAGGTCCCAGGTTCGATTCCGGTCAAGGGCATGTACCTGGGTTGCGGGCACATCCCCAGTAGGAGATGTGCAGGAGGCAGCTGATCGATGTTTCTCTCTCATCGATGTTTCTAACTCTCTATCTCTCTCCCTTCCTCTCTGTAAAAAATCAATAAAAATATATTTAAAAAAAAATAAAAATAAAAGAAATATAGCAAATATAAGAAAAGGTTAGCATCTGCTAATTCTGAGTAGTAAATACTGAATGCTTGTTATAATGTTCCTTTTCCTGGTTTTGATATTTTTGATTAATATTCTAAAACAAACAACAGGAAAAGAGCATCAAAGGGTGGCTATAACTGAAGTTAAGATTAGAAGTTTAGTTCTTGATCTCATGAGGGACGTGAAAGCCCGAATAATAGGGAACTATTTTAAGAGAAACCATGGAGAATTATGTTAGCTTCAGGATAGATAAACTCTGTTCTAGCAGGTAAAACAAAAACAAAAACAAACAACAAAATAAAAGAGAGAGAAAGAGAGAGAGAGAGAGATTTCATTCACTCTAATCTTTTGATTAGAAACTATGTGCTAAGCACTGCTCTAAGTGCTGAGGACATAGCAGTGAAGCAGACAGGATCCCAGTACTCGAAGTGCTTACATTCTATGCAGACAAATAAGGTAATTACCGATTATGATATGTACTTTAAAACCAATATTAATAGCAAACTCTTAAGTAGTTACTTATTATTCACAAAGTACTATTCCCTATGTTTTCACTGTACTGATTCATTTAATCCTCATAATAACCCTATCAGGTAGGTGTTCTTATTCCCATTTTATAAACGAGAAAACTGAGGTAGAGAAAGATTAAGTAGCTTGCCCAAGATTACAAGAATAGTAAGTGGCAGAGTTAGGATTTGAATTCAGGGAGTGTGGCTCCAGAGTTCTTGCTATTTAAGCCATCACATTGCTACTAGAAATAAAGAGATTAATATAACAGAAAGTAACTAATTGGAGGAAGCTAACTAGAACCAGGGGTGGTCAGTAGTAAGGTTAGGGCAGTGACAGCAGGAATAATTATGACAGGACACAATGAAGGTGTAGGTGGTGCTTGCTACTCACTAACATAAGAAATAGTTGAGGAGGCAAAAGAAGATTTGGTGCAGAACAATCTCAGTTTTGTACACAGTAATTTAATGTGCCTTCAGGACATCCAGTTGGAGAAATCTAGCAAGGGACAGGATGACTTGGAGCTAAGGAGAAGAGGAGAGCTGATGCCATTCTTTGGGTAGAGTAACTGTATTGATGGAAGCTTTGACTTATCAACATAGATGAAGTTGCCAGGAGTCACTGAGTAAGAAAAGTGTCATGGGTTAGAATCCAAAGGGAACACCAAAACCTTGAGAGATGAGTAGGGAGGTGGAGGACCAAAAAGGTCTACTAAATTTGGGAATAAGGACAGCAAGAAATGCAAAGTTGGGGAAAGTCTGTCAGGATGGAAAGTGTATAGGCCAAAGAGAAGAAGCCAGTAGAGAAAGGAGGAAGATAGGCTGGAGGTTTAAGAGTATAAATGGATGAGGGTGAGATGGAATATCTGAGGTGGGAAGAAATGAGAAAATGTTTGAGACAGAAGCAGAAGTGGAAGGATATTCTTTTAAAATGTTTATTGTCCTCAGGAAACTGAAGGGAATGTGGTAGGAAATGGAGGAAATTCACATCTCACAAACTCTTTTTATATTTTACTATAGGCCCAGTGCAAGGATTTGGGTACATTGAAAGAAAATTAATTAGAAGGTGATCGGCAGGGTGGGACTGGACGAGATGGGCCGGACACCCGCTGGAGCCAACCTCCCTCGGTTCCTCCCTGGCCAGCTGCATCTGGAGCAGCTCCGGGGCTCGAAGGACGTCTGCGGAGTGAGCGGGGTCCCTTTCGCAGGTGGGTCCCTTGGCCTGGCCTGTGGGGATTGGGCCGAAATCGTAGTGCGACATCCCCCAGGGGTCCCGGAGTGCAAGAGGGCACTCTGAACTGGCAGTCGGACATCCCTCTTGCAATCTGGGACCGCTGGCTCCTAACCGCTCACCTCCCTACCTGCCTGATCGCCCCAACTACTCCCCTACTTACCTGATTGCCCCTAACCACCTCTGCCTGCCAGCCTGATCGCCCCTAACTGCCTCTGCCTGATGTCCCAACTGCTCCCCTGCCGGCCTGATTGCTGCTGACTGCTCTCCTCTGCTGGCCTGATCGCCCCTAACCATCTCTGCCACCGTGGCTTTGTCAAGAAGGACGTCCAAGCCCTAACCGGTTTGGCTCAGTGGATAGAGCATCGGCCTGCAGACTGAAAGGTCCCAGGTTTGATTCCGGTCAAGGGCATGTACCTTGGTTGCGGGCACATCCTCAGTGGGAGGTGTGCAGGAGGCAGCTGATTGATGTTTCTCTCCCATCGATGTTTCTAACTCTCTATCCTTCTCCCTTCCTCTCTGTAAAAAAAAAAAATCAATAAAATATATTTAAACAACAACAAAAAAAGATGACCGAAAGACGTCTGGTCTAATTAGCATATTACCCTTTTATTAGTATAGATATGGATTTTACCCAGAATACTATCTGGTAGAAGTGAGGAAGTTAGGATGGCTGTGGGGTTTGGAGAGAACAGTGGGTGAGGATAAACACTGGAGTGAGTCTCTGAGGGGAGGCTAGTTAAGGTTGACGTCAACATCCAGGACTGTTTAGGTGAAATCCTTTTGGGGAGAAGTCTGTAGACTACAAACTGGAGGTTTCTGCAATCCTTTAACTGAGGTCAGTGCAATGGGAGTAATTTAAATGAGACAGCTCAGGTACTACTTGGCCTTAGAACAGGCTGAATGTTCTTTCACAGACATTTCCAGATCTAACTTTACATCACTGTGTGGTCCAGTGCTTAAAAAGCCTCATAACACCAAATCAAAATGTAAAAAGTTGGAAATTAGGAGTGCTAGTGTACTAAAAGAACTCTACATACATCTTTATGTCGCAGGGGTCCTAGTTTGAGCCAAAGCAGAGGCTAAAGAAAGTATTTTCATTAGAGAGCCAAACCAGGGGAGAAGTGGAAAAAGCACATAGCTCCTGGTGTTTAGGCAATCAAGTCCAGCACAAAAGATTCTAGTCAATATGATACCCTGAAGACTAATTCTGCTGTAGCTCTAAGAGACAAAATCTTTGGCAAGGATATGAGCAAATTTATGGCACGCACTAGCAAACGTGGCAGTGGGCCAGAGAACAATGAAACTGGAAGAGCATGAAAGGGCTGTTCATAAGCTCACAGGAGAGACCTTGGAGAATCCTGGGATAACTTGGTGAGATTCTGAAGGTATTCAGATAATGGCAGATGATGGCAAGAGAAAATGGAATAAAGACAGGGCCATTAATATAATTCTATACCTGAAGGTTATATTAGTTATGTACCTCCTAATACAGTGCTAGCAAGGGTAAAATGAATTTCCCCTTAATTCTAAACCTATCATCATCTCATATTATACTGGGAACTCCCTATGTAAGTGTTAAATGCAAGATTAAAATAAATCAGGTTGTAGAAAGATCTCTTGACACATGATAAAATATCTTTTAAAAACTATATGGAAGAAAAAAAGGATGGTCTTACTATCTGACCATGCTTTGGGAAATAAAGAACATTCAAAGGTTTAGATTCCGGAAAACTGGGCACAGATAATGAGGATGTGAGAGAACTTAATCAGCATGTAAGAAGTAAGAATATAGATTTTTGTTCCATACCTAGTTTAAACTTATTATAACTAATTGTTTAAACAGTATATTATCTACTTAGAGATGCTTTTTAGTTATGAAACTGGCTAGAAGAAAGTGGTTATGAGAAACACTTATTTATTCTGTTGACCTAAGAATTATCTCTTATAATGAGAAACAGAAAACCAATATAGAACACCAAAGACACTAACAATAGTTAAGAGAATAAAGAATTTGGCTTGCCTTTATTCCTTATTCCTGGTAGCTTCTAAATCTTTGGAATTTGTGAATCTTTACTGATGGTGGGCCTGATAGTTTATGCTATTGAGGTGGCTCATGGTGGGCCCTGACATAGTTTATACTAATGAGATGACACAGGGTGGGGACTCTAACCATGGTATTAGAAAGTTGGGGCTTTAGCCATGTGATATCAGTATGGCCTCTGGGAAGGGAAGTAGGGCTGAAGACTGGGTTCAACTGCATGGCGAATCATGCCTACTAATAATCCCCAACAAAAACTTTGAATGCTGAAGCTTGGGTGAGCTTCCCTGGACAGCAATATTCTGCATATTGTCATATATCATCATGTTAAGAGGGTAATACATCCTAACTCCACAGGTAGAGGACAAGGAAAGCTTTGCAATGGAGACACTCCCAGACTTTGCCCTATGCGTCTGTCCTTTTGGTTTATCTGATTTATATCCCCTATATAATAAAAGTGTAGTATGCAAATTGTCCCCTTGACCGGGAGTTATTCTGGGAGTTTGACCAGGGGGCGGTGCTGGCCAGGGGATGGAAGGGAGGCCCTGGCTGGCAGCCTTAGGCGGCCAGAGGAAGGTGGCCACTGGCAGCAGGCAGCTGGGGGAAGGGAAGGAGGCCCCCGCAGGCAGGCAGCAGCCATAGGGACCCTACCTGTGAAGGAATTTCGTGCATTGGGTCTCTCTAATAAAACTGTAGTCATAAGTCTAGAACTTTTTTGAGTTCTGTAAGTTCTAGTGAATTATGAGAGGGTAATGGGAACCTTTCAATTTGTAGCCAGCTGGTCTAAAGTAAGGGTATGCTTGTGGAGGACTATGCCCTTAACCTGTGAAGTTTGGCCTAACTTTGGGCTAGCTGGTGTCGTAAGTCACTGAAGTTACCACTATTTTGCATAGTCTCGTCTCATATATTCTTTTTTTTTTTTTTCCCCCAATTACAGTTTATATTCAATATTATTTTGTATTCGTTTCAGGTGTACAGCATAGTGGTTAGATAATCATATATTTTACCAAGTGTTCCCTCAGATATTTCCAGGACCCACCTGGCACCATACATAGTTATTGCAATACTAGGGGCCTGATGCACGAAAATTCATGCAAGAGTAGGCCTTCCTTCCCCTGGCTAATGGCACCGGCTTCCCTCTGGCACCCCGAAACCGGGATGCTTCCCCCCTCCAGCCATGGGCAGGCACCCGGGACCCAGGTTGCTTCCGTCCTCTGGCACCGGCAGGCACCCAGGACCTGGGCTGGTTTCCCTCCGGCCCCGGCTTCATCAGGAAGGATGTCTAGAATGACATCCAGAAGGTGTCCGGTCTAATTAGCATATTACCCTTTTATTATTATAGATTATTGACTATATCCCCTTTGCTGTACTTTACATCCCCCTGACTATTTTGCAACTACCAATGTGTACTTCTTAATCCTTTTACCTCTATCACCAAGTATGCCAGCCCCAACCACTCTGGCAACCACCAGTCCACTCTGTGTCTGTAAGTCTGTTTCAATTTGTTCATTTTGTTATTTAGATTCCATCTAACTGAAATATAGTATTTGTCTTTCTTTGACTGACTTATTTCACTTAGCAAAATACATTACATTCTTTACTAATGTATTTTGTGCTAGATTCATAGCATGATAGTATCTGTAGTTTATAGTTCATGAATAAATATGAACATCCTCATGAGCAAATCCCAGTTTCCTTATTAAATCATTCCTGATATCGATAATGAGGATGCATATGCTTTACACAGACTGGCAAGTGGTAGGCCATTTTATATGAAACCTTCAGTCTTTAATGCTATTTTACTTAGCTTTTGCTGTGGTGTTCTCGTTGCTTCTTTAAATTCTATTTCACTTGATTTTTTTCCTCTGTATTACTAATATAACTAATTTATCTCTGTGTACTTTACCCCATGACTAGCATTTCATTCTTATCACAGGATCACAAGGAAAACCCTAGGAAGTGTTAAGCTCTGTCATCAAAGACTCTTAGCAGAAGTCATGCTGGACTCCTGGCACATTTATCTAACCACCCAAAGGTTCTTGGACAGCTTAATATGTTTCATCAACATGTGAAACTTTATATTCTTTAGCATTTGAATCAGTAGGTATAACATGACCTATTTCCTTCTATGACAAAAATCTGTTCCCTTTGTAGCATTTTAATTTAGGTTACAATTGATAGAAATTCTGTTTTAGAACTACTAATGTGCCACCCTTCACTTCCTGAATTGTAAACTACATTCTTTCTAACAAAGGATCACAGCCCTCTTTTAAGAAAGCACCTAGGGATTCAGAAAAACTGGTTAAAAAATGTTTTATTTCTTCTTTTAGTCAGAGAGTATTTCATGGTTAGTAAAAATAGCTTAAAAACAGCTTTGAGGTAGAACAGGTGTCTTTCAATTACCATCACATACCTTTAATTCACACTCTATAAACAGATGTGTGCAAACACTTTTATAGTTAGAAGATACTCCTGCTAGGAATGAGTGAACTCCACTGAGAACCTCATGATCTCTAGAAATTTACACGATACACTATATTCATAGAGTTAACAGAGAGAACTTCTCTTTAGAGTACCTAAGGTTCTGTCCAATTTAATTGATTGTCAACTCCCTATTCCTTGCACAAAATAAATACGGATTCAAATACATTTCAAATGGCTTTCTTTCATTACTTCCTAGCTATGTCCACCACATCAAACTGTTTCAGTGGTTATTAATATTTAATACATTTCTTTGGTTTTCTTTAAAATTGTTTCATTGGAGCTCAATGAAACAGTGGGGGCATACAGTCTTCAACTTTTGTTGTAATTCATTTTCCATTTATTAAAAGAAGTTATGGTTTAGTTAGCACTTTGAAAGTACTGTGTACTGCTATTTCTGATGATCTCATATCTATACATATAAAAGTGTCTGCCTGACTGGTCGCTATGACGCGCACTGACCACCAGGGGACAGACGCTCAACGCAGGAGCTGTTGTGACATGTACTGGCCATATACAGAGAAACAGCACCGTGGTCTTGGCACCCCCACAGCAACACTCGGCTTTCCCCAAGTGGGACACAGGCCCTGCCACCACCCGGGAGCGACAGCCCACCAAATCACAGCCGACACTGCTGAGACCCCATGGCTCAAACTGCGGCCCACAGCCCAGCCCAGTCCGGAAACATAATGACGTCATGTACCAACACCTGGCTTCCTCTCCCTAGTGCAGGGGTGGGAAACCCCTGGCACGCATGCCAAACATTGCATGCCAGTAACTTTTGCTGGCACACGAAACCCTCTCTTATAACCTTCCATTCACAATTTTTTTTTCTTAATATCGACTTTTTTAAAAATTTTTCAGATAAATTCAGTGTAGGTGCATCTTAAATAAATAATTTTACATAACAAGCTATCTTAAAGACCATAGACCATAGACATAGACATAGGATGGACGAGAGAGGGGAAGAGCAATTTCTATGCCTCTGCCTTAACTCTCCCTGCCTTCCTAGATCTGACCGTGTTTTGGTTTCATCCACATACGCTTGTGAATCTTTGTTCTCAGTGATGAATTTTGATAAGTCTCTTAATAGGAGTAGCCTGACGTATGAAAGTAGTAGCTTGTGCTTATCTCTGAAGGTCACGAAATATAAACCTGATATAAAATCTCTGTCATCAGTGATGCAGCAGCAAAAGTCCCACTGATAATATCAAACGGAGTCATAAAGTTTTCTGTCGGACTATCAGTGTACATGTACACATTAAAAAATAAATGTATTTTTCGTCATCATATACTGTTTTTGTCACTCGAATGAATTTTATTATTTCTTCAAGGTTCTTCACATACGTACACCTTAAGAGATATCAAGTAGGCATAACATGTTCTCAAAAAATTAGGGTTGGCACGCAGAAGAATTTTAAGTCTGAGATTTTGCTGGTTTTGGCACACACTCACAAAAAGGTTGCCCACCCCTGCCCTAGTGGCCACTAGCCTCCTTGGAGTTTCTTCAGCCCAGGAACCCGACTTGCTTTATAGCCAGGTACAAACATTTCACATTTTAACCAAATATCTGTGAAGCGTTTTCCCATGCCTCATCTCATTTGATTCTCATAGAAGTCCTGGAATAGGTAGATAGGAGACTCAGTGGAATCCTATTTTCTTTTCATTAGCCGGAAGATGGAGATTTAGGAAGTTTAAAAACTTGACCCAACTGAAAAGGAATGGTGGACCTTGAAAATGACTTCAGGTTTTCAAAATGCAGAATATAGTCAAACACTGCTGCAATTAAATATTTTACCCTTTGTTCTCCTTGTGTGATCTACAATAATAATCTGCTTCGTGTTGGTATTTACTGCTGTGTTGCTGACAATTACCTGAAAGAGAAGTTGGGGTGCTTCACTGGGCTGAAAAAGTTTAGCTAAATAAGAAAGCAGGTCTAACTAAGCAAGTTTATCTATATATATATATAAAGTTCTCACTGGTGCCAATCGCATGCGTGTGTTTCGATCTGTCATCATCAATTGCGAATTTGGTTGACACTTCTATTATAGAGAAAGGGTGAATACCAATATTAAAATACTTCTTCTAATTCATTTCCTTTCAATGTGCATGAATTCGTGCACCAGGCCTCTAGTTGTCGAATAACATCAGATGTGTGTGGTAATCAGTAATTGTGTATGTTCACACTACAGTGGGGCCTTGACTTAAGAGTTTAATTCATTCTGAGACCGAGCCTGTTAAGGAGCTCGTTAAGGAGTTCGTTAACTCAAATTACTCTGTCAACTCAATGCAAAAAATCGGCTGAGAGACAGCTGGTATCTCAAAAAACTCATTAGTCCGGACACTCGTAAGTCAAGGCCCCACTGTACTTGTAAAAAGCTGCACATGATTTTTGTGGAAGTACTTGCTGTTGAAGGAGGAAATTATATACCCTTCTAACCAGTGAAAATAAAGGAAAAGGGGAAAGATGTCAAATTGACATAGTAGAATGAGTAAATGTAGCACCCATACTTGAGTATGCTCACAGACAATTTAGGAGTTTCTTGGTTCTTCAGACTCCTTTATGTGAATTCTAGTTAGCAACTCTTGTTTTTTATTTTATATACTATATATGTTATATATAAAATTAGGGTTGTTAACTTGGATTAATATAAGGAGAACCAAGAACCCTATATATATATGTGTGTGTATATGTGTACACATGTACAGCTGGCCTTCTATATCCATGAGCTCTGCGCCTGTGAATTCAACAAACCAAAGACTGAAATTTTTTTTTTAAGTTATGTTTTTGCTGACTGGACTATGTATTTAGGCCTACAATGACTGCATCTGTAGTGAACATGTAGAGATTTTTTTCTTGTCATTACTTCCTAACAATACAGTATAAAAGTTTTTACATAGCATTTACATTGTACTAGGTATTATTAGTAATGGAGAGATGATTTAAAGTATATGGGAGCACTCACCATTTTATTAAAGGGATTTGAGCATCCTTGGATTTTTGGTATTTGAGGTGGATCCGGAATCCCCTGCAGATACTGAGGGATGACACTTTTTTTTTTTTTTTTTTTTACACTAACTTGCTCTGGTCAAGTGAGAAGCTGGGGCTGGGTTGAGAAATAACTGCGCTTCAGGTTTTTCTCTAGTACCTAAAGTACATCTATGGAACTCTAAGTCTTAGAGGAACTTAGTTTGAAAAAATAAAAATCATTGTACTAACACTATTAATATCATATATATATATATCAGAATGAGGGTCAGGCGGCTATGGAGGTAGAACAAGAAGTTTACAGAGGTAATGATATTTTGGTTCTATTTCACCCCACCCCATGCCCCACACAGTGAGGAGCCTAATTATATAGCAGATAACTATACAAGCATCAAAAGAATGTAGAAGTGAGAAGTACTACATAATTTCAGAGAAGGGAGTTATAGAAAAAATGACTCAGCTCTGAAAAGATTTTCATCTTATACATCTTTCTTTGCTTGTTACACATATATAATTTAACAATAAACTTAATTTTCTTCCCTGATAGCTCTATGTTAGTTATCATAAAACCACAGTGCTATTAAGATATACTATGCCTTCATAAAATGGCTATATTAATCTGCTTTACAAAATAAAATTAAAAAAATATGATGATAATTGCTAGGTTTGTGATTATGTAAATAGGTAAGTGCTAAGTTTTTGCTCTTCATATTTAAATACTGAGATATGAGATATACAAAATATTGAGGACAACATTTTTAAAATATTAAAAATCTTTAAAAACACACAAGGGACTCACTGTACTATTTTTGCTACTTTCTTTGAATTTACAATTATTTAAAAATAAAAATTTAAAAATTAATGGAAAACATCCAAATATATATCCACTATAACACATTTGGAAAATATAGAATGGTACACATAAAGCCACATTGCTAAAACAAAAACAAAACAACCTGGTAAGTTAATAGAAAAATCACTAAAGAGGAAACTAATTCCTTTTAACAATCTAAAACGTGTATCTTTGGAAGATAAAACATTTTAAATGATGATTTCAACATCTGATCATCTCAAGCCACTTGTAAGGCCTAAAACATGTTTCCAAAAATTAAAGAAATTGAGCAAAGAGTAAAATCTATTCAAAATAAATTTAATTATAAAGTGCAGAATTTAACATAAATTAAAATGCATTCAGTAACTGCTATTAATTAACAAAAAAAATTTAAAGTAAAGTGCAGATTTGGTTCCAATGAAAACTGAAAATCTGTATGACAATGAAAACTTGGAGAGTATATGTGAGTAAAGCTTGGACAGGGGAGGCAGGGTAGAAAAGGGAGCAAAATGCCAAGAGAAGGAAGGATGGAGGCATAAAGACTGACAGAAAGAAGAGCAGTCAGGGAAACTGAGAGAGACACAAATAGGAACAGTAGAACAGTGAGGTAGGAAGAAAGAGAGGCACAGAAGAATAAAAGAAGAGTGAGAGGGGAAGAAAGAAGGGGTGGGAAGACAGACGGAGAGGGGGAGAGGGAAAGATGGACTAAGAAATGGAGAGAAGACACAGAGAGAGAAACACGCCCAGAGAAACACTAGCAAAACCGAAAGAAAAGAAATGAAAAAGGTTACAAAAAAGAAAAAAGTGAAATGTGACAAAGGATGAATAAAACCAGCTGTAGGTAAGAATGCAGAGTGTGTACTATTTTATTTTTTTTTCTTTTGTAGTTCTCAATATAAAATTTAAAAGAATACCTGAAGCTTAAAAAAGAAATGATAAAATTTTCCTGGCATTAGGTTAAAATAATATATCTGATAAAAGACTCTAATTTTAATAATAGCTATTAATATTTTCATGACCCTAAATTACTTACAGTTGCAAATAAGAAAAAAATAAAAGGAAGAGTAATGATATTCAGCATTGATGAAAGGCCAGTTAGTGATTTTACTGTTATCTCCTTTATAAAAAAGAAAGAGCTATTTTTCAAGCTCAGAATAACTTTCATATGGAGAAGAGGAAGACTGAAAATATCACAGCAATTTTGAATACTGTTAAAATTTTGGCTAATTCAAGGTAAAAAGCAAGGAGAACTTTTAAAATCCTTTCAAAAAGTCAGTTACACATTAATGGACATAGTTACTCAGTATCACCTATATGGTGAGATTCTAGTCTAAAAAATCACAAAATATCAAAATAAATGTCAAAGTTTTCAGACAGTATGATTAGAAAAATCAGATAGTTCTAGAAAAATGACAGTTGACTAGCATTTGCTCTCTTTTGCAATGTGTTATCTGATTATGCTAAATATAGTAATGACAGACCTAGGTTTTGCTATTATAAGCACTTTAAAAATTATTCTACTCCCCCTCAAAAAAAAGGGTAAAAAAATTAACATCAATTTCAAAAGTTGAGGGCTCTTAGTTTCCTAATTCCCAAAAGAAGGCTCTCATCCACACTGTATTTGTTTCACCATGAAAATTTTAAGATCGAAAAAGACGTACACCATGTCTATTTTAAGATGAACTTGAAAGTGAAGTCATTTTTCCAACTGACAATTTGTTCTGCTATATGCAAATACCAATGAGCACACATATAAACCATTCTATCAACAAGGTACAAGGAGTATCACAAATTTTGGGGGTAGGGGAGAAGAAATTTGTACTACAGCTGAGAAGTGGTTCCTATTCCTCATTCTGTCAACCTAAACAAATACATCATTGCAAAAATAAAAAAAAACCTTGGACATGGCAAGGATTTTACCTCACACATGTGCCTTGCAATAATTAAGGTACTACGTGAACATAAATAACTCTTCATATATTTGGTTACCTTTTGCATCCATTTATTAAAGGAATTAAGAGTCACATACCTTCATTGTATTGGTATTTGCTTCCTCACACAGAGTAAATGAAAATGTACTTTCCATAGTATCTGTAAACTGCTGCTCTGCCCTGCTCCTCCAGAGCTCACCACACACACAGCCGACTGATGAGGCATTGGGAGAGCACTGCGAAAGCACTTGCTGAGGACTCAGAGACAATAGAAAGTCAACAGCTGTATGTTGTGATGTCAGTAACACTCTAGCCAGTCACCACCCAGAATGTCTGAAATGCATCAGAAGCTATATTGAGCTCTTCATCAGCAATTCACAGAAGCAGTGAGGCAAAAGCCCATGAAAATGTAAATGTGCAGACTGTCAGGATTTTTGAGATTTCTCGCTATTAAAAATTTGTTGTACACTGATGCTTGACCTCACACTGATGAAAAAAGTTCAAAGAATATTTCCTCTAATTCCCTAAGGAATAAGATGTATAGAATCTAGGCATAGTCAATATATTAGATTTTTATTAACTCTGACACTTTAATATCACTAACAAAAAGCTTAAAAAAAATCAAAGACCATCTGCCTACAAAAGCTGGCATACCGTGATAGTTTTGCACTTTCAAACTGACTTAATTGTCACAAAGAAAATGTATTGAGAGAATAATTCCTTATTTCTTAATTTGTTTTGCTAAAATGAGCATGCTTATTCTGCTAGGAGCATTACTTCTTTATACCACCAGATGGAGACAGCAATAGAACTGCGATCAGAGGACAATTCTGCTTGTGTCAAATGCTTGTCTATATCAGCTCAAGCGGTGAACTTACAAGAAAAGGAATCAAATGAAACCAAATTTTATAAAACTCAATGTTCAATAACTATGAGGATATAGAAAAATAAAATGAAGGAAAAACCAACTGTGTCTAATGGACAGAACGCGGAATAAGCAGATGTGGTTTTTAAAAAAAATTCGAATTGATTTCTGTGATAGCTGGGTAAAGCACATGCCTGTGTTTCCCATTTCATGAAACAAAGATCCCTCTTTCTGTAAGCATATAGGAATGCTGTATAAGGATCCTATCAGACAAGGCTCATACACTACCTGTACTACTATAAGGAAAAATGAATGCCACTAACCAGAAATACTACTTTTCTTTGCCACTAAAAGGTTAAGTAAGTTTTACAGTTTATATAACCCTACAGATCAGCAGTGCCCTATGCACTAGCTTAGTAAACAGCAAAGGAAGACACTGACTTTATAACTGGAAAATGACACTGCTTTTTCAAAATAGGCTCTATTTCAACCCTTTAAGTAGACTTTAGTTAACTATATATATAAAAACCTAAGTGACTGAATGTCTGAACGACCAGTCAACCGATCACTATGATGCACACTGACCACCAGGGGGCAGACACTCAATGTAGGAGCTGCCCCCTGGTGGTCAGTGCTCTCCCATAGCCAACCTCCCATGGCAGGCCAACCTCCTGCGGCGCCTCCCCTGCCGGCCAACCTCCAACGTCCCTCTCCAGCCCTGATTATGCACAGGTGGGGTCCTTCGGCCTGGCCTGTGGCCTCTCGCAATCCAGGACCCCTAAGGGGATGTTGGAGAGCCGGTTTCAGCCTGATCCTGCAGGCCAGGCTGAGGAACACCACTGGTGCACAAATTCGTGCACCGGGCCTCTAGTAATATGTATAAATCCATAAAACCTTCCCTGATTATTCAAACAACAAAGATGGTAAGACAACTAGTATCAATGATTCTTGTCTGAGAGGTTTCACAATGAAGTTTACCCAAAGACCTATTTTCCCAGTGTACAATCCTACCTAATAAAAGAGAAACATGGTAATTAGCGTACGACCGCTACCCTTCCCATTGGCTAATCAGGGCGATATGCAAATTAACTGCCAGCCAAGATGGCGGCCGGCAGCCAGGCAGCTTGAAACTAACATGAGGCTTGCTTGCTTCAGTGACGGAGGACTGCAACTTCCCCGCCTGCCTTGCCGGCCTCTGAGCCTGCAGTTTAAGAAACACTGTAACAAATATAGAAGCTAAACAAAACCCAAGAAACCTGCTTTCAGCGAGCCAGTATCTCAGAGCTGGAGTTATACATTGTTTCGATTATAGAACCGAAACAAACCAGATACCTGCTTTCAGGAGCAGAGGCCTCAGAGCTGGAGCCTCAGAGCTAAAGCTGGACCAGAATAAAAAAGAAAAAAAGGAGCGGTTGGGAGCTTCCGTCACCTGCCAGCCTGAAAACAGCCCTCAGCCCCTCACGCAGACTGGCCAGGCACCCCTGTGGGGACCCCCACCCTGATCCAGGACACCCTTCAGGGCAAACCAGCCGGCCCCCACCCGTGCACCAGGCCTCTATATAGTAAAAGGGTAATATGCCTCCCAGCACTGGGATCAGCAGGACAGGGGGCAGCGCCCAAACCCCCTGATCGCCCTGTGGCTCTGTGTGTGACAGGGGGCGGGGCCACAACCTCCCTATCCGCCCTACTGTTCCTGACAGGGGAAGGCACCCCAATCCCCTGATCAGCCCTGCTCTGTGCCTGATAGGGGGGAGCTCCCCAACCCCCTGATCGCTCTGTGGCTCTGTGTGTGACAGGGTGCGGCGCCCCAACCCCCTCACCCCGCGACGGGCCCTGCTCTGTGTGTGATGGGGTAGAGCCATAACCTCCCCATCGGCCCTGCCCTGAGTGTGACAGTGGCGGCGCCCCAACCCCCTGATCGGCCCTGCTCTGTGGGTGATAGAGGGCGGCGCCCCAACCCCCTGATCTGCCCTGTCCTGAGTGTGACAGGCGGCGGTGCCCCAACTCCCCTATTGGCCCTGCTCTGTGCGTGACAGGGGGAGCTCCCCAACCCCCTGATGGGCCCTGCTCTGTGCGTGACAGGGTATGGAGACAGAACCCCCCTGATGGACCCTGCTCTGTGCGTGACAGGGGGGTGGCACTGCAACCTCCCCACTGACCCTGCCTTGAGTGTGACAGGGGGCGGTGCCCCAACCCCCCAATCGGCCCTACCCTGAGCGTGACTGAGGGTGGCATCGCAACCTCCCAATCCGCCCTGCTCTGTGCATGACCGGGGGCGGCGCCCCAACTCCCCAATCGGCCCTGCTCTCAGCCCAACCAGGGGCTGCACCTAGGCATTGGGCCTGCCCTCTGCCACCCGGGAGCAGGCCTAAGCCAGCAGGGCGTTATCTCCCGAGGGGTCCCAGACTGCGAGAGGGCAGAGGCCGGGCTGAGGGATCCCCCTCCCCCCCAGAGTGCACAAATTTTTGTGCACCGGGCCTCTAGTCCTTTATAATGTCATGTACTTTTTTGTACTCATATACTTACTTGCAAGAGGTAAAAATCAAGTACCAGTCTGAGCACCTCAAAAACGAATATCCAAAACCCTGACTTTTTCAGAAATGGTTCAACTTTTATCAAATGGTACAAATGATATAAACGATTTTTTTCTCAGATAAAATCTTTGTTATTTATGAGAAACATATACTCAAGGAAGCTTTCCTTAAAACTGTAGTAAGAGCTCTTGTTATGAAACACATGGATAAACTAAAATGCAGAATAATGAAGGAATGGACTTTCATTGTTGCAAAAATTAAAGCAAATAGTATTTCTACCAGCTAGAAAGATGAGAATAAATTCACTTGTATACATGGATGACAATATTTCAAATGATTCTATTTTTTGAGTTATAAAAATGGTCAGACCTTATAAATTCAAATAACTCTGAATTAGTAAAAGATAATAATATATTTTAAAATGTAGTTATCATTATTGTCAAGTAGATGCAGCCTTCTACCAGTAATTCTGAAGGGAAAGGGCTTAGCTGTTAATCATGAGCTCTGATAATGAACGCTTAATTTAGGAATAATCTACAAATAGCTAATAAGACACAGAAATGTCAATATTATTTTTGGCTACTACACCATTAATTACATAGGTTAGCTTTAAGTGTTCAATGCTAATAGTGAAACAGATTTAGAAGATTTCTTATGAAGTCTTGGAACTGTGCTTAAAACATGCTACCAACGTCAGGTAATAAGAAAAACTTTCAAAGAATAAATCCTCAAAAAGAGAAATAGAATTGAACAGATTAATTTTGTGCTTGCGACCCAAATTTCATACTGTATTTCTTAGAATGCTCAGCAACTTCATCTTCAAAAACAGAAGCACACTGACTCAATTAACACAGTGTTTAACTATAGTTATAAGGTAAAGAGGTAATTCCCAACTGAATTATAGGAACTGGGGCAACTATGGAAGTAATAACAGAAATTTAATTGTCTAAGTCTAATTACTGGCTGCTGATAAACTTTCTAAATTTTGTGATGCTTAGCTCTTATATGGTTTTTTAAGTACTTGAACTTTATTTGAAGCTTAATTCTCTCACATATTGTTAAAACAAGACATTCTCTACCTTAACCAAATAAGAAAATTTATTATCACTAAAAATATGACAGGCTAACATATATGCCTCCTGATCACCTATGCAGTACTCCTCTGAAAATATTTTATTTGAATCTAATAATAAGAAAACAATTTGGTAAATTTATTAGACTGTGGGCCATTGTAGAAGATAGTTATCTTGAATTCTTCAAATATCAATATTATGAAACAAAAAAATAGGCAAAATTATAAAAGACCAGAGAGACACTACAACAATCCTATATAATAAAGAGGTAATATGCAAATTGACTGTCACACCCTCGCATAAGATGGCCACCCCCATGTGGGCACAAGATGGCCACCACAAGATGGCCGGCAGGGGAAGGAGGGCAGTTAGGGGCAAACAGGCCTGCAGGGGAGGGCAGTTAGGGGCAACCAGGCCAGCAGGGGAGGGCAGTTAGGGGCAACCAGGCCAGCAGGGGAGGGCAGTTAGGGGTGACCGGCTGGCAGGGGGGGGCAGTTGGGAGTGACCAGGCTTGCAGGGGAGGGCAGTTGGGGGTGACCAAGCCTGCAGGGTAGGGCAGTTAGGGGCGACCAGGCCTGCACGGGAGGGCAGTTGGGGGCAACTGGGCCAGCAGGGGAGTGGTTAGGGGTGATCAGGCTGGCAGGTAGGTGAGCGGTTGGGAGCCAGCAGTCCCAGATTGTGAGAGGGATCCCAGATTGGAGAGGGTGCAGGCCGGGTTGAGGGACACCCCCCCCCCCTCCCCCTGCCCCAGTGCATGAATTTCATGCACTGGGCCTCTAGTATATATTATATTTGACCAGATTCTGTTTTTGTAAAAAAACTATGAATGATATTTAGAACAAGTGGGGAGTACAGATATGATCAGTATATTAGATGATAATATTTCATCAATGTGAAATTCTGGGGGTGTGATAAAAATACCTGGAAGAGGAGAGGAGACGAGAGGGGGAGAGAGAGAGAAAAAAAAAGACACACACACACACACACACACCCCAAATGGGAAAAATGTTAAGAAGTGGTAAAGCCAGAGGCTGATGTTCATTATATTATCTTTAAACGCTTTTGTACAAACTTTACTAGCACTTCTAAAATTTTCCTTATATTTATTGTAGCAATTTTTATATATTAAAAGTTTAATACATCTTTTAAACTGTACTTTTTTAGAATTTTTAATAATGTTATATCTATTAGTATAATATACAATATTCTCCTTTTGAAAACTCAGTAATGTGAAGTATAATGTGAAGTAAAAATATCGTTTTTAAAATTGTATTTTACTTTTCCCATCACCATTTATCCCCTCTATGCCCTTTTCCACTTACACCGCCCAACCCCACCATCAAAACACTGTTGTCCATGTACATGAGTTCTCTTTTTTCTTTATTGCTGAAACCCCTACCTCCCCCCACCACAATTCCCTCGACCAAAGCTATCTGCCTGCTATCTATGAGTCTGTCTAAAAAATACCACATTTTGAAGCATAAAAAATAGTCTACAGGGGTCATTATCCTGCTAAGGGAGGGTTCTTTCCACCATCACCCTCAACCACTCCTTGTTTTGAGTAAGTTAGTCTCCCCAGATGGTATTCTCTGTGAGAGACACAATAGACAGGGAATACAAGATAACCAAGGCATCTGGACCCTGGTAATTTCCTCATTCCCATGAAATTTTGCTACTTTTAATGAATATAAAATTACAATAACATAAAAGGAGGTAATTCATTTCCTCTGGTCTATTTTTACCTTTCAGCCAGAATAGTTCACTTAACACGGTAAGCGCCAAGACTGTTTTGTCTTCCTTTCAGTTTATCTCACGATACCCGATTTCACCGATACGCTGGTGGCACCAGTGACTGACCAGTCCAGACGGAAAGTATAGTGTCAGTCACTGGTGACTGACATAGCACTTAACGTGTTAATAAAAACACATTTCTAATAACTGTCGATAAATAATAAAAGTACAAAAATCCTGAGTTGGCTTGGTCAACATACTTTTTTTATTATACATCTTTAGTAAAATGCTTTGATTTATGAAATAACCAATAGTAATTTTACACTTGCAATGGAACTAAAAACTCCTTTATAGTTCAGGAAAGTAAAGCTCAGAAGTGAAATGACATGATGACTATCTTACAATAAACTGAACAGCAGTCTTAACATAAACTAATCAGATTCTATAACAGGTTTCTATCACATATTACTTTGACATGGCCCAACATTAACCTGGCCTAACCTGTTGACTTGTTTGCTCTTATTAGATCTGATAAATTGCAAAGGTAGCCTATATAATAAAGAGCTAATATGCTAATGGTCATGAAGCCCTCATGCCGTAAAGACCGTTCAGCAGGAGGCTGCGTGTGTGGCGGGGAGGAGCCTCTGCGTTGCTCTGGAGATGGGGTGGAAGAGGAGCTGCCGTGTTGCTCTGGAAACGGGGCAGAAGCGGGGAGGCACCCGGAGGAGGCAGGACCATCCCGTGGCAGGGAGGGCGGAGGTGAGAGCCTGTAGCGCCCTCCTCACCAGTCCTTCGCCACCCACCTGCCGGGGGAAGGAGCGCAGCACGTGTGTCGCCAGGAAGCAGCGCTTGAAACTCTGCAGCAGGTGTGAGGCTTCCATGCTCTCCTCTGGCACCATGATGGGTTGGAGCCGCCGCATTGCTCTACAGATGAGCCTGAAGGAGGGAGGTGCCCAGAGGCAGGACCAGCCCAAGGTGACTCATGGGACTGAGGGCGGGGCTTGAAGCAGCCAGAGAAGGCCAAAGGGGTCGGAGGCGGGGTCAGGTGTGCTCGAGCTCTGGATGGAGAGGTTAGGGTGTCAAGGTGGGGCAGCAAGTGGGGCTGCGCAATTTCAAGCACTGGGCCTCTAGTATAATATAAACATGAAGGAATTACGTCTCTCACGGCATGGATTACTTTCATCTTGAGAACCATGAAGTTCATTCCTAGACTGCTGTTTCCTGTGTCCTGTCATAATGAGTCTCCAACTGTCTTATTACTTACTAGAGGCCTGGTGCACAAAATTTGGGCACAGGTAGAGTCCCTAGGCCTGGCCAGTGATCAGGGCCGATCAGGGCTTTCAGGCTGCCAGCTGGGGCCTCCCTTCGTTCTGCGCTGCCTGCCCCCTGGTGGTAAACGCACGTCATAGTGAGTGATTGAACTACCGGTCTCTCCGTCAAACTCCCAAGGGGACACTTTGCATATTAGCCTTTTATATATATAGAAGATATTTAGATGTCATGTAGCATTTTTAATGTAAGTTGCACCTGATTATTTTCTCTCCTGAAGTGGAAATATTTCATGACTTAAGTGCTTCTTGCCAAATTAATACAAATGTGCAGTTAGAGTAAAAAAACAAACAAAACAAAACAGTGCTTTGGTAGCGATCACCTAAGATTAATGTCAATACACTCATTTCTGCCCTAACCGGTTTGGCTCAGTGGATAGAGCGTCAGCTTGCGGATTCAAGGGTCCCAGGTTTGATTTCGGTCAAGGGCATGTACCTTGGTTGTGGGCACATCCCCAGTAGGGAGTGTGCAGGAGGCAGCTGATCGATGCTTCTCTCTCATTGATGTTTCTAACTCTCTATCCCTCTCCCTTCCTCTCTGTAAAAAAAAAATCAATAAAATATATTAAAAATAAAATAAAATAAAATAAAAATAAAACCACAATAACAAGTAAATCACTTATTTGAAAAGGGGAAGGTCTTTAAAAAAAATACACTCATTTCTTTCCTACTTATGTCACAAAAAATGTAGATAATCTGGTTAGTGACTTGAACATTTTTTTCACTTAGGGAGGGACAAATAAATGGATGAGCTAAGGGAGAGTATATACAGAGATTAAGTAAGGAGTTGAAGGTGGATTCCTGGGGAATAAAAAAATTCTATTTAGACCGTCATAATGCTATAACAAAAACAGCAATAACAATACATGGGTCTTGTGAATCTATATGCATCCTTTGTTCAACTAGTACGAGTTCCAACAGTAAAGATTATTGTATTATCAAAACCTATCTGGTTTCTCCATTTAGGTAACAAGAGTTCAGGTATCAAGAGATACCTGTATCTTAAACCCGAACCTATTTTTAAAAACTGATTTGGAAATAATTTTAGACTTAGAGAATAGCAGAGTACTGTACACTTCATTCACCTTTCCTAATGATAATGATAAAATTTTACTTTGATAAACTTGGCTAAGGTGGTGTCTACCATGTTTTTCCTATAGTTACTATTTTTTTCCTTTGTAACTAATAAGTATCTTGTGAGGAGAAAATATTGTTTCTCATAATTTCACTAATTTTAGCATCCATTGATAGTTCTTTATGCAATAATTATTACAGTGCTGTTTGCCTAAAGGTGATTTTAATTTCCCTCTTCTATATTAATCAGAATTCCATTGTAAGAAAGTGCTGTCCCTACTCCCCATTTATTTATGTATTTATTTATAGGCACGAGTGTCTGGATACGTATTTTATTCTGTGTATTATAATCCAATACTTTCATTTTAAAAATTACATTCTGGTACTACACGATATTCCAGGTTCATCTTGTATTTTCCTTACCCCAGCCTCAGACTCAACCATTTCAGTAAGGATCCATGGTTCCTTTCTCTGGAGAATATTTAGAGAAGATCCTGGCCCGCATATGCTCACTATGACTAGGGTCTCACTGATCTTGGCCTCTCTCAGGACAGAAGTAGGACATACACCTTCACATATCTATATTTATGAATTTGCATATATAAGAAAACGTGGGTTCATATGGATATCTCTAACTCCAGTCAAAGAAAACAGGGTTCATTCTAGCCTATTCCTTTCTTTATCTGTAACTGCTTACCCAACAGCAAGAAATCACCCATTCATTATCTACAATATACTAGTATTCATTTACTCGTTCAATCTTAGTATACACAAAAGATCGTTTCAGAATTTCTAACTAATACCTCTGTGAGAAACACATTTATTACATACAGTACAATATTTGCTTTTTTTGCCCTTAACCTTAGAGTACATAATTAAAACACTGTTTTCCAAAGTAACTTAGTTCCCTTTCTTCCCCACTCAAATTAGTGTGATATTTACTTGTAATACAGATTCATTTGTTAACTGTTTTTTATTCAATTTTGGAATACCCCCCCCCCATACCCCAAACACATATTCATACTAATTTTTATTTATTTTTGGTGGGTATGTGATAAACTGCCAGAGTTCTAAAAGTCAAAGAGCTATACAAAAAAGTACAGTTGGAGAAGTGTTGCTCTCCTCTTATCCCTAGTATCTCCTTTTCATTATCTCCAATCTTTCTACCCCTTTCTACCCATTCCCTGTAGGAAATAAATTTCATTAGTTTCTGGTTTATTATTCCTGTATTTCATTTACATAAATAAGCAGTTACATGTGTATACATCTCTCTTCTTAGATGAAGACTAGCATGCTAGACACTCTTGTTTTACTTAATTATACCATAACAGTTGAGATTTTCCTCAGTCTTTCTTACAACTGCATAGTACTCTGTTGTGTGGCTGTACCACAATTTATTCATCCTCCGGTATGGGCATTTCAATATTTTGCAATTACACTCTTAAAATGAATACATTTGTGATATGGAAGAATGTCTTTAGAGAAGATTCCTAAAAGTGCGATTGTTGGGTCAAAAGTGCATATGTAGATTTATTAGGTACTAGAGGCCCGGTGCATGAAATTCATGCACAGATGTGATTCCTAGGCCTGGCCAGCGATCAAAGCGCGAGCATCTGTCATGGAATGACAGGTCCCAGCTAACCTCTGGGCCCTGGGCAGCACTTGAGCCCCTGGGCCCCCATGCACGCCCCCCTCTGCCTGAGTCACGGCGCCTAAGTCCCCATGCGGAGATGTGGTGAGCATGGCTGGATGCCGTGGGCCAGGGCACAGTGTGGGCCTCTGGGCCACCCAGCGGCGCTGCACAGAAGCCGGGTGGGCAGCACGCTCTCTCCCGGCCAGCCTCACAGACTGGCTCCTACGCAAATCCACGGGGAGCCTGACTGGTCTCTGCGGTCCCGGCTTACCTAGAAGAGGCTGAGAGGTGGGCTCCTCGTGGGTGCCCGGCACCTGGGCACAGGGATTGCCCGGGTGCGTGAGCTCTAGCATCCTGGGGAAGGATAGCAGGGGGAGTGAGAGCGAACTTGGTGGACACCCTGCATTCTCACCACACCTCCATCCCATCACCCCTGCCCCTAGGTAGCCAGAGAGGTCGCGTTTCGCTGACGCCAGCCATGCTCTGCACTACCCCCTGGTGGTCGGTGCATGTCATAGCGAGTGGTTGAACTCCCAGTCTCCCGATTGCCCGAGGAGATAATTTGCATATTAGGTTTTTATTATATAGTATTGCCAATTGCCCTCAAGAAGAAGGGCTATACCAGTTTGTGCGTACTTCCCACAGTGCGTACTTCCCACAGTCTTTTTTTTTTTTTTAAATATATTTTATTGATTTTTTTACAGAGAAGAAGGGAGAGGGATAGAGAGTTAGAAACATTGATGAGCGAGATCAATCAGCTGCCTCCTGCACGCCCCCCACTGGGGATGTGCCCGCAACCAGGGTACATGCCCTTGACCGGAATCGAACCCGGGACCCTTGAGTCCACAGGCTGACGCTCTATCCACTGAGCCAAACCGGTTCGGCACCCCCACAGTCTTTTTTACCAATCTGATAAAAAATGTTATCACAAGGCTGTTTTAAATTGTATTTTCCTAATTTTGAGAGTTTTTTGTTTTGTTTTTAAAGGTTGTATTTATATTATTTGTGAGTTGTCCATTTATATCTTTCCCTCATTTTTCTATCATGTTTTGGCCTTCTATCTCTCTTCTGTCCTTTAATTATTAACACATTTCGTACCGCATAGAAATCTCTAAGAGTTACGCCAGGGGCTGCACGTTTTTGGGCAAACTGCACGTTATTTAAATCATCATAACTACAGCTCATAATGCACTTTAGGTGTTGTTTTTCAATAATTATAACATTTTTATTTACAAAAACAATTACAATTAAAGTTCCTAGCACTTTTTTAACGTATGGTACTGCATAAAACATTTTCCTCTATGAAGAGGGACCAAACAAAATTTACATAAGTATCTAGATTTGCTCCTTTTTCCATGTGTGGCACAAACTCTGCAGGCTCTTATAGGAAATTTTTTCTTTCCACTCGCTGGAATACACATAGGTTCATGCTGCTTCATATCACCTGACAACCTTTTGGGTGGATCTTTACAAGGTGCTCTCCTTGCACCCCCAGGGGAAGGGCTGGACAGGAAGTCAGGCATGACTAGAGTGGTGGGTGGTCTGGACCTGGGCCTGACTTCCGCCCTAGGCCCCCACTGCCTCCCTGCCTGTGTCTGTTCTGGGGCCGCCTCAGCCGTCACGCAGGCTCGGGCAAGCCCTCCGTCTCTGTCTCCACTCTAGGCCTCATTTGCATGTGCAACCTCTTCCTGACTGGTCATGACTGTTATGGAGTCCCAGCCTAATTTGCATATCTATATCTATATCTATATCTAGACTAGACGCCCGGTATATGAAATTCGTGCAAGGGGCTCGGCCCCACACAGCCATGGCTGCCTCAGGCCCTGAGCCCCAGCTTCATCCGGAAGGTCGTCCAGATGGTTGTTCTACTGTTTGGTCTAATCCTATCTAATAATAGACAAACATGGTAATTAACCGTACCTCCAACACGCTTCCCACTGGCTAATCAGGGCGATATGCAAATTAACTGCCAACAAGATGGCGGCCAGCAGCCAGGCAGCTGAAGCAAACAGGAGGCTTGCTTGCTCCAGTGATGGAGGAAGCCAAGGTTCCCCGACTGCCACTGCCGGCCTCTGAGCTGCACTCTAAGAAATAATGTTGCAATTATAGAAGCTAAACAAACCCCAGAAACCTGCTTTCAGCCAGCCGGGCCTCAGAGCTGGAGCTGCAACAGTGTTTCAATTATAGAAGCCAAACAAACCCAGATACCTGCTTTCAGCAGCCGAGGTCTCAGAGCTGGAGCCAAGCCTCAGAGCTAAAGCCGGCTCTCAGTTCCAGTGAAAGCCATAGAAGGTAAATAAATCCCAGAATTTAAAAAAAAAGAAAAGAAGGAGAGGTTGGGAGCTTCAGTCACCTGCCAGCCTGAAAACAACCCTCAGCCCCTCACCCAGACTGGCCAGGCACCCCAGTGGGGACCCCCACCCTGAAGGGGGTGTGACCAGCTGCAAACAGCCATCAGCCCCTCATCCAAGCTGGCCAGGCACCCAAGCGGGACACCCACCCTGATCCGGGACACCCTTCAGGGCAAACCAGCCGGCCCCCACCCATGCACCAGGCCTCTATCCTATATAGTAAAAGGGTAATATGCAAACTGACCCTAACAGCAGAACAACTGGGAATGACTGGTTACTATGACACACACTGACCACCAGGGGGCAGACGCTCAACGCAGGAGCTGCCCTCTGGTGGTCAGGGCACTCTCACATGGGAGGAGCTCTGCTCAGCCACAAGCCAAGCTGATGGCTGCCAGTACAGCGGTGGTGGTGGGAGCATCTCTTGCCTCCTCAGCAGCGCTAAGGATGTCTGACTGAAGTTTACGCCTGCTCCCCGCTGGCAAGTGGACATCCCCCGAGGGCTGCCGGGCTGCCAGAGGGATGTCTGATTGCCATCTTAGGCCCAATCCCCCCGGCGAATGGGCCTAAGCCAGCAGGTGGTAATCCCCTGAGGGGTCCCAGACTGCTAGAGGGCACAGGCCGGCCTGAGGGACCCCACCTCCCCTCCCCCCCCGAGTGCACAAAAATTTGTGCACTCGGCCTCTAGTTAATATATAAGCTCTTTATTATATAGGATAATATTCCATTGTATGTATACACACATTTGGTTTATTCACTTATTAGCTGATAGACACTTGGGTTGTTTTCACTTTTGGGCTATTAAAAATAATACTATGAACATATGTGCATAGATTTTAATGTTTAGTTTATTCTTGTGCAAGATGTAGATCTTATTTATCTCTTTTCTGGCACCATTTACTAAAAAGTCCACCTCTATCTCAGTGATTTGAAATGCCACCTTTACCTTGTTTTCTTTCTGGGCTTTCTATTCTACTGCTCTATTGTTTATTCATGTGTCAAAAGGACATGGTTTTAATTGTAGGAGTTTTATAGTACTGTTGTTCCCTCTTATCCAAAGTTCCACTTTCTGTTACTCATGGACAAATGTGGCCCCACAAATATTTAAATAAACAATTCAGAAGTTTTAAATCACGTGTAGTTCTGGGTAGCGCGATAAAATCTCACACTGTACAACTCTCTCCTGCCCAGCATATCCACACTGTTTGCACAGTATAGTAAGATATTTTGAGAGACCACATTCACATAACTTTGAGTATAGTATATTGTCATAATTGTCCTGTATTACTAGTTATTGTTACTTCATAGTGTGCCTTATAAATTAAACTTTGTAAGTATGTATGTATAGGAAAAAGCATAGTATATATAGGGTTTGGTATTATCTGTGGTTTCAGGCATTCATTGGGGGGAGGGGTATGTGATTTGGAGTGTATCCCCCACAGATAAGGGGAGACTACTATAAATGTTTTAATGTTTGGTACGGGTAGTGCCACTTGTAAGTTTTCTTTTTATAGTTTCTTCTTGGCTATAGTTGTATGTTTGTTCTTTCATTTAATTTAGTATCAACCTATCTGACTTCATTAAAATTTTTTTGGTATTTTCACTGGATTGCATTAAATTCAAGATGATTTGACAGCTTTATAATGTCAAATATACTATTCAAGTCTACCTATATAACTTTCAAAACTTAAAAAAAAGTTTTTTATTGATTTCAGAGATGAAGGGAGAGGGACAGCAAGAAACATCAATGATAAGAGAGAATCATTAATGGGCTGTCTCCCTATTAGGGATTGAGCCCACAACCTGACGAGAATCGGATGGTGATCTCCAGGTTCATAGGTCGAGACTCAACCACTGATCCACGGTGGCTTGGCTGACTTTCAAAACTCTAAGGTTTTGCACATTTCTTTTTAAGTTTATCCCTAAGCATTTAATCTTTCTTGTTACTGTGGTAAATGAGATTTTTACTACCATTATGACTACTAACTGGTAATTGTTTGTGTATAAGAGGCTATTAATTTTTCTAAGTTAATTTTATATCCTGCTACCTTACTAATTTGTTTTAATTGTCTATATTAGTTTTACAAGTGATCCTCTAGGATTTTCTAGCTATAATAGAATATAATTTACAAATAGAGAGTTTTACTTCTTTACTCATTTTCATGCGACTAATTGATTTATTAAATTGTATTGATACCTCTATTATAATGTTCAGTATTGGTGTATTCTGCAGTAAACAAAAACAAGGCAAGTTTTTGTTTACTGCAGAAATATTTCCAGTTTTCCCCATTATATAAGCTTTCTGGCTTTAGGACTAAAATTTAGATTTTAAAAAGTATTTTTAAAACATATCCTACAATTTCCATTTTCCTGAGTGTACACATGTGTCTATGTTATTTTTATCATTAATGGGTGAAGTGTTTTTGAAGGCTTTTTCAGTGTCATAGAGATAAATTATTTTCCTTCCCAAATCTATTAATATGGAATATGATGTTAGTGGGTATCCTATATTGAACCATCTCTGCATTCCTGGAATAAATCTCAAATGGTCAAGATTCATTACTTAATAATAACAATGAGGTTATTTTACTTATTTTTTTGTATCAATATTTACAAGGGGTATTGGTTTATAGTTGCTTATTTTGTACTTATCAGGTTTAAGTATCAATACTATATTTGCTTCATATAAGGAATCAGGAATCTTTATCATTTTCAATGCTCCGGAATACTTTATATAACAATGGAACTATCTGGTCTTTGAAGGTTTGGTAGAATTCCTCTGTGAAACCATTTGACTTTTTAGTGGATGCTTTTTAGTGGGGTAATTTATTAATAACATTTTTTCTTCTATGAAAATTAGTCTGTTTAATTTTGACAACCTACATTTTCCCAGGAAATTATTCATCTAGATTTTCAAATTAATTGCTTGTATGGTCTGCTAACAGCCTTTTGTGATTTTTTAAAATAAAATTGTTTTCAATGGTTATTTTCACCCTCATCATGCATATTTTGTTATTCCTTTATATCAGTGGTTGGCAAACTGTGGGGAAGAGGGAGAGGGAGAAGGAGAAGGGGGGGGGGGGAGAGAAAGAGAGAAAGAGAGAGAGAGAGAGAGAGAGATCGATTTGTTATTCCATTTATTTATGCATTCACTGGTCGATTCTCATATGTGCCCTGACCAGGATAGAACATGCAATCTTGGAGTATTGGGACAATGCTATATACTTAGGAGTCAAATTGTTGGGTCAAAATGGCAACTCTGTATTTTCCTAAGTGGCTCTACAATTTTCTATTCCAACAAGCAGTGTAGAAGGGTTCCAATTTCTCTACATCCCAGCCAAAATTTATTATCTGTCTTTTAAATTACAGCCATCCTTGTAGGTATGAAGTGTTATCTCATTGTGGTTTTTATTTGCATTTCCCTTTACGGCTAACGATGCTGAGTATCTCTTCATGGTTTGAGCGTGTGCGTGCGTGTGCGTGCGCACACACACACATACACACACATTATATATATGTTTTCTTTGGAAAAATGTCTATTCAGATCATTTGCCCATTTTAAAATTAGGTTATATATCTTTATTATAAAGAGTTTTAAGAGCTATTTATGTATTGTCTGACTGACAGTCCCTCATCAGGTAAATACAGTGTGGGGCAAAAGTAGGATTATAGTTCTGAGTATACAAAATAGTTTATCCTTGTACTATTATTTATTAATTATTGTATTTTCCATGAGAAAAACTGTAAACTTATTTTTGCCCCACCCTGTAATCCTTTTCTATGGGTTGTCTTTTCATTTTCTTTATGGTATCATTTGAGATACAAAACTTTTTAATTTGACGGAGTTTAATTTATTGATATCTAACATATTTGAAAAAGTTCCCAAAAAACATTTTATACTCCTCATTAACAACAACAAACCATACTCACTTTACTAATTCTTGTAGTATGGGCATGTGTTGAACAACAATGTATAGGCCTTTTTGGGCTCAAGAGAACTGAGTCAAAGAATGCTAGTAAGGTGTATATTGATTTTGCTGAGGGGTACAAAGGCAAACACATTGATAAGCTGATTGCTTAACCCTTTGAGTGCCAACCAATATCCTAGGAACTATACTAAAATTGCCAAGGCATTTTTGCTGATTTTACAGCAGTTTAGGAAAAAAAATTATGAATCGCAAGTAAATGAAGTTACATATTCAAAAACTTAAGGAAGCCTTTACTACATTGACATATTTAGCAATATCATCATCACTAATAAAAGCAGACTTTGAACTGGACGCCATTTTGAAGCTTTGATAGCGCTCCCAGTACTTTTGGCAAAAGCCAGGAGGAGCGCGATTGCGCTCCCCAGCACTCTAGGGGTTAAATGAGTCTTCCTGAAAGAAAGATCTTGGCCAAAAAGGATCTACACTAATAAAAGACAAAGATGCTAATTGACCATACCTTTGCTACGCCCACCAGCCAATCAGAAGAGTATGCAAATTAACCCAACAAAGATGGTCATTAAATTTGCATACTGCAGGCGGGGTGGGGCAGTGCCATCCACCGCCTGCCCCCACCCCAGATCGGGCCTACCGTGTGCACGACCCGGGGTGGGGCAGCGCCATCTGCCACCCGCCCCAACCCTGGGATCAGGTCTGCTGTGTGCGCGACCCAGGGCGGTGGGGCAGGCACTCCAGGATCGGGCCTGCCATCTGCCACCCAGGGAGTGGGCCTAAGCCAGCAGGTGGTTTATCTCCCGAGGGGTCCCAGACTGTGAGAGGGCACAGGTCGGGCTGTGGGACACCCTCCCGCCCCCCGCCAGTGCACAAATTTTTGTGCACCGGGCCTCTAATACATACATAAAAAATATTTTTGAAAATGAGCCAACCAAGACAAATCAAAGACCAAAGCACCTAGCATAATAAAAATGTACATATGATCTCATGCAAGGGCAAGAAGGCCTTTGGCAGTACTGGTGAGAAGCTTTGTTATGCATATCGCTACAAAAATGTCTAAGAATTACATAATTTCTTTCTTCATATGGTTATTTCTACAACTTCCGAAGAACCAGATTCCCCAAAGGGAAACTGAGTCTTATTCTTGCACTAGGTGTGGGATACAGAATGTAATAATAGGTCCCTCCCCCTTTTTTGGCAAATAAGTTTTCTGTCCATTTGGTGGTTTTCCTGGTGTTGATCACCTTCTTGGCTGATAATTAAGTTATACAAAATAGATTTCTGAGGGGCTGGATGACTTGAAGATAACTAATTATGATGCAGCCATCTAATCAGTAACCACAGATGAATAAAAGATAATTTTTTGTCAAGTGTATGGACCGAGGCAGTAATTGCTTACATATTCCTAAATTATAGAGACATCATCACATGTGCAAAATAACACTTCAGGAAATGCTTTGAAATCATACATGACATTAAACACCTGCATCACTTCTACAGCAAATAGCAAAGTCAGATAACTAATCCAGAATCAAATGATGAAACACAAGCTTAAGTGGCAGGAAATAAGGATAATTTGGTTGCTTAAATCTTAAAACTACACATCCCAAATCTATCAACTGAGGAACAGATTCTTCTAATTCTTTTTTTATTTATTTCAGAGAGGAAGGGAGAAGGAGAAAGAGATAGAAACATTAATGATGAAAGAGAATCATTGACTGGCTGCCTTCTACATGCCCCCTACTGGGGATTGAGCCCACAACCTGGGCATGTGCCCTGACTGGAATCAAAGCTGGAACCCTTTGATCTGCAGGCTGATGCTCTATCCCAGTGGTCGGCAAACTCATTAGTCAACAGAGCCAAATATCAACAGTACAACGACTGAAATTTCTTTTGAGAGCCAAATTTTTTAAACTTAAACTATATAGGTAGGTACATTGTTATTAACTTAATTAGGGTAGTCCTAACCTGGCCTTTGCTAAAAACGTCTTCAATCTGATTGAGGTACGTTCACTGAGGTCGATCCCTTCCAACTCTCCCATCCACACTCATCTTGTATACTTGTTTCGTCTGTCTCCTTTCGTTCATCCTCTCTATATGTCCAAACCATCTCAACATACCTTTCTCAATCCTTGACACTACATCTTCTTTCACTCCACAACGTTTCCTAAAATTAACTTAACTTTACTTAAATTTTTAAGTCAACTTCGCACTGTACGTGTGCGCCCGCACGTGGTATTTTGTGGAAGAGCCACACTCAAGGGGCCAAAGAGCCACATGTGGCTCGCGAGCCACGGTTTGTCGACCACTGCTCTACACACTGAGCCAAACTGGCTAGGGCAGATTCTTTTAATTCTTGAACAAAAACAACAGAAGGACCCAGAGTTATTGCTTACAAAGGGTTTATTGTGTGATAGGTATATTGAAGCATTCTTTTTTTTTTTTAAAAAAAAATGTATTTTTATTGATTTCAGAGAGGCAGTGAGAGGGAGCGAGAGATAGAAACATCAATGATGAGAGAGAATCATTGATCGGCTGTCTCCTGCACGCCCTCTACTGGGGATTGAGCCTGCAACTCAGGCATGTGCCCTTTACTGGAATTGAACCTGGGACCCTTCATTCCGCAGACCCATGCTCTATCCGATGGGCCAAACTCACCAGAGCCTATCTAGGCATTCTTTATGAGACAAGTAATATAAGTATCCTTATTTTTAATTAAATTTATTAGGTTCACGTTAATAAAATTATGTAAGTTTCAAGTGTACAATGTTAAATAGTATGGAGGCTCCTCGAAAAATAAAGAATACCGTCACCATATGACTCAGCAAGCCCTCTTCTGGTTATCTACCCAAAACATTAGAAGACAATTATTTGGAAATATATACACACCCCTATGTTCACTGCAGCGTTAATCATAGTGGCAAAGACATGGAAACAAAGTATCTTCTGATACTAGTAGATGTTGGATAAGTAAGAAAACTGATACATAGATTAAGTAACTTGTCCAAGGTCACACAACTAATGAGTGGTAAAGCAAGGATGTGAAAGCTCTCTTGAGTCCATGTGCTTAATCACTTTGATAAATCACCTATTTCTCTGTGATTGTATAATTTTTAAAACATTTCTACATTCTTAGTTTACTTGAAAAATGTTATCTATTATTACTTGTTCCCTTCTGCAGTATGGAGTAGGGCAAGTCTGGTCAATATAGTCCAGAATATTAAGCCACTGGAAATTTAAAAACCAGCCTCCATGGTCAAATCTTTGGGACTTGGACTGGACTGGGGAAGATAAGAGAAAATGATCCCCAAGTTTCGTTTGTGAGCAATTGGGTGTACAGAGGTGAGGTTTGTTAAGATCAGGATTCCCTGGGGTGGGGGTAAGAGAGCAGGAAGTCCTCCCTTTGCTGTCTGTCCCCTAGCATATTCCTTGGCTTTCAGGGCAGAGAAATCCCAGGACTGAATGTGTAGACCTCTCACCTACTTGAGCTGGTTTCCTATGAGGAACTGTTCCCTTAATAGCCAAGTGACATCTCCTTATCTCCTTCTTTTAATAGGTCATCCATATTCCCTTTGAATAGGTTTCTTTTAAAGAAAAAGTAAATTTAAAAAGCATTGTTAAACTGACACCAACACTGAACTCAATTTCAAAGAGAAAACAGAAAAAGACAGACAAGCTATATCCAGAAATATACCCTTAAATGAGACCAGTAGATGACCCTTGGGCAGGATTTAACCCTTCAATGAAAGGAGCTATTATGAATACCATGGCAGTTTACACATTGAATTAAAAATAAAAACAGCTATCCTTTACTTTTTAAAAGGGAATATATAACTGAAAGGAGTTTTACGGGTAAAATAGGCAGGTTTAAGGAGTTTTAGAAATTAGAGGGTCCATAGGGGAGGAGGGTTAGGCTATAGCAGAGATTACCAGATTATAGGCTACAGGCTGCTAGGATGACACTGAGTTACAGCAAATACTGACCCTTTTGATATTAAAAAGAAACATTTAAAAATTTATTTCATACTTGGAAAAAGTTGAGAACCTAACCTTGAAGACAAGTACTAGAGACAGTAGTACCAATCCCAACAAGGGAGAAACCATCTCGCCCAGGCGTACGGATTTGAATGTTTCCTTCCCTAGAACAGGTATATTACTATTAGACTATCTACCCAACCAAATCACTTTAAGCTGAACTCCTGCTCAGCAAACAACCTTTTAACTGTAATCTGACTAGCCCTGTGGCCGGCAAACTGTGGCTCGCGAGCCACATGCGGCTCTTTGGCCCCTTGAGTGTGGCTCTTCCACAAAATACCATGTGCGGGCGCACGTACAGTGTGACCGAAACTTCGTGGCCCATGCGCAGAAGTTGGTTTTCGGCCTGGGTGAGTCTAATTTGAAGAAGTACTGTTGATATTTGGCTCTGTTGACTAATGAGTTTGCTGACCGCTGGACTAGCCCATGGAGATTAACTTGAAGACAATGCACTGGTAATGCTGATAGGAGCAGAACTCAACTCTCACAGTATTCCTATATAATAAAAGCAAAATACATTAAGTGTCTGGTCATCCCTTCAACCAATTAAAGAGTAATATGCTAATGATATGCTAAGGCCGTTCAACTGCTTGCTATGGCGTGCACTGACCACCAGGGGGCAGACAGTTGACTGGTGAACCAGTTGCTATGATGTCCACTGACCACCAGGAAGCAGACGCTCTGACCAGTAGGTTAGCTTGCTGCTGGGGTCTGGCCAATCCAGACTGAGCAAGATGGGCCAGACAGGCCCTGGAGCCCTCCCGTGGTGTTCTCCCCCCCCCCCCCCCCCCCCCCGGCACTGACTGTGTCCCTCCCTTGGCCTGGCCTGTGCCCTCTCGCAATCCGGATCCCTTGGGAGATGTGGGAGAGCTGGTTTTGGCCCGATCCCCCAGGCCAGGCTGAGGGACCCCACTGGTGCACAAGTTTGTGCACCAGGCCTCTAGTAAATTAATACTCTGACATCCAGATTTATTTAGTCTCTGTAAATTCATTAACTTATATAACCTGAGTACCTGCTGTTCTTTTTCTTTTTAAATACATTTTTTTCTTGATTTCAGAGAGGAAGGGAGAAAAGGAGAGAGAGAAACATCAATGATGAGAGAGAATCATTGATCGGATGCCTCCTGCATGCCCCATAACAGGGATTGAGCCCACAACCTGGGCATGTACCTGACCAGAAATAAAACCTTGACTTCCTGATTCATAGGTTGACATACAATCACTGAGCAAAACCAGCGATTTTCTTTATGTGGGTCTACAAAAACAAAATTTTGGAGTTTTCAAAGCTGAGGACCCAAACACTAAAGTTGTATAAATCTATCACCATAAATGATATTTTGTGAGGTCGCCTGGCAGTACCACTCTTACCCCTAACTTATTCTCTTTCTAATAAGGAAAACATGAACAATAATATAAAGAGTTTTATCATATTCTAGATCAGTAATGCAATGGCCGAGTTTACAAAAAAGAAAGAAATCTAGTATTCTACTTAAATAGCATGTGTCCAGTTCAGGGAGAACAGTTATTCTGGAGAGCATGTCAGATAAAATAAGATGCAAAAGTAATATCTGAATCATAAATTATTTAAGAAAGTTTTCAATTTTATTAAACTGTTAAGAATAGATACTATATTTGATCTTAGCCAAAAGGCCAAGAAGTGATTCAATTTTATTACTCATATACCTACATTTATGTTTCAAACATATCTTTTTATTACATAAGGCAATAGTTTATTCTAAAAGTTGAAACTTCAAAGACTCTTTGCTCTGTGTAGTGATTTCTACTAACAAAATTTAATAATATTATTAAAGGGAATTTTTATTTTGCAAATAAGGAAGAAAAATATGAACATACCTCTGAAATACAGCAAAAAATAGTTATTTCATAGAAAAGAAATTAAAAGATATTTGAAGAAAGAAATGCAATTTTTAAAAAATAGCATTTTTCTATTGTCAAGAAGACAGAACTCAGTCAAGTGCAGGCGGGACCCAGAAAAAAAGGGCATTCTCATATAATGTTGGGAGTGAAAAATGTTCCAAAATTTTGAGAGGTCAATTTAGCACTACCTATCAGAAGCTTATGGTGAACAACATATCCTTTAATCTAGGAGGACCACGTAGAGTAATTTTATCCTAAAGAAAAAATTACAATGTATATCAAAGATAAGATTGTTTAAAAGACTGAAAAACTATAAACATTATAGGACTGGCTGAGTAAATGGAAATACACTCAAGAAGCTGCAGATACTAATTTATTGGCAGCCAAGATGATGATATTTTAGGTAAATGAAAAAACAAACTGGACCGCAAAACAGTATGTACAATACAATTTGATTTTTTGTTAAAACAATAATAATGTAAAGAAATGATTTATTTAGTGATAATTATGTGCCAGGGAATGTGAACAACACATTTTTAAAATCTGGAAGGATACATACCAAATGTCAACATTGGTTTTCTCTGGGTGATAGTAATTTATTAGTGGTTAGTTTTTATATTTTTGTTTGTCTTTTCTTATTTGTCTTTATAAACATACTAGAGGCCTGGTGTACGAAATTCGTGCATGGGGGTGGGGAGGGAGAAGGGTCCCTCAGTCCGGCCTGCACCCTTTCCAATCCAGGACCCACTGGGGGATGTTGAACATCCCTCTTGCAATCCGGGACCACTGGCTCCTAACCGCTCGCCTGCCTGCCTGTCTGATCACCCCTAACCACTCTGCCTGCCGGCCTGATGCCCCTAACTGCTCCCCT
The DNA here is from genome assembly GCF_014108235.1 of Myotis myotis. Classification (NCBI taxonomy): domain Eukaryota; kingdom Metazoa; phylum Chordata; class Mammalia; order Chiroptera; family Vespertilionidae; genus Myotis; species Myotis myotis. The sequence continues at coordinate 76,823,316 of NW_023416390.1, forward strand.
GCTGGCCTGATGGCCCCTAACTGCCTCTGTTTACCAGCCTCATCGCCCCCTAACTGCTACCCTGCTGGCCTGATTACCCCAAACTACACTCCCCTGATCACCCCTAACCATTCTGCCTGCCGGCCTGATGCCTCCCTGCTGTCCTGATCACCCCTAACCACCTCTGCCTCAGCCCCTGCCACCATGGCATTGTACGGAAGAAAGTCTGGAAGATGTCTGATTTAATTAGCATATTATCCTTTTATTAGTAGAGATATTATGTATTATAAAAATATCAACAAAAATCTATGTGCTAGGATCTATACTTGTGGGAAATGTGACTCTTTCAGACCGATCTTACTCCGTTTTCTTTTCTTTTTAAGCACAATACTTGAGATACAAAATACACAGGCTAATACATAATAAAGAGCCAAACAATACGCATTAAAAATTACTTTAAGGTTAGTTAGTATTGTATAGCTAGCTTATTTTTAGTGATTGGTCTTTTCTCTACATATCAGCGTTATAGAGGCATTCCACTAGGCTTTGGGTACTTTTTCCACTCAGCTCCAGGTTATTTCAAAAACAGTAATGGTTAAAATTTATTGAGTGTTGAAAAGGTACCTTTATGATCCATAATAATAAAAGTGTAATATGCTAATTAGACCAGACGTCCTTCTGGATAAAGCCGCGGCTGTGAGGGAAGCCTGAGTCCTGGGTGCCTGCCTGCGACCGGAGGGAAGCCCAGGTCCCGGGTGCTGGAGGGAAGCTGGTGCCGGTAGTTGGGGGAAGGAAGGCTTACTCTTGCAGGAATTTTGTGCTTTGGGCCTACAGTATTATATTAAACTAGAGACCCGGTGCATGAATTTCATGCACCGGCCGGTGGGGGCGGGGGGAGTGGAGGGGACCTCAGCCAAGCCTGCGCCCTTTCACAGTCTGGGAGCCCACATGGGATGTCATTTTTAAAAAATCACCCTGTACTTAATTTTCTTACTAACTCCTCTGTTTAAACTCCCCTCACTCTCACATTCTGTTTCTTCTTTTTATTTAACTATTTTCCTGGCTTCATCCCATTTTAGCATAATTCTCTTTCCTTTCTTTCCCTCCCTCCCTTTGAACCTCCCGCGGCCCCTCTCCCTCCCTCCCTCCTCCCTTCATTCCCGGTGTCTGTCTCCTTCTTACTCCTCCCATCCCCGGCCCCACTCGCCTTTCCCTTGTGAGCCTGAACCCTGCCTCCCTCCTTCCTTCCCTATTACCTCCCCCCCACCCCCCCTGCCCCCCCCCCCCCCCGCCATGTTCACTGGTTTCTCTTTTAAACCTTCCCCTTTTCTCTCTGGGACCTGCTTCCAGCCCTTCCTGAGCGCACTTAGATATTAAAGCTTCCGTTTGGGGGGCGTTAACCCCCAGCCCAGGGCCCAGCTCTGGCCAGGTCTTTGCCATCCCCCCCTTCCCTAGCCTCCCTGCCGTCCTCCTCCCATTGCCTGGGAGGAGGATGCCCCAACTTCTAGTCAACAAAGTACATTTAATGAGCCATCAACTTAACCCTGGGCAGGGTCTTTGTGGTCCAGCCCTCGGGGACGAAAACGGTACCCTCCTTAGTGTCCGACTCCACCCAGCTAAGCTGCGCTTCCTCTCCCAGTGCGAGGGTGGCTGAGCCCATGCAGCCCGGGTGCTGCTGCCACGGAGCCGGAGCACCTCCGCCTGGAAGGCCTCCAACCATCCACCCCACTGTCCCAACAGCCTGTGCTGGGGCCACCGCCCTCCTCCCACGTCTGGGCGGGGCTTCCCGCTCTGCACCACCTGCGCCCTGCCCCTCGCCGGGCACAGCTTCTCTGTCCCCCCATGTGCAGCCCCTCATTTTCTTCCCTTTTCCATTCCAGCGTCTTTTTCTTGTTCCCTTCCTGTATTTCTGTTTCTCCTCTTGGCCTGTCTGCATGCAGGCCTGCCTTCCTCTCCCTCTCCTTTCTTATCCCCTTCTGCTGTATCCTATTCTACCACCCCAGGCCTCGCAGCTGCCTGAGCAGGGGGCGGGGACACAGCCTGCTGAATGGTCATTACATGACGGTGTCTTGAACAATTTGCATATTCCTCTATTATTAGTATAGATAACTTGTCAAAAATTTAAGATGGCTAACAAAAAAACAAAGAGTATACAATAAAATCACTCTCACAAAATCATTCTCACCCAAAGGGAGGACATATGCTAACCATCAAAAGAGCTAATATAAATACTTAACTGAGTATCAAATTTGGGTCTGAGTGTCATAGAAGCAAGAACAAAAGGAACACAATAATAGGCACATAGTTTTCATTCTAAGAAATGACCAAATCCTTCAGAACAGAGAGACCTTTTCTTTCTCTAAAGGGTAATTCTTGCTGAGCCACAATGGCTTGGTGGCTGAACCTATGAACCAGGAGGCCACGGTTCGATTCACCATGAGGGCACATGCCCAGGTTGCGGGCGCAATCCTCAGTGGGGGACCTGCAGAAGACAGCTCATCAATGATTCTCTCATTATTGATGTTTCTCTCTCTCCCTCTCCCTTCTTCTCTGAAATAAAAAAAATATATATATATTTTTAAAAAGGTAATTCTTGTATTTGCTTTGGCAGTGCATAAACAAAAATTAGATTATATGGCCCCTATACAAGGATGACACACACATTCATGAATTAGTCCCCATGGTCAAGGTTTCAGGGAGCCCAAGTATCATCTCATAAACTACTTGCTGTTATAAGAGATAAATGAAGAAATCATTCAGCCAATTAATACAAGACATTTCTGCCAATCATTGCTAAAAGTGAATGATAGAGCCCTGGCCAGTGTGGCTCAGTTGGTAGGGCAACATATGGTGCACCAAAAAGGTTGCTGTTTCCATTCCTGGTCACGGCAAGTACCTGAGTTGTAGGACCAATTGCCTTTAGGGGGTGTGCAGGGAGGAGCAGATCAATGTTCCACTCTCACATTGATGTTTCTCTTTCTCTTTCTCTTTTCCTTCCTCTATAAAAAAAAAAATCAATGAAAATATATTTTTTAAAGTGATGATTACTATGTATTACTCTCAATCATTAGCCTCAATGACTGTCTAAAGTAGGCAGGGTAAAGGAGGCATATTATTTTTGCTGGGCAAAAGGTATAAACTGGTACATGTGATCACCCTTGTTATCAACCTAATAACAAATGGTAAAGACACAAAGTAAAAATAGCTCACTTATTTCTATCAGAATGAAATGAACATTGGCCACTTATTTGATGAAGATGAAATAGGAAGTTTACTATTCCTAAAGCTGAATTTGTTCCAGCAAGACAAGGTTAGCTTACTAAACATGCTTGGCTTTAAAAAGGTACCTGCTGAAAGTACTAAAGCAGGGATGAAAAGTAGAAGCACCTAGCCACTGAAGGTTTCATGAACCTGAAGGTGTAAATAAATCTGAAATGGCTAGCTTTATAAAACTAACAAGGTAATTTTTTAAAAAAAGTATAGATATTAGTAAGTGATCTCTAATTTTCAACAAATTGGTAAGTAATCTCCCAATCTTCAACAAATCTAAAGACTGATAAATTTGATGTCAATCCCCAGCAAAATTACAGACTGTATTATTAGAAGAAAAACAACTTAAAAAAAATATACGATAGCTAATTACTAAGAACTAGTCTGGACAGAGTATATCATATAATACTAAACTTCATATTTCTTGATAGGGTTACAACATTGTTAGTAAACTATATACTACATACTATATGATTTTCAAAAAGTTATTGACCAAGCTTTAGGGATGATGCTCAAACACAAATGGAAAATGCTGGCTAGAAGGATCAAATGTAAACATAATATTCACTTTTTGGAGTAACTGCTTAAAACTTACAAACTTTAAAAATCTGCTATCCTTCCATGGCCGAGTAGCTCAGTTGGTTAGAGCCGTGGTCGGCAAACTGCGGCTCGTGAGCCACATGCGGCTCTTTGGCCCCTTGAGTGTAGCTCTTCCACAAAATACCATGTGGGGGCGCGCACGTACAGTGCGATTGAAACTTCGTAGCCCATGCACAGAAGTCGGTATTTTGTGGAAGAGCCACACTGAAGGGGCCAAAGAGCCGCGGTTTGCCGAGCCGCAGTTTGCCAACCACTGGAGAGCATCACCCCAGAATGCCAAGGTTTCGGGTTGGATCTTCGACCAGGGCACATATAAGAATCAACCAATGGATGCATAAATGGGTGGAGTTACAAATCTCTCTCTCTCAATTCAATTAAAAAGAAAAAAGAAATTCTCATGAAATTAAAAAAAGAAAGAAACCTGATATCTCAGTCTATCCCAAAGCCTGGATGCCCATATGCCTTATTCCTACAGACAGGCACTAGTCATCCTTTGTGAAGATACAAAAAGAAAACTAATAAAAGATGTATTTCATTATAACCACTTGAGTATCACCATATGATGTCCAATGGCCTGTTTCTCCTTAAAACTAAATATCCCTAATTACTTTAATCATTCCCTCTGTGATATGATTTCTAAACTTAGTCTGGGCATCCTGATGACCATGCCTCTAGACCAGCGGTTCTCAACCTGTGGGTTGCGACCCCTTTCGTGGTCGAACGACCCTTTCACAGGGGTTGCCTAAGATCATCCTGCATATCAGATATTTACATTACGACTCATAACAGTAGCAACATTACAGTTATGAAGTAGCAACGAAAATAATTTTATGGTTGTGTCACAACATGAGGAACTGTATTTAAAGGGCCAGAAGGTTGAGAACCACTGCCTTAGACCATCGGAAAACACATATATAATTACATGTTGTATTTGTGATTAATCACTATGCTTTAAGTATGTTCAATTTGTAACAATGAAACTGGGGGTCACCACAACATTAGGAACTGTATTAAAGGGTCACGGCATTAGGAAGGCTGAGAACCACTCGTCTAGTAGAAAGATACCTACAACAAACAAAAAGCCAAGTATATAATTGGATTAATTTTAATTACCAATGACTGTTTTATACTGAGTTGACAGTCTTTTTCTCATGAACTGAGTCAAATTGTCTTACCACTTGTACAACTCATTTTTCTAAACTTAAATTGGTTTATCATATTCTAGTTAATATAACTTACTTTGAGTCTAATATTTTAAAAAGTCACTTAACATTTTACTGTCTTCTCCTAAATTAACAGACCGGGGGAGACTTAAAAACTATCTTAGGCCGAAACCGGTTTGGCTCAGTGGATAGAGCGTCGGCCTGCGGACTGAAGGGTCCCGGGTTCGATTCCGGTCAAGGGCATGTACCTGGGTTGCGGGCATATCCCCAGTGGGGGATGTGCAGGAGGCAGCTGATCGATGTTTCTCTCTCATCGATGTTTCTAACTCTCTATCTCTCCCTTCCTCTCTGTAAAAAATCAATAAAATATATTAAAAAAAACCAAAAAACTATCTTAGGATAATAAAAAGCTGCTATCAAGTATACACTTTTTCCAGAGGCAGAAGTGGAACCAACAGATAAAATGGAATCAAGACTTGGCACACTAAAAAGAGAAAAGTTTCTTATAGAGTTGTCCAACAATGGACCAGGCCAGTTCAGAGAGTGTGCTATGAGATCGATACTTGACATCAGAAGCATTCTTCAGGAATCTGTTGGGGTAAGGGAGTCAGATGAGATAACGGTGTATTAGTCAATTTATGGTGTGATCGTTAACAGCTAGAGTTCACTGAGTTAACACAGAGACTTCTGTCTAACTTGCACTACACATTTGATACCAGAGAGGTGACTCCCTAGTAAAGATATTAATAAAGTATGGCCCACGGCTGTTTTTGTATGTCCCTTGAGCTATGAATGCCTTTTTCATTTTTAAGGATTTGTGGAAACAATATAAAACAACAAAAAAGAACATATGACAGAAATGGTACATGGCCTGTGAAGCCTAAAATATTTACTATCTGCCTTCCTTGTGGTGACTCAGAAATTCAGGCTACTTCCATCTTGTGACTGACTCCTTGTTTCTTAACTCTAATTGGCTCTGCTAAACCAACACCTATCTTACATGATAGTTTCTTCTACTAACACTACAGAATGAGTCATCTGGCTCCACTAACTGCAATAGGGCTGGGAAGTGTATTGTTTCAACTGCTTAAGGAAGCAAATGACTAGCATGGGAAAGCATTGATGTCTCTGTAACTTGCGTATTTTATTCTAATTCAAAGATTCTACATCAAACAAAATGATTCTAAATATTTCAACTATAAAAATCTTAATGAAATAGTTTTAAACATCACAGCTGTGGTAAAGTAAAAATGCTCTAGAGTTAGAACTATGACAAAGGAACCTCATCATAATCTGCAGCATGTCTAGATTAAATTCTTCCGTTTACATAGCCTTCAATTTTTAATATGTCCACAATGTTACTACTGAGTCATTTGAATGTTTAACTATGAGGAACTGCAGGAGTTTTTCCAAAGTTACTATGCCATTTTATTATATTACAGCTGGAATATGAGGATTCCAATTTCTCTACATTCTTAACACTTATTATTTGACTTTTTGAGTATAGACATCACAGTGGGTTTGAAGTGGCATCTCACTGTAGTTTTTTTTTAATTTAATTTATTTTTTTTTTTTAATATTTTATTGATTTTTTACAGAGAGGAAGGGAGAGAGATAGCCAGAAACATCGATGAGAGAGAAACATCGACCAGCTGCCTCCTGCACATCTCCCACTGGGGATATGCCCACAACCCAGGTACATGCCCTTGACCGGAATCGAACCCGGGACCCCTCAGTCCGCAGGCCGACGCTCCATCCACTGAGCCAAACCGGTTTCGGCTTTAATTTTTTAAAATATATTTTTATTGATATCAGACAGGAAGGAAGAGGGAGAAATAGAAACATCAATGATGAGAGAGAATCATCAACTGGCTATCTCCTGCACATCCCCCACTGGGGATCCAGTCCGCAACCCAGCATGTAGGCTGATGCTCCATCCACCAAGCCAAACCGGCTGGGCTCACTGTAGTTTTGATTTGCATTTCCTTGAAGGGTGAAGATGTTTATTTACTTTTTAAGTTGACTCTTGAATGTGACAGAAGTTTTATGTCACCAGCACAAAGGAGGATGTTGTATATTTGCTAGAATAGGATGAACATAAACTTCATGTTTGTACTAATTTGCAAGGGCTGCCACACAAAATCCTACAATTGGGTAGGCTGAACAACAGAAATTTATTGTCTCACAGTTGTGAAGGCCAGAAATAAAAAATCAAGGTGCTGGCAAGGTTGGTTCCTTATGAAGTATACATTCCAGGCCGCTCTCCTTGTCATGTAAATGGCGGTATTCATGTTTATGTGGCAATTTCCCTACATAAGTATCTGTGTCCACATTTCCCTTTTTATAAAGACACCGGTTATATTGGATTAAGTGTTCACCTGCTCCAGTATGACTTCATCTTAACTAATTATACCTGCAATGACCCTATTTTCAAATTAGGTCACATCTGAGGTACTGGGGGTTGGACTTCAACATAAGAATTTGGGGAGGGGCAATTCAACACACAGCAATATTAAAAAAATTTTTTTAAAAACATATATTTTACAGAGAGGATGAGAGAGGGATAGAGAGTTAGAAACATCAATGAGAGAGAAACACCGATCAGCTGCCTTCTGCACACCTCCCACTGGGAATGTGCCCGCAACTAAGGTACATGCCCTTGACCAGAATCAAACCTGGGAGCTTTCAGTCCACAGGCCGACACTCTATCCACTGAGCCAAACCGGTTAGGGCATAGCAATATTTTTTAAATTTATGGTGTAAAAAAGGCAACGTAGAGGAAATACATAGCCCTGTCTTAGATTTGCTATTAAAACTAGATCTTGCGCCCTAGGTGGTTTGGCTCAGCGGATAGAGCGTCGGCCTGCGGACTGAAGGGTCCCAGGTTCGATTCCGGTCAGGGGCATGTACCTGGGTTGTGGGCACATCCCCAGTAGGGTGTGTGCAAGAGGCAGCTGAATCGATGTCTCTCCCTCATCGATGTTTCTAACTCTCTATCCCTCTCCCTTCTTATCTGTAGAAAATCAATAAAAAACATAAAAATAAAAACACCTAGCTCTTGCTCTGTTAAAATGCCTTTCCACGACCTATGATTTCTACTGGTGCTGTTATGAACATTTTCCAGCAATAACAGAAGCCTGAGACCTTCATTGTGATCACATGGTTTGGCTTACAAATTGTTCCTGTCCATGCAATCAAAGAAAGCTAATAATAAGTGGAGGTTCTCTTAAAGAAAGAAATATTAGTCGAAAAAAAACCCACAAAGTACCTCTATATTTCAGAAGCTTTTGGCAGTTTCATAGGCTTTCAACTTTTTCATTAGTGCCTTACTTTATTGTACCTTAGTGAATGTTTTTTTTTCTTCCAAATACAAAAGTCCTTTATACAATGCTGTTACAAAGTTTTGAAAACTACAAATGAAAAAAAAAAAAGGTTTTTTGGAACACACTGAACTTATTCCAGATGTGTAGATTAAACTATTTATAAAAAAGCCTACTAATACAGGCATCAGAATTTTGGTATCAGCATTCCTTAGACACTTCACACTTTAAATTTAAAAGTGTGAAAACTCTAATTATAATATCGACATTTATATAATGCCTCTTAAAATAATTTCACTTATTAAGACAGAATTCTAGCCCTACCTGGTTTGGCTCAGTGGCTAGAGCATCTGCCTGCAGACTGAAGGGTCCTGGGTTCAATACCAGTCAAGGGCACATGCCCAGGTTGCAGGCTCAATCCCCAGTAGGAAGCATGCAGGAGGCAGCTGATCAATGATTCTCTCTCATCATTGATGTTTCTATCTCTCTTTCCCTCTCCCTTCCTCTCTGAAAATCAATCTATAATAATAAAAGTGTAATATGCTAATTAGATCAGACATCCTTCTGGATGACCTTCCGGATGAAGCTGGGGCTGCTAGGGAAGCCCAGGTCCCGGGTGCTGGAGGGAAGCCGGTGCCAGCAGCTGGGGGAAGGAAGGCCTATTCTTGTAGGAATTTCGTGCATTGGGCCTCTAGTAAAAAAAAAAAAAAAAATACAAAGAGACAGAATTCTAATTTAATCTTCAAAGGATCTTAGATTAGGTTATAAAGAACTAACTGAAAATCATGTATAATGAGTATTTTTGCATGACTTAGTCCTCTGAAAACAGCTTAGAGCTATACAGTATCTAGTTATTCTTTATATAATAAAAGGCTAATGTGCAAATCGACCGAACGGAGGAACGACCAGTCACTATGATATGCACTGACCACCATGGGGCAGACGCTTAACACAGAAGCTGCCCGCTGGTGGTCAGTGCACTCTACAGGGGGAGCGCCGCTCAGACAGAAGTCCTGAGCTGGGATCACAGCTGGCGAGTGCAACGATTTTAGCGGGAGCCTCCCCCGCCTCCACAGCAGTGCTAAGGATGTCCAACCGACGGCTCTCGGACTGCAAGCGGGTGCAGGCCAGGCGGAGGGAACCCCTGAGTGCACAAATTTTCTGCACCGGGTCTCTGGTATCTGCTATAAATAGCCTCAATTGTTGCTAAGAAAAAAGATAGCAATACTCCTGATCATATAATGACCTCCTGGTTCACAGGTTGACGCTCAACCACTGAGCCATGCTGGGTTATTTTTGCTTTTATTATCGGATCCAAAAAAATTGCAGTCAAGGCAGATGTCAAGGAGCTTGCCCCTATGTTTTCTTCAAGGAGTTGTATGCTTTCAGGTCTTATGTTCAAGTCTTCAATCCATTTTGAGTTGATTTGTGCATATGGTGTAAAATAGGGATCCAGTTTCATTCTTTTGTATGTGGTTATCTAGTTTTCCCAACACCATTTATTGAAGAGACTATCCTTTTCCCATTGTATAGTCTTATCTCCTTTGTTGAAACTTATATATGCACTAGAGGCCTGATGCACGAAATTTGTGTAAGAGTAGGCTTTCCTTCCCCCAGCTGCCGGCACCAGCTTCCCTCTGGCTCCTGGCAGGCACCTGGGACCTGGGCTTCCCTCACAGCTCCAGCTTCATCCGGAAGGTCGTCTGGAAGGACATCCAGTCTAATTAGCGTGTTACGCTTTTATTATTATAGATATTAAAAAAAAAAAGGGCAGGCAAGGAGCCTGAATAGTCAACAGAAGACTCACTGGAAGAGAACCCTGGTAACAGAGGATGGAAAGTGGAAACAGCATAGAGACTGGTAGGAGGGGTGGAGGTGCGAAAGGAATGGCCAGGCTCTGACAGACAGCAACTGAAGTTCCAGAGAGAGATCACAGCTGTGGGGGGTTTCCACTAAGAACTCTGGGGTCTAATCTCCAAGCTGCCTCACCCACCCCTCCCTCCCAGCAGAGAGCACCAGAACTGAGAAGGATACCCATATAACATTTGGCTGTGAAAAGCAGCAGAGTTGCTGTTGGCCAGGGATAGACAGCTGGAAATTCAGGCACCCTCTTAAAGGTCCAACACACAAAATTCCCAGTCATGCCACCCACCTTGTGCTCTGGCAGAGGGAGGGCAGAGTGGACTGGAGCTGAGTGAGCAGAAGACAGGACTGGGGGCTCCGGGGTTAGAACTAAGAAAGCAGACATCCTGGTTTCCTGTGCTGAGTCATTCCCTTGCTGCGGAGGCCATAGTCCTCATGCAGGCATTAACTATACAGTTGGCTTTGCCTGGGGGGAAGACCATTGATCCACCCTATGTGGGGGCCGGGGGAGGGGGGAAGCCCATTAAGAGACTGAGAATAACAATTAGCCTTCAGGCAGAAGGAATAGCCCCATCCCGATGAAAAGAACTCTTGCCACACCTATGGATGATTGCCTGAGGGCAACTCATGACAAAATCCTATCAGTCAGTAGATAGAGGCTGTAGTCTCTGGAGGCTTTGAATCTTTGCCTGATCTAACTAGTCAGAAACAGCATTTGACACTGTCCTGCACTAGAGATTGAGAGGCATAGCAGATCTACCTAATACATAGTCACAAACCAAAACAGGCAGCATGGATCCAGAGACAGGGAAGCATGGAACAGAGTGCAGAATATCAGAGGGAAGGCTGGGTGGGGGTGGGGGGTGGGGGGGGAGGTTCAGTTAGTGGTGCCAGCCTTTTAAGAGATACAGCAAAAGACAAAGAGAGAATCTTAAAATCAACAAGAGAAAAGCAGTTAGTTACCTATAAAGGAATGTCCATATGACTATCAGCTGATTTCTCAACAGAAACTAAGCAGGCCAGAAGGGAGTGGTAAGAAATATTCAAAGTGATGAATAGCATGGATCTATAACCAAGATTATACTCTACCCAGCAAAGCTATCATTTAGAATTGAAGGTCAGATAAAGAGCTTCACAGACAAAAAAAAGGTAGAGGAATTCATCACCACCAAACCAGTATTATATGAAATATTGAAGGGTATTCTTTAAGAAGAGAAAAAGATAAACAATATGAACAAAATGGCAACAAATACATACCTATCAACAATTGAATCTAAAAATAAAAATAAACGAATAAGAAATCTAATGAACAGAATGAACTGGTATATAAAATAGAATCAGAGGCATGGAAATGAAACAAACTGATAATTCTCAGAGAGAAGGGGGGTTGGAAGAGATTATATGCATATATGCATTACCCTATAGACAATAGGGTGGTGAAGACCTGGAGCAGGGTGGGAACTGGGTGGAGGGGGGCAATGGGGGAAAAAAGAGGGACATCTGTAATAAACTCAACAATAAAGATTTTTAAAAAACCCACCTAATTACCTAAAGTTTTAAATGGACTAGGAAAAACAGGTCAATTCTAAGGTTTCAACAAAAATGTTCAAAATTTTTAAAAGGGGGGATGATTTTAAATAATCTTTCTACTTGTTCTTCATGTTACTGAGCGTAGCAAGAAATCATAAAAAGTGTGACAGTGCCGAATGGGTATCATCAAAATCAACAAACAAGTGTTGGTGAGGATGTGGAGAAAAGGAAACCCTAGTACATTGCTGTGTGAATGCAGACTGGTGCAGCCACTATGGAAAACAGTACAGAATTTCCTCAAAAAATTAAATATGGAACTGTCATTTGACTCAGTTTTCCCACTTCTAGGAACATATTTTAAGAGACCCAAAACACTGATCAGAAAGAATGTATGCACCCCTATGTTCATAGCAGTGCAATTTACAATAGCTAAGACCTGGAAATAGCCCAAGTGTCTATCAGTTGATGAGTGGATAAAAAAGTTGTGGTACATTTACATCATAGAATACTATGCAGCAGTGAAAAAGAAGAATCTCTTACCCTTTGAGACAGAATGGAGGGACCTAGAGAGTATTATGCTAAGCGAAATAAGGCAGAGATACACAAGTATCACATGATCTTACTCATATGTGCAATCTAATGAACAAAAAAGATCCAGAGACATAGAAGCATTGACCAGACTGTCAAATCTCAGAAGGAAGATTGGGGGGGGGGGGAGGGGAAGGTGGGAAGAGATCAACCAAGGAACTTGTATGCATATATGCATAACCCATGGGCACAGACAATAGGGTGGTGAAGGCCTGGGGCAGTGGACTGGGGTGGTCTATAAGGGGTCAATGGGAGAAAAAAAGGGACATGTGTAATACTAAAGATTTAATTAAACAAAAATTTTAAGAAGTGTGACAGTATTCTCAGCTGATATGACTTAATTTAGTATTAATCAAAATTTAAGAAAAGAACAAGAATGGAATAAAAAAACAAATGGATTTTTATGCAGCATAATGCATATTAGGCATTTAAAACATATTCTTAAATATGCTTGTGAGTCTCACAGCTTTCTTTATAATAACTAAAAAACAGAAACAGCACACAGGTAGCCTTCATCTGAACAAAAAAAGAATTGCATTGAAACCAGACCACCAACTTATACCATACACAAAAATAAACTCAAAATGGATAAAGGACTTAAACATAAGTCCCATAAAAAAACCCCATAAAAATACTAGAGGAATCCACAGGCAGCAAAATCTCAGACATATGCTGAAGCAATTTCTTCACTGATACTGCTCCTAGGGCAATGGAAACTAAAGAGAAAATAAACAAATGGGACTACATAAAAATAAAAAGCTTTTGCACAGCAAAGGAAAACATCAACAAAACAACAAGAAAGCCCACTGCATGGGAGAACATATTTGCCAATGTTATCTCTGATAAGGGTTTAATCTCCAACATTTATAGGGAACTCATACAACCTAACAAAAGGAAAATAAACAACCCAATTAAAAAATGGGCAACAGACCTAAATAGATACTTTTCGAAAGAAGACAGAAGAAAGGCCAAAAGACATATGAAAACATGTTCAAAGTCACTAATCATCCGAGAGATGCAAATCAAAACGAAAATGTGCTACCATTTCACACCTGTCAGAATGGCTATCATCAACAAATCAAAAAATGACAAGTACTGGCAAGGATGTGGAGAAAAAGGAACACTCGTGCACTGCTGGTGGGAATGCAGACCGGTGCAGCCACTTTGGAGAACAGTATGGAATTTCCTCAAAAAACTAAAAATGGAACTCCCATTTGACCCAGTGATCCCACTTCTAGGAATATATCCCAAGAAACTAGAAACACCAATTAGAAAGGATAGGGATGCATACTATGTTCATAGCAGCACAATTCACCATAGCTAAGATTTGGAAACAGCCTAAGTGCCCATCAGTAGATGAGTGGATTAAAAAACAGTGGTACATCTATACAATGGAATACTACGCTGCGATAAAAAAGAAGGAATTCTTACATTTGGATGGGACAGCATGGATGGGACTGGAGAACATTATGCTAAGTGAAATAAGCCAGTCAGAGAAAGATAAATACCACATGATCTCACTCATTTATGGAATATAATGAACAACATAAACTGATGAACAAAAACAGATCCAGAGACAGAGAAGCATCGATCAGACCATCAAACCTCAGAGGGAAGGTAGATGAGGGTGGGGGTAAGAGGGAGCAGTCAACCAAAGGACTTGCATGCAAGCATATAGGCCTAACCAATGGACACAGACAACAGGGGGGTGAGGGCAGGAGTGGTTGGGAGCTTCAGTCACCCGCTAGCCTGAAAACAGCCCTCAGCCCCTCACCCAGACTGGCCAGGCACCCCAGTGGGGACCCCCACCCTGAAGGGGGTGTGACCAGCTGCAAGCATCCATCAGCCTGTCATCCAGGCTGGCCAGGCACCCAAGCGGGACACCCTGATCCGGATCACCCTTCAGGGCAAACCAGCCAGCCCCCACCCGTGCACCAGGCCTCTATCCTATATAGTAAAAGGGTAATATGCAAACCGACCCTTTCAGCAGAAAGACTGGGAATGACTGGTCACTATGACTCACACTGACCACCAGGGGGCAGACGCTCAATGCAGGAGCTGCCCTCTGGTGGTCAGTGCGCTCTCACAGTGGGGAGCTCTGCTCAGCCACAAGCCAGGCTGATGGCTGCCAGTACAGCAGTGGTGATGGGTGCCTCTCCTGCTTCCTCAGCAGCGCTAAGGAGGCCCAATCCCCCGGGGAGCGGGCCTAAGCCAGCAGGTGGTCATCCCCTGAGGGGTCCCAGACTGCGAGAGGGCATAGGCCAGGCTGAGGGACCCCCTAACCCCCGAGTGCACAAATTTTTGTGCACCAGGCCTCTAGTCTACCTATAAAAAAGTAACTAAATATTGAACTCTAGTCAATTATATGTGCCAAAGTGTTCAAGAATGAAGTACAATGACCCTTGAAATTTATTTTGAAATGCATAAAAAATGGGTGGATAGATATGGGATAGAGCAAAAAGAGCAAAATGTTAATAAACACAGAATTTAGTAATAGATCAAATTTTGTGTATGCTTGGGAAATTTCAGCAGATCTCACAAAAGCAATGCAGATGCTAGAAAACACCAGTGATATGTCTAAGTAGAATGGGAAAATGATTTTGAACTTAACATTCTACACCAGTGATTTTCAACGAGTATGCAGCAAGAATTTTTACAACATGCAATAGCTGACTATTTAGTCAGGAGCACTGACAGCATTTCCCTTAGATTGTTAAATAAAAAGTCAACACAACAATGGCTGTGAGGTGTGCATGCTATGTCTATAAATATATGTCATATGATAGAGTTGCACCTTATTAGTCATGTCGTCGCATAGCAAGGTTGCGTCTGATTGGTTAACTGTTGGTATAAGAAATCCTTATGTAGAAGTACAGGCATTTGATTTTTTAAAATGTCACTTTGGAGTGAAAAGGTTAAATAATTACTATTATTATTAATTTTTTGTAAATCAATCAAAATTACACTTATTTTTTTGTCAGAGGGGTAAAAAACATATTTTTTGGTGTGCCATGGAATTTTAGCAGTTACTTTATGTGTGCTGTGAGTTGAAAAAGGTTGAGAATCACTGTTCTATACTATCAGTCAAGTATGATGGCAGAATAAAGACTTCAGACATATAAGGTTTCAAAAGGTTTACTTCATACACAACCTTTCTTGGGAAAATATCTCAGGCTATTCCCTACTAGCAAGAGTAAGTATCCACAGTATTCAGCAAACAGATGATTTAAGGTAGGAAGGCTGTGAAGGGAAGTCCTAGGATGAGAGTAGGACACAAGAATCCAAGTGAAAACTTTTTAGGGAAAGAGGCCTCTATGAAACAGACTGAATAACTCTGAGGATATGTCAATGATGCATTACTGTTTGTAAATCAGAAAAAAAGAAAGACAAAATTTCCAGGAAAAGTGAAAAAAATTACAGGATATCTATGCTCTAACATATTACAAAACAATGTGACATGATTTTGTTAAATTGGTGAAAGCATAGAAAAGACTCCATTTGACTTCTGGTGCTACGAACATTCTAGTTATCTTAAGAGACTCATGAATCCTGGTAATAAAACACTAGATAAGGGAGTGATAATCAGTTATAGATCCAATGCACTGTTTGTTATTGAATGCACTGATTTTTTTTAAAAAAATCTTTTTATAAATACAGACTTTTCAAAAAGTTAATTTTAGAAATGTAATAAGTTCCACACTGGCTCAGTTTTCTATCCCAGTAAAGAAAATGTTTACAATTTTTTCAGCATATTGAATAGTAAGACACAGAAATTGGCGGAATTACTAGAGTAAAATCAGTTAAGTTTGAGCATCATTTCTCTCAAATCATCTTATTATCCAAATGATTTGAAAACAGGTTTAAAACTGTCCTTCAAAACATTTCTTCCCAGTGAGCCCTGCATCTGGCACCCATTGGTCAGCTGAGTGGCCTCCCTCTGTGAGAACACACTGACCACCAGGGGGCAGCTACTGCGTTAAGCGTCTGCCCCCTGGTGGTCAGTGCACATCATAGCAACCAGTCGACAGGTCCTGCAGTCGCTCAGGCTTTTATATATACTAGAGACCCGTTGCACGAAGAGATTCATGCAATAGCCTACCCTACCCCTGGCTGCCGGCACTGGTTTTCCTCCAGCACCCGGGACCCAGGCCTTTGCTCTGTCTGGAGCCTTCAGTCTTCGGGCTCTAGACAGAGCCTTCAGTCTTCGCTCCACCGCTTCGCCCCTATGTATGAAAATTAACCACCATCTTTGTTGGGTTAATTTGCATACTCTTCTGATTGGCTGGTGAGCGTAGTGGAGGGAGGTTAATTTACATGTTTGTCTATTATTAGGAAAGATAGATAGATTTTAATTGTGTCTGGGATCAGTTAGATCTCCTCTTCTCTATGCCCTCCCTTCCTACATTAAGAGAGTGTGTGTGTGTGTGTGTGTGTGTGTGTGTGTGTGTGTGTGTATGTGTTTCTGTTAAATGAAGACCTCGAAACAAGGAAATGTAACCAAGTCCTTTAGGAATGCAGCTCTGTCACTAGAATAGTTCAGGAAAAGGCTAAATTATCTGCCTGATTTCTCTCCCAACAAGAACTTGCTCAAAATGCACAAGCCTTATAGCAACTGAAAAATGAACAATATAGATGATCGATATCAGATTCTTTTTAGCTTATATGATAAGCGATTGGACAGTGAAAGGGCAACAAGGCCTAATAAAAGAAGAATGAAAAAAGAATTGGCATTTAGGGCAAATAAAGCATATAAAATGAAAATGGAAATTGCATCTTGGACATGTTTGATGTAGGGGTATTTCCACTGTGCTCAGATACATGGGAACATGACAGTAAAAAATAACACAAAGGAACAATATGAAATGTAAGAACAGTGTTTTGCAAAGAATATTTGTTATAACAGACCCTCTTTTCTTGAATACCATACAGGAACATACATAATAAGTAATGGCTATTTTTTGTACTTGACTTTCTAATTTTTAAATAATCATATTGATAGGAAGTTGAATAAAATAGTATAGCAAGTCCTATGTATAACTCATCCAGTTTCCCCCAATAACATTACTTAGGTATAGTTTAATATCAAAACCAGGATTGACATTGATATTTACACCTTATTCAGATTTTCCAGTTTTAAATGCACTCATTTGTGTGTTTTTCTCTATGCAATTTTACCACCTGTATAGATTTATGTATCATCATCACAATCAAGATACAGACTATTCTATTACCACAAAGATCCCTCATGCTACTGCTTTACAGTCACAACCATCCTACTCCCCCAACACCATTCTAATGCCTGGCAACCACTAATCTGTTCTCCATCTCTATAATTTTGTCGTTTTAAGAACGTTATATAAATAGAACCACATGGTTGCTACATGTAGCAGTGGTTTGTTCCTTTTTATTGCTGCATAGTATTCCATATTATAAATATAGCACTTTGTTTAACCATTCACTGACTGAAGGGCATTTGAGTTGTTGCCAATAAAAAGATACTTGTTTTAAACATAGTTATTCTATAATAACCAAGCTTCTTTCCCAAGAGGAATTTTAAAATGAGGGCTTTATGTTCATTTAAGCCATAGCTTTGCATACATATACAGAGATTTTTTTTCCCCTTCCCACATTGAAATTAAATCCCAAAGCTTCCCTTTCCAGTGGGGGCTAATGCAGCAAGGTAAATTTGCAGTTAGTTAAACTTCCATCTTATACTGTAAGGTGATATTTTGTACCAGTTATGGGACTTCTTTCATGTATAAGATAGGTTAGTAAAGTTAATTGTACAACTACCTCACAAAAATAATTTATATCCATCACTGATCAAACTAAAGTTGGAAGAAATCAAATTATAGTACTTTAAACTCTTAGACAAGACAATATCAAATTATTGTCTTTCAAGAAGAAAGATCAAGAATAAAAACAAATGTAGTTTATTTCCCATGATTAATTTCTTTTGGAGAGGAAGTAGTGTCAAGGAGTTGTAGATGAAAACATTAGTCAAGAAGGCTATAAAAACAGTAATTTGAATATACTATGTGGTCTAATATCTTGAAATAAGGCTTAAAACCTTACAACTTGCCTAGCAGTGAGCTTATAAGTAAATTTTTTTTTAAAGTCACAAATTTACATTTTAGAAGGTACAGAAAGAATAACACCAATCATAAAGTGTAGGCATTCAAATGGGAAAAAAAATTTAAGTTAATAGGCATGTGTGGAGACCAAGAAGGTAAGAAAAGGGAAAATATTAAAGGATAAAACCTGGGAATAAAAAGAAAAACTACTTGAAAATTAGGTAGAGAACTAGCTTTGACCCCAGATTAAATAACATCTCATTTCAACCATCAGGTAATAACTAATTGAATTGAATTCTGGAAAAATACACATGTTCACACTTTTATCAGGAACAAGCTAATTTGCTTAATTATATAACATATACTTATTGAGAAGCAAAGTTAACTTAAAATTTTCTTTGATTTTTGCACATGTCTGTACTATCAGTAAACATTATCAGAATTCAGAGATTAATTGGGAGATTATTTTACCTTTTTTTAAAAAAGGTTACTATTATATGGAGAAGAAACTGACACACTCCTTTCTCTTTAAGATAACTATCTTGTTTAGTTATCTTAAGTTATAAAAAATAAGTTATCACTGTATGCAGGTGTCACTATAAAGACAAGAGTATTGATTCTGTGGTTTGGAGCTGTAAGAACTATTTAACTGCCATTTGCAACCACACCTCTGACACAGACTGCCCAACATATTTACAAAATATCATGAGAGTGAAATTTCCTAAATCAAGTAGCAACAATGTTTATTATTGTAACATTTTCAAGAATGGAAAAAATAAAACATCAACTTTCAGTGCTTCTTTATTTTGAGGAATTAACATTAACTCAAATGGGTATAATCAGCTATTCTAAAGGGCAAGTACAAGAAAATCTCTTTTATTACTTGGCAAAGCATGATAATGCTTACCTTCTGCATAATAACTTGAAAAAGCTTATTTCAATTTCATAAAATTTTCTACTGCGATTGTCATGTAAGTCTCTTGAAGAAGCATCCAACTGTACTGGGTTCAATAAGTTGGGAAGTCTGCCATAACATTATGTCCCTCAGCTCACTAGTCAGCATAAGGTGCAGCTGCCTTGAGCCCTGGCCAGACATTACTGTCAGAAGACTTCATAATAAAATTGTTTTCATGCTAACCTTAAATTTGTCCAACTGTACAAACTCCAAGGACACTGTATGGGATAATCAATTTCTCACATAGCTTTAACTTTGAAAATGGCTAGCTGCAGCCCAGGTGGTGTGGCTCAGTGGTTGAGCATTGACCTATGAACCAGGAGGTCACTATGATTGATTACAGGTCAGGGCACATGCCCAGATTGCGGGCTCAATCCCTAGTGTGGGGCATGCAGGAAGCATCCGATCAATGCGTCTCTCTCATCATTGATGTTTCTCTCTCTCTCTCTCTCCCTCTCCCTTCTTCTCTGAAATCAATAATAAAATATATGCTGTATAAAAGAAAATGGTGAGCTGCAAACTGCCATTTAAGTCACTTTATAATGAAAACCCCCACAGTACTCCTCACTAACAGAACATTTCTGAGGCTGCAACACCTAGTGTGAATGAAAAAAATTTTATTCTCTTAGTATGCATGAAAATAGCAACAGTTAATATTTAATCATAAATACTATGTGTTAGGCACCATGCTACTTTATCTCTAGACTTCACAACTCCATGAGTTAAGATTACCACCCCCATTTTGCAGATGAGGAAACTGAACTGAGGCTCATAGAAGAGTCCCACCGCTAGCAAGAGAATGCAGAAGCCTCCTATATTTTTATCAGCCCTTCTCTGTACATAAGGCACATGAGATCTGAAAGCATCGATTATATAATTTATTAGTTAACCCACAAGTTTTAGAAAATGCGAGGCTGAGCTATGTACGCTGTGCCTACTTCGTGGGGAACTGAGGGGCCTTACCTTTCAGAGTTTATGCATTCCGTTTTTAAAAGTGTAACATATCCAAATTTCTCCCAGGCCCTGACTAGGGATCTATGCCAATTCTGTATCTAGGTGTATTAATTATGGAATATGGAAGATCATTAAACCAGTATAATTTTCTCAAAACACTGAAAATATTGTGTAACATTTAGTCAAAACTCAGATATTTCTTCAGAACCCAAGTTTATGCTGGTAATAAGCCTCAGAAGTAGGCCTAGAATTTTACCACTCATTACAGACATGTCTACGATAAATTATAGAATCCACTGTTCGAAGACATATTTACCCAGGCAAAAAAGCAAGGAGTGAAAAGATGAGTACTCAATGTGTGAGAAGAAGCTATTTGGCCTCAAATATGGCCAAATATGCCAACTTTTGTTAAACTTAGGTGTGTCCACTTACTCTAATCACACCAGAATCCTACTATATTAAATATGACATCGGTCTTACTATTTCAAATATTATACATAGGTGGGCTTCCCGTTTGACTTTATCCTTTCATTACCTAAAAGTTCTTTTAATCAATGACATTTAAGCTAAAAGCAAAGGGTTTCTTCAGAATTACAATTAGGCAAAACCATATATGTATATATATATATCACACACACAATTTTCTTTTCTGTTAGACAATCTTATTAGAAAAAAATCATCTGTTATTATTTACTACGCCTTACTCTTTTACAAAGTACCTCTTCACCTTTTACTTAGTTGACTTGCTATCCCGGGTCAACTAGACACGAGGCATGATAGCCTCAACAATCGAAGTTTCTCTAAGAAAGCAAGGTCAAAGAACAGAGGCACCTTCGCACCCAGGAACATAAAAAAGAGAACGACAAAAAACTTCACACACACCGGGCTTCGGGGGACATCCTATGGCTCAGCCATAACGCGTGTAAATCTGATCCCCGGAGTGCGGGGCACTGACAGTCATTCAACTTTCTTTTCGATCTCCCCATTGTGCTTGTCCTGGCACTACAGGCAAGATGTACCGACACTTCACCAAATGCCTTCTCTGCTGTCTAAACATTCTCGCGGCGCCAGGCCGGGGTCCGCGGCCATGGGGCGGGCCGGGCAGCCGGGGGCAGCGGCGGCGGCGCCAGAGAGAACCACGCGCGGCACCCGTTCCCGGCAGGCCTGCTGCGGCTGGTTCCCGAGCCTCCGGGGCTGCAAGGGCCGCGGTAGCAGCCATGGCAGGGACGAGGGAACCTTTCCCCTGCCTCCTCCGCTAGGCCTCGAGGGGTTTGCTTTTCACATGGCCCCCGGTTGGGGGCGGTGGGCAGCAGGTAGTGGATGCAGCTGCACCCGCAGCGGCGGGCCGGGAGAGCCGGGCTCCCTCGGAACCCGACCTGCTGGTGGGCTGGCATCAGGCACCTCGGCGGGGCCTGGCTGGAGGCCGACGGCTCGGTGGGGAAGGCCACCTTCTCTCTCACACACCACATCTCTCCCCAGCCTGCCTCCTTCTCCGTTAGCGCTACCGGTTGGCCGGCGGGGGAGGGGAGCGAGGCGCGTTATTCCCGGGGAACTGGAAGGGGGAGGGGACGGCATCACTTACCCGCGTTACTGAGGAGGAGGAGGCGGTTGGAGCGCGGCGCGGCGGGGCGGCGGCGGGGCTGGGTGGGTGCAAGTCAGAGTCTTACGAAAGGGAATTAACCCCATCACCAGCCCGGACACCGGCTCCAGCGGCAGCCGCGGCTGGCAGAACCCGCCCCTTCCCACCACGTACTAGCTCCGCCTATTTGTTCTCTTTGAGGGCAGTCGACAAATCATAGGCTGCATACCCTCGGAGTGACATGATGATCATCCAATCACGCCTAGACAAACGGCCTTCCCTCCACCCCTTTATCTCCTCCTGGGCCGCGGGAGAACCGTGCCAAGTCTTCCTCCACCCTCAAGGGACAAGGGACCAATCGGAGATTAGTATCCGCCCTTGAAGGACGCAAAGGGTAACCAATGGAAAAACTAAGAGGACAGCCATTTTGCCCACTTGAAAAAGAGCCACCTTTTCCCACGAGTTGGAGCCTGAGGTGGGGGAGTTGTGGGAGTTTTCCCTGACCTGGAGATATTGGAAAGACAACCATTTTTTCAAGGAGCATTTATAATGCTTTGTAGGAGTAAAATAAAATTTTCATCCTCCATGTGGGGAGATGAGAGGAACGCTGCTTAAAAGCTTGACTCCTCCCCTTAGCGCTAACGGGTTCTAAGCCGAACACCTGGTTTCTCTAAGGAAGGCGGGGTGATTGCCCTTCATGATCTAGAAGAGCGAACTACACTTCCCAACATGCTTTGCTCCCGCTCAATCCTTTTCTCAGTTTACTTCCCTCGGCAGCCTGACGGGAATTGTAGTTTTGGGGAGGGATCCAGGTCGCCTCCTTGACCAATAAGAAGGGACAAACTTTTGAATAATTTGGAGTTTGGGGAGGAGAGCTAGTTGACTTGAGCCTGCAGTGAATCGGTTTCACCGCTGTAACGGAAGAGATAAGGGATAGAAGAGCAAGGTAGAGCAGAGTTTTCTCAAAACACCATAGCTGGTGTCGATTCCTGGTGTTTGAACTGCTACTTTCAGTTTGCCCCTTTGAAGTCACTTCCGCTTTGGGCGGATACAAGCCAAACGTGTGGCGGGAGTTGGAGATTCTTCAGCGAATACACCAGGTGTGGCCGTCTGGGAGTGGGATGGCGGGCAAGTCGGTAGTTTCTTGCGTGAGAAATAGAAAATGGAACGTAATTTAATTGCATTTTAAGAAAGAGTGGGTGAGATGGGGTAGGGGTAGTTCCTAAGTCCATAATGCCTCTCTAAACCCAGCCTTCAATCCCAGAGTCCCATTTTTCTTGTGTTTGGACTTGCTCACTATTGCACGCATTTATTTGTTGTGGGGGCCTCTAATGCCTTTAGCCGCTGTCGGTACGCACGGCTTAATGCCATCAGTTTGACGAAAAAACCGGCTCTGAAGTTCTGAGCTAACTCCTTCCACTTTTACAAACGTCTGAAGACTAGTTCAAAGGAAAAATGTTCCAGAAGGGTTCAGGATTGATCCTAAAAAATGGTGACTTTACCTTGTTGTCGCTGAGTAAAGCATACACGTGGCGACAGGTCCAACTGTAATACACTGATGAATAAAGATATTTATGTACTTTGGAGCCCATAGCCTAATTTTAGCACATTAGGCTCTGGTTTATGCCCCGCTTCGGATGCAAAATTGAGTGTATTTTTTGCTGTTTGACGTTTCCTTTGAGTTACCTTGGGAAATTCATTGAATTAAGAAGACGCAGGAGGAAAGAGAAGATTTTTCCTCCCCAAGACTAAACTCATTTCTCTATCATTTGACTAAGACTTTCTCAGATAAATTCTAAGTTTTCCCCAGGGTCTCATTGAGACTTACTTTTATAAACAATCTTGTAAATATTTATTTAGCACTTATACTGTATTAGGCACTATACCAGCCTTTGGGGATAAAGCAGTGCCAAAAAGACAGGCATTCTTCTTTGTCCAAAAGTAGTGAGGAAGACAAAGGCCAAAGAAAATTAGAGGTAATGTTTTGTTTAATATTTTTAAAAAATTATTTCAGAGAGGAAGGTAGAGGGAGAGCTAGAAACATCCATGATGAGAGAAAATCAGGAGTAGGCTGCCTCCTGCACGCCTCCTACTGGTGATGGAGCCAGACACCCAGGCATGTGTCCTGACCAGGAATCCAACCATGACCTCTTGGTTCATGGGTCTGTGCTCAACCACTGAGCCACATCGGCCAGGCTACTAATTTTTTAATCTCTCTAAATCAAGTTTTCATTAGTCATGTTTTGTGTATTCATTCTGTCACCTCTTTCCATTCTACCTGTGTATTAAAGTAAGCATATTTTCTCCCCTTTTTTTTAACTGAAGCACTAAAAAGTCTTTGTCTAATACTCATAAGTTGTTTATGCACCAACTAGATGGTAAATTTTATAGTTAACTAGAGGCCTGGTGCACAGAAATTTGTGCACTAGGAGGGCGGGGGGGGGGGGGGGGGAGTCCCTCAGTCCAGCCTGTGCCCTCTCGCAGTCTGGGACCCCTCGGGAGATAACGACCCGCTGGCTTAGGCCTGCTCCCAGGTGGCAGAGGGCAGGCCCAATCCCTAGGTGCAACCCCTGGTCGGGCTCAGAGCAGGGCCGACTGGGGAGTTGGGGCACCGCCCCCTGTCATGCACAGAGCAGGGCGGATCGGGAGGTTGCGATGCCACCCTCAGTCACGCTCAGGGTAGGGCCGATTGGGGGGTTGGGGCACCGCCCCCTGTCACACTCAAGGCAGGGTCGATGGGGAGGTGCGGCGGCACCCCCTGTCACACACAGAGCAGGGCCAATCGGGGTTCGGGCGCTGCCCCCTGTCACGCACAGAGCAGGGCCCATCAAGGGGTTGGGGAGCTCCCCCCTGTCACGCACAGAGCAGGGCCAATAGGGGAGTTGGGGCACCGCCCCCTGTCACACACAGAGCAGGGCAGATCAGGGGTTGGGGCGCCGCCACTGTCACACTCATGGCAGGGCCGATGGGGAGGTTATGGCTCTACCACATCACACACAGAGCAGGGCCCGTGGGGGGAGGTGTTGGGGAGCCGCCCTCTATCACCCACAGAGCAGGGCTGATCAGGGGGTTGGGGCGCCACCACTCTCACACTCAGGGCAGGGCTGATGGGGAGGTTATGGCTCTACCCCATCACACACATAGCAGGGCCCATGGAGGAGGGGTTGGGGCGACTCACCCTGTCACACACAGAGCCGCAGGGCGATCAGGGGGTTGGGGAGCTCCTCCCTATCAGGCACAGAGCAGGGCGGATAGGGAGGTTGTGGCCCTGCCCCCTGTCACACACAGAGCCGCAGGGCGATCTGGGGGTTTGGGCGCTGCCCCCTGTCACGCTGATCCCGGTGCCAGGAGGCATATTACCCTTTTACTATATAGGATAGAGGCTTGGTGCATGTGTGCGGCCGGCTGGTTTGCCCTGAAGGGTGTCCTGGATCAGGGTGGGGGTCCCCACTGGGGTGCCTGGCCAGCCTGGGTGAGGGGATGATGGCTGTTTGCAGCTGGTCACACACCCTTCAGGGTGGGGGTCCCCACTGGGGTGCCTGGCCAGTCTGGGTGAGGGGCTGAGGGCTGTTTTCAGGCTGGCGGGTGACTGAAGCTCCCAACTGCTCCTTCTTTTCTTTTTCTTTTTTTTTATTCTGGGCCAGCTTTACCTCTGGCTCCAGCTCTGAGGCCTCTGCTGCTGAACGCAGGTATCTGGTTTGTTTGGGTTCTATAATCGAAAAACTGTATCAACTCCAGCTCTGAGATCCCGGCTGGCTGAAAGCAGGTTTCTGGGGTTTTGTTTAGCTTCTATATTTGTAACAATGTTTCAAACTGCAAGCTGAGAGGCCAGCAGTGGCAGGTGGGGAACGTTGGAGTCCTCTGTCACTGAAGCAAGCAAGCCTCATGTTACCTTCAAGCTGCCTGGCGGCTGTCCGCCATCTTGGCTGGCAGTTAATTTGCATATCGCCCTGATTATCCAATGGGAAGGGTAGCGGATGTATGGCTAATTACCATGTTTCTCTTTTATTAGATAGGATGCTTCTAGAAATAGGGATATAACCATACCTTTCAGCCAAACAGTGTTGTCTCTCTTTTTTTAATGCAGTTGGAATTTTAGTATATTTAGAAGTATAGACTTCTATAGATGATTAGTTCTTGTTTTGTGAGCTCTTCCAGTGTAAATCAAGTTAATAAGTGGTAATGACAGCCAGCATTTTATTGAGAGTTTCCTCTGAGCCGGGAATGATGTTAAAGTGGTTTATGTAAAATGTTCCCTGCAATTCTATAAGTATTGTTACGTGATATTTATAGTTGAAGAAATTGGGACTCAGTGAAGTTCAATAAGACTTGAAGTCCTTGACCAATAAATTTTGGAGCTGAGATTCAAATCCAGGTCTGTCTCATTACTGAGCTCTTGACCACTGCTCATCCTGCCTCTCAAATAATTATTAATCTCCCAATATATGCCAGATACATAATGAGAGAAATGTAAAATTCCACCCCAGCATTCTGGAACCAATGGTGGCAGTCCCTTCTTCTTGTGAACTATCCTTTGCCACTCATAAAATACATATTCATTGTACTTAAAAACAAAGGAAAATAAAGGTAATCTGTGATCTTAGTACCCAGAGATATCACTGTTATATTTTGGTGAATATCCTTACAGATATCTCCCTCTTATAGGTGCAGACATGTATGTATGGTATCATACTACTTTGCTATTTTGTAAAAAAAATTTTTTTAAAACTTTGTAAGAGTTTATTTGAGCCAAACTGACAACATATGCTAGAAAGCAAGATCTCAAATGCTGACCTGTAAACTTTTTTTTAACTTACAATAGGCTGTGGATATGACTGAATAAATATTGATATTATAATTTTTTATGGCTATCTGGTATTTCACTGTATGTTTCTAATATGATCAGTTCCCAGGTAATGGATATTGATATTTTTATTGATTTTTTTTTCATTCTAAAAAAAACATAAAATTTACCATCTTAACCATGTTATATTGTTACAGATGTCCCCCCTTCCCCCTAACCTCCACCTCCACTTTGCCCCACCAACTCTGCTCTCCCCAGTGTATATAATACAGTTGTGTTAAGTGTATGCACCTGTCAGGCAACAGATTTCTGGAACTTTTTCATCTTACAAAACTGAAACTCTGCTCATTGAACAACAACTCCCCTTTTACCCTCCTACAGCTCCTGGCAACCACTATTCTACTTTGATTCTAAGAGTTTGACTACTTTAGATACCTCATATAAATGGAATCATGCCCTAACCGATTTGCTCAGTGGATAGAGCATCGGCCTGTGGACTCAAGGGTCCCAGGTTCGATTCCGGTCAAGGGCATGTACCTTGGCTTTGGGCCCATCCCCAGTAGGGGGCGTGCAGGAGGCAGCTGATTAATGTTTCTCACTCATCGATGTTTCTCTCTATCCCTCTCCTTTCCTCTCTGTAAAAAATCAATAAAATATATATTAAAATTTTTTTTTTTTAACATATTTCATTGATTTCTCACAGAGAGGAAGGGAGAGGGATAGAGAGCCAGAAACATCCATGAGAGAGAAACATGGATCAGCTGCCTCCTGCACACCCCCCACCGGGGATGTGCCCGCAACCAAGGCACATGCCCTTGACCAGAATCGAACCCGGGACCCTCGAGTCCGCAGGCCGAAGCCCCATCCACCGAGCCAAACCGGTTCTGGCTATTAAAATTTTTTTTAAAAAAATATAAATAAATAGGTAAATGGAATCATGCAGTATTTGTCCTGTAACTGTCTTATTTTACATAGTATCATGTACTCAAGGTTCATCCATGTTGTAAAATATGACAGAATTTTTTTTAAGACTGAATAATAGTTCATTGTATTTTATTTATCCATTCATCTGCCAATGGACATTTAGATTTTTTCCACCACTTGTTATTATGAGTAACTAGAGGCCTGGTGCATAAAAATTTGTGCACTTCGGGGGGGGGGGTGGGATTCCCTCAGCACAGCCTGCACCCTCTAGTAGTCTGGGAGCCCTTGGGGGATGTCCACCTGCTGGCTTAGGCCCACTTCCCGGAGATTGGGCCTAAGCTGGCAGTCAGATATCCCTCTGGCAGCCCAGGAGCCCTTAGGGGATGTCTGTCTAATGGCTTAGGCCCGGGCCTAAGCCATAAGTTGGAAATCCTTAGGGCTGGCCACAGAGGCGGGAGAGGCTCCTGTCACCGCCGCTGCGCTGGCCAGCCATGTGGTGGCTTCTGGCTGAGCAGCGCCCCCCCTGTGGAAGCGCACTGACAACCAGGGGGCAACTCCTGCATTGAGCGTCTGTCTCCTGGTGGTCAGTGCACGTCATAGCAACCAGTCATTTCTGGTAGTTCTGCTGGTAGGGTCAATTTGCATATTTTCCTTTTATTATATAGGAGAATTCAGTGAGCATGGATGTGCAAATATCTCTTTAAGATTATTAATTCTGCCCTAACTGTTTTGGCTCAATGGATAGAGCATTGGCCTGCGGACTGAAAGATCCCAGGTTTGATTCCGGTCTAGGGCATGTACCTTGGTTGCGGGCACATCCCCAGTAGGAGGTGTGCAGGATGCAGCTGATTGATGTTTCTCTCTCATCGATGTTTCTAACTCTCTCTCTTCCTTCCTCTCTGTAAAAAATCAATAAAATATATATATATTTTTAAAAGATTATTAATTCTTTTGGATATATAATACCCAAAATTTGGATTCTTGGGTCATTTAGTAACTTTTAAAAGTAATACTGTTGTCATCTCCATGTTAGTATGCTTATCCAACTATTCCTTAAATACAACTTTTTAGAAATAGGATTACTTAGTCGTAAATACTCCAATTCCTAAATTACTCTTTTCAAAAGTTTGTGCCCATTTTTTTTCCTATTTACAGTGTTTGAGAGCACCCATTTCCTGCCGGGGTCCTGCCCCAGCAGGTCCAGGGGTCCCCAAAGGCGTGGACGGAGTCGGTGAAGAAGGAAGGACACGGAGACAGTGTTCAGTTGATCAGCAGCCTAGCCAGGATCTCCAGCCAGGATCTGGTCTGGATCTCCAGAGAAGTTCTGCTTAGGATCTCCAGCCAGGTTCTGTGTCCATGTCCAGACAGGTTCTGTGTCCATGTTCTCTTGCTAGGTTCTCCAGGTTCTCCAGCCAGGTTCTGTAGCCATGTTCCCTCGCTAGGTTCTCCAGCCAGGTTCTGTCCAGGTTCTCCAGCCAGGTTCAGTCACCAGGTTCTAGTCAGGTTCTTTTGCCAATTTCTGTAGTCAGGTTCAGTCCAGGATCTTTTGCCATGTTCTCTCCAGCGAAGTTCTTCTGTCTCTAGATTCTGTGTAGGTTCTGTGTCTAGGTTCTGAGTTCTAAGTTCTGTGTCTTGCTGTCTTGTTGCATCTGTATTTATACCAGTTGATTCCAATCCTATCAATCTCTATTACAAAGGTTAGGGCGTTTCTTATCTTCATTCCAGGGAGTAAAGATTATGTAGCTTAAGCACGATTGTTCGTAGTTAAAGTGATTAATTACCCGCCTGGCACTTAGTTAAGAGGTTTTATTCCCTCCCTAACTTCAGGGGAAAATCCCTACCTGGGGAAACAACCTTTCTCAGAGAGGAGACCTTGGTTAAAACACATAGTGCCAAGAAGGTGAGCAAACATATTAAGAACAATATGCCATATATGCCAGGTCCCTTGAAACAGCAAGGATGGACCGGCTCCCGGCACATTTCCCATCTTTTATACTATGAATCAGATTGTAAAAAGTGATCTCTCATTAATTCAATTTATATTTAATGGAATTCTGTTGATTCTAAGCATCTTTTATGTCTATGTTGTCCTTTATTG
The DNA here is from genome assembly GCF_014108235.1 of Myotis myotis. Lineage (NCBI taxonomy): Eukaryota > Metazoa > Chordata > Mammalia > Chiroptera > Vespertilionidae > Myotis > Myotis myotis. The sequence continues at coordinate 76,853,017 of NW_023416390.1, forward strand.
TTTAATCAAATTTTCATTTGTTTTTACAATTAATTTTGCAATTTACATATACTTGGGTTTTTTTTGGACTCTGTTCTCTTTCATTGTTCTGTCTTTTTTTTTTTTTTTTTCTTACTTGTACCTCCTCTTAATTTTGGTAACTTGGTTTGATAGCTAGTAGGAAAAGTGTGCTTCCACTCTTCTTTTTTAGATATTTCTTGTCATTCTCATGGTTTATTAGATGGATTTTTGGTTTCATTTTTCAAATTAAAAATAAATCTCTGTACTTTTGTATTTTAACAAAATACAAGCTTGACATTTATATAGATATTGAAACTACATAAAGGAAGGAAAGTATTTCAATTAGTGTTAGCAATCAGAATTTTTCATAGGTACCATCAAGGCTCAATGGGGCATTCTGTGCTCTGTTAAAACATGTTTTTATTACAGAGTTGGATCAAAATGGTTGCAGTTTAAGAGCACATCTAACTTTTTAAATTATATAATCGCTTTTTATACAGCAGCTTGCATGTGATAGGTGGCTTCTGGAAGAACCTGATAACTTCTTTGAATGATTATCTCAATTTATAACTATTTATCATACTGTGCTTTACAGCCTTCTTTAAGTACTTCAAATTCAACATATCTCCTAAATCTGTTCCTCTTTTATCTCACTTGTTTATTTGGTCAAAAAATATTTATTGAGCTTCTACCAAAAGAGATACTAAGGGTCAAAAGGAGGGTCTCCAGGTTGCCTAGGTTTGATTCTTGGTTCTGCCAGTTACTTTTTGGTTGACCTTGGGCAGAATAGATAACTATGTGTACCTTAGTTTTTTCCTGTAAAATTGAGATAATAGAGTACCTATGTCACAGGCTGTGTGAGGATTAAATGACTTAATATATGTAAAACACATAAAGTAGTTCCTGGTACATAGTAAATGTGTGCTGGGCATTGTTAATATAATTTTATTGACCTGGCTGATGCTAGAGTACTGAAGTAAAACAACAATAAACAAGACAGTTGATGGTTCTTGACTTTATGAAAGCATTCTAATAGGAGAGTGAGACAGTTTTCTAGCAAACAGATTTTTAAAAATTGCCAGTTATAATAAGTGCTTTGAGGAAATCCTAAAGGCTAATATGCAAATTGACAGAACGGTGGAATGACCAGTCTCTATGACACGCACTGACCACCAGGGGGCAAATGCTCAATGCAGGAGCTGCCACCTGCTGGTCAGTGTGCTCCCACAGGGGGTGCGCCGTTGAGCCAGAAGCTGCAGTGGCCGTGGTGGGAGCCTCTCCTGCCTCTGCAGCAGCGCTAAGGATGTCTGACATCCCCTGAGGGCTCCCAGACTGTGAGCGGGCACAGGCTGGGCTGAGGGAGAACGCCCCCCCCCCGCCCCCCCTGCACAATTTTCGTGCACTGGGCCTCTAGTCAACTGATATTAAAGAAAATATCAGGGTGCCCAGTTGGGAGATATTGCAGTATTCCAGTTGAGCAGTGATGCCTTGGGATAAGTGATGGCAATGGAACTGGAAATAAATGAATTTATTTGAGATATATTTGGGGAATAATCAATAATAATTGGATTTAATATGGTGGTTAAGGGAGAGGAAGAAATCAAGAATGAACCAAGGTTGCTGGTCTGAGTAGCTTGCTTGATTGTATTATTACTGAGAGATTGGGCAGGAAGCACACAAATTTGGTGGAGAAATCAAGATATTGTTTTTGGACATTTAGGCTAGAAATATTTATAAGATACCAAAAATGTCAGGTAGGTAATTAAATATAGGAGTCTGAAGCTAAGAGATTATGAATTATATTAACTGGACTATTTGTGGTAGCCGTCTAAAGGTTGTCCCTGTCTCCAGATCCATTCTTCCAGATTTGATAAGATAATGTTTGTAAAATAGTGGCCTGATTAAACTGCAAGAATAGCTCTCAATTTCTTGCAGAATACAGCTCAGTTTTAGCATTGCATATGAAACCCTCCCTGATCTGGCCTATTTTTGCTTCTTTACCACTTATCACAAGCATCTTATTTCTTAGCTATGTTACACTGCTAAGGATTTTCTGAAATTTTATGTTTTTGCAAATATGGCTTCTTTCTCTCTAGAACATTTAAAAAAATTAAATATTGATTTCAGAGAGGAAGGGAGAGAGAGAGACATAGAAACATCAATGATGAGAGAGAATCATCGACCAGCTGCCTCCTGCATGACCTTGACTGGGGGTTGAGTCTGCAACCCAGGCATGTGCCCTGACCGGGAATTGAACTGTGGACCTCCTGGTTCATAGGTCGATGCTCAACCACTGAACCACACCAGCCGGGCAATATTTTATCTTGATTCTCCATCTGCAAATTCTACTCTTCCTGTAGCTTCAATTTAAGAGTACATCAAATATTTAAACAAGCTGTACTATGTGCTAGCATTTTTTTCTGCTAAACGAAGCCTTCTTTGATTGTTTGCTATGTTACACAGAGTCAACATTGCTACTTATGTGTGCTATTTTTAAAAGGCGAAAGATTTATGCGATCTGAAGAGAAACCAGAGTATTGTGTGTGCTATTTTTAATATACCCTTTCATAGCGCTTATTACATTATGTTGCAGTTATTTGTTAATAATTCTTATTTTTGTCCTAGAGTGGGCTGGGAGGTGAGGATACAATGACATAAATTTATCTTTGTATATCTGGTACCTGCCGCAATGTGGTACATATTAGCCACTCAATAATTATTTGTTGAATGAGTGATTTTAAGAGGCAGTATTGCATAATGGGAAAAAAAGATCAGACTTTTAAATTAGGCCAATCTAAGTTCCAGGGTAAATATCACCAATATTTTTTTTGTCCCTAACATGAGAATAATAATATTTATTTTTTGAGTGTTTTTGAGAATTACAGATTTTCTAAAATTACCTAGCGTAGTAGTAGGAGGCATATCCCCTACCCGGGAATGAAACCTACAAGCTGGTCATATGTCCTAACCAGGATTTGAACCAGCTACCTTTTAGTGCATAGGACAATGCCGGCCCCGCTCCCCACCGATCACCAGTGCCGTTTGCCTCCCTCTCAGGGGCGAGGGGAGCAGGGGTGGGGGGTGGTGGGGGGGGCAGACTCTCAATGCAGACACTCCTGTGTTGAGTGGTCTGCCCCCTGGTGGTCAGTGAACATCATAGTGACCGGTCGTTCCGCGAGTCATTCCACCATTCGGTCTACTTACATATTAGGGTTTTATTATATAGGACTAGAGGCCCGGCGCACAAAAATTTGTGCACTCTAGGGGGGAGTCCCTCAGCCCGGCCTGTGCCCTCTCGCAGGGACCCCTCGGGGGATGACCACCTGCTGGCTTAGGCCCGCTCCCTGGGGTATTGGGCCTAAGCTGGCAGTCAGACATCCCTCTGGCAGCCCGAGAGGCCTCGGGGGATGCCCACTTGTCAGCGGGGAGCAGGCCTAAGCTGCAGTCTGACATCCTTAGCGCTGCTGAGGAGGCGGGAGAGGCTCCCACCTCCACCACTGTCTTGTGGCTGAGCATAGCTCCCCCTGTGGGAGCGCACTGACCACCAGGGGGAAGCTCCTGCGTTGAGCGTCTGCCCCTGGTGGTCAGTGTGTGTCATAGTGACCAGTCATTCCCAGTCCTTCTGCTGTTAGGGTCAGTTTGCATATTACCCTTTTATTATATAGGATAGAGGCCTGGTGCACAGGTGGGGCCGGCTGGTTTTCCCTGAAGGGTACCCCAGATTAGGGTGGGGTTCCCCACTGGGGTGCCTGGCCAGTCCGGGTGAGGGGATGAGGGCTATTTTCAGGCTGCCAAGTCCCCCCTCCCCCCCCCCCACCGACAGAAGCTCCCAGCCTCTCCTTTATTTCCTTTCTTTTTTTGAATTCTGGGATTTATTTACCTTCTATAATTGAAACTTTGTAGCCTAGAGAGGAGCTCAGAGCCGGCTGGCCAGGGCAGGGTGGTAGGGAAAGCCTCCTGCTCGCTCCAGCTCCATGGCCATGGCCAGGTGAAAGCAGGTATCTCAGGTTCATTTACCTTGTATAATTGAAACTTTGTTCCTTTAAGTGGAGCTCAGAGCCGGCCCTGGCAGGTGGGAATTTGGCTTCCTCCATCATTGGGGCAACCAAGCCTACTGCTTGCTCCAGCTCCATGGCTGCCGGCTGCCATCTTGGTTGGGTTAATTTGCATATAGTCGTTTTGATTGGCTGGTGGGTGTGGCTTAAGGCATAGCAAGGGTATGGTCAATTTGCATGTTTGTCTTTTATTAGTGTAGATAAGTTTTCTATAGGTTGTTTTTATTCTATATAAATGATTCTGTTATGTCATCTGTTAATTATATCCACCTTTTCATTCTCCTTTTCCGTTTGCCTTACTCAACAGATCTGATTCCATTTTTAAATAAAATATGAGGTAGTAGACATTTTTTGTATTGTCTGACCTTGCATGGAAAGCTTTCAACAGTTTAAGTATGATGATGGGTGGGGCAGGGGGTTGGTAAAAATCTTTCATCATATGAAGGAAATTTTCTATTTTTTCTGCGTCAGAGAGCTTTTGCTGTGAATGGATTTTGAACTTTATCCAATGTCCCTCGCCCCAGTCCAATGACCATGCACATTACTTTGTTATTGTTGAGAATTACATTGATTGAGTTTTTCCACAATATATTTCTTAACAGTGTAATTGAGATATAATTCATATAACATAGAATTTAATCATTTTACAATTTTGTGGGTTTTGATATACTCAGAGTTGTGGGATCATCAGCATGATCTAATTTTAGAAATTTTTCATCACTCTAAAAAGTAACCCAGTATTCATTAGCAGTTGCTCTCTATTCTCCACTGCCCTACTCTCCTCCATCCACCATTCTATTAAAACAGTTTTTTTTTACAAAAGTGGTTTTAGCCCTAGCCGGTTTGGCTCACTGGATAGAGTGTCAGCCTGGGAACTGAAGGGTCCCGGGTTCGATTCCGGTCAAGGGCATGCACCTTGGTTGCAGGCACATCCCCAGTGGGGGGCGTGCAGGAGGCAGCTGGTCAATGCTTCTCTCTCATCGATGTTTCTAGCTCTCTATCCCTCTCCCTTTCTCTCTGTAAAAAATCAAAAAAATATATATTTTTTAAAAACTGTTTCCCTTGAATATATAAAAAGAATTAACTCCTAAAGCTTAAAAAAAGGTGGCTTTACTTTCATTGTTTATCTTTATAAATACAGTGACTAATTCAGTCTTTATAGAATAAATCATATAAGTTGTAATGTGACCTCAATGTAGTAGACTTTTTTTTTCTTGGAGTTTTTGTTAGAATTTTTTACATTGTAGAAAGAAGCAAAGATAATAGACTATATAATGTGTTTTGAAAATTTTGTTTTTAGCTTTTGGCCAGTTTTTCCACACTAGAGCCTGGCACCCCTCATACCCTTGACCCTGAGAAGTGCTTCTTAGCTGCTATTACTTATAGAAAGTGGGCATGGCTCTTTCTGCTGTTGCCACTCTTGCCAGAATGTGTTTCACTTAATCCCTGCTCCTTTGAGTTTTGACCTTCTGGATTAAAGTCTAGAATGCGTCTATCTGATTAGAAAACCTAATAGCTATAAGGCAGTCTGGGAATGCAAGAATCTGGTATTGCCAGGTTTTTTATTGGGAGGTGATATCTGATTCCCATTCAGATTTGAAATGTGAGGACATTTCTAAACATAGCAGGGGACCCAGATGTTGAGTGGCCCCATTACTATCTCATGTCTACTCCCAAATAACACACATCCAGCTTTGTTCTTTGTTCTTCAGATGTATTTATTTCCAAACCTATTTGGCATTTGCATTTCATATTTTATAGCCTTTTCTAACTTTTTATATTTCTAAAAGATCTATTAATTTTTGTTTTCCTGAATCCATTTCTTTCCTTAGTCTTTAATATCTCAGTAACTTGCATGATCTCATTGCTGTAAATGTACATCTTGATTTCCCATTACCCTCATTTTCCACAGGTACTCCATCAGCAAGTCACGTTTGCTTTATTTCAGATACATTCCCCAATCTCTCCAGTTCCATTGTTAACCTAGTAAGACTTGAAAAGCATCTTGATGATTCTGTGCTTTACCCATCTTGCATCACCATTTCTGTTCACTCCAATTTTACTTTTACTTTCTAGTAGAAACATTATGACAGCGTCATAGGCATGATCAAATGTCCCTAGTGGCATCCAATGGGGCAAGCTCCAGCCTCTCCAATAATGGTTTATTCTAATCAGAAGGTTTCTCACCAACATTATATATCAATCCATATGTCCTTAATATTCAGGTAAGTCTATTGCTACTGTGTGGAAACTGAATAGAGGGCATAACAGACTAAAATGAAGTGAATCACAAAACTGTCCAGAATATTATCAGAGCACTTAACAGGCCATATTGTAAAACCTCTTTACCTGTTTGTCTTTCTCATCAAAGTAAACTCCTTGAAAGTAGAGGCTGCATCATTTCAAGAGAATCAGCAATTCCTAATGAGTGCCTGGCACTCTGCAGAGATCTTTTCAATAAATAAAGTAATTAATGCTATTATCTTATCATATGTAATATTATATATATATATTTAAATGTAAGAAATTGGTTTGAAAGTTATAAAAAGAGTAATTTTGTAGGAGTAACAAAATAAGATGCTTCCTCAAAGTGAAATTGAAAGCAATGTTTCTGGTGAGCGAGTATGTATTTATATGCAATGTAAATACAGTGTTCTCACAAATATTTGAGGGTGTAATATGCCAGTATTTGTGAAGAGCAGCTTTGAGAATCATTTCTTCCTTCAGATTCTTTAGTAGAGCTCTCCTTAATTAACCTGGTTATTGTTCCCATTCCATTTCAGAAGTGCATTCTCTGTCTCTCCAACACAGGAGCTATCACAATGCCCTGAATAGTTCCCAGCTTGGCCACTCTGCTTTGGCAACACTGTCTCCTACAAGAAGTGAGGATTTAGGTAGAGATAATTCAGTCCAACAGCACAAGAGTGGATGTGCCCTTGACCTTAATCGAACCCAGGACCCTTCAGTTCGCAGGCCTACACTCGATCTACTGAGCCAAACGAGCTGGGGAATGACTTACAATTTTAATAGATAATTTTTAACTTTACTATGGTGTGGAAACCATACTCCAAATTTTGAATTCTAACCTTTTCCTGGGCTGGCAGTCTGTGGTATGATACTATGTGGTGATGCATGCGATTAGAAGGGCAAACAATTGATACTATAGCTTGTAGTATTCAATGCATTTTTACTATAACTTTTTTAAACTTGATTTGTAATCCTATTATAAGTCAGGAAGTGTGTGTGTGTGTGTGTGTGTGTCTATATTTATATTCTTACGAGAGTTTCTTGTACAAATGTTTTCAAACAGTTTTGTCTGATTTTTCTGGATGGTAAATATATAGGCCATATAAATGAATAACAAGGAAGAATTATTGAGTTCTGGGTAAAGCATTGGGCACAGCCTGTGGGCAAGTGGGACTCTTTCTTAGAGAGAAGCCAAGTTCATCAGGCTGGTGTTCCTCAGTGGTAGAGCATCTACCCATGAACTAGGATGTCATGGTTTGATTCCTGATCAGGGCACATGCCTGGGTGAGGGCTTGATCCCTAGTGTGGGGTGTGTAGGAAGCAGCAAATGGAAGATTCTCTCTCATCATTGATGTTTCTATCTGGCTCTACTTCTCTCTTCCTTTCTCTGAAATCAATAAAATAAAGAGAGAGAGAAGCCAAGTCCTTCTAGCATATCAACATTTAGTTGGTAAAGAAATGAGAGGCTTTTTTGAAAGCATTTCATGAAGGAGATCATACTGTGAAAAAATACATGGTATGCCATAAAGCAGTGGAACAAATAATGAATCTTACCTCATAATAGAAAAACATGGTAATTGACCATACCTTCACTACGCCTCCCATTGGCTAATCAGCAAGATAGGCAAATTAACTGCCAACAAAGATGGCGGCTGGCAGCCCCAGAGCTGGAGCGAGCAGGAGGCTTGCTTGCTCCAGTGATGGAGGACGCCAAGGTTCCCCGCCTGCTGCAGCCTGCTCTAAGCTACACTCAAAGAAACACAGTTTCAATTACAGAAGGTAACTAAACCCCAGACACCTGCTTCCAGGTGCCATTGCCACAAAGGTGGAGCGAATAAAAAAACAACAACAACAAAAGGAAAGGCTGGGAGCTTCAGTCGCCAGGGGGCTTGGTCAGTCTGGAAACAGCCATCAGCCCCTCACCCAGGCTGGCCAGGAACCCCAGTGGGGACCCCCACCCTGAAGGGGGTTTGTGCAGCCTGAAAACAGCCATCAACCCCTCACCAAGGCTTGCCAGGCACTCCAGTGGGGCCCCCACCCTGAAGGGGGTTTGGGCAGCCTGAAAATAGCCATGAGCCCCTCACCAAGGCTGGCCAGGCACCCCAGTGGGGACCCACACCCTGAAGGGGTTTTGGGCAGCCTGAAAACAGCCATCAGCCCCTCACCAAGGCTGGCCAGGCACCCCAGCAGGACCCCCGCCCTGATCCAGGAACCCTTCAGGGCAAACCATTGGCCCCGTCCCGTGCACCAGGTCTCAATTTGTGTAATATAAGGGTAATATGCAAATTGACCTTAACAGCAGAAAGACTGGGAATGACTGGTCACTATGACACACACTGACCACCAGGGGGCAGACGCTCAATGCAGGAGCTTCCCCTGGTGGTCAGTGTGCTCCCAGAGGGGGAGATCTGCTCAGCCACAAGCCAGGCTGATGACTGCCAGTACAGTGGGGGTGGTGGGAGCCACTCCCTCCTCCTCAGCAGCACTAACGATGTCCGACTGCAGCTTAGGCCTGCTCCCTGCTGGCAAGTGGACATCCCCTGAGGGCTGCCGGGCAGCCAGAGGGATGTCTGACTGCCAGCTTGGGCCCGGACCCCCAGGGAGCGGGCCTAAGCCAGCAGGTGGACATCCTCCGACGGGTCCCAGACTGCAAGAGGCCATAGGCTGGGCTGAGGGACACCCCCGAGTGCACAAATTTTTGTGCACCGGGCCTGTAGTGTTTTATAATTGACTAGAGGCTCGGTGCACAAAAATTTGTGCACTGGCGGGGGGGAGGTGTCCCTCAGCCCCACTTGTGCCCTCTCACAGTCTGGGACCCCTCGGGAGATAATAACCTGCTGGCTTAGTCCCGTTACCAGGTGGCAGAGGCAGGCCCAATCCCTAGGTGCAGCCCCTGGTCAGGCTCTGAGCAGAGCCGATTGGGGAGTTGGGGCGCCACCCCCTGTAATGCACAGAGCAGGGCGGATTGGGAGGTTGCGATGCCACCCCCAGTCACGCTCAGGGTAGGGCCGATTGGGGGTTTGGGGCGACGCCCCCTGTCACACTCAAGGCAGGATTGATGGGGAGGTTGCGGCGCCACCCCCTGTCATGCACAGAACAGGGCCGATCAGGGGGTTGGGGAGCTGCCCCCTGTAACACACAGAGCAGGGCCCATCAGGGGGTTGGGGAGCTCCCCCCTGTCACACACAGAGCAGGGACGATCAGGGGGTTGGGGCGCACCCCCTGTCACCCACAGAGCGGGGCCGATCAGGGGGTTTGGGCACTCCCCCCTGTCACACTCAGGGCAGGGCCAATGGGGAGGTTGAGGCTCCACCCCATCATACACAGAGCCGGCCCATGGGGGTGGGGTGGGGCGCTGCACCCTGTCAAACAAAGAGCAGGGCCAATCAGGGGGTTGTGGAGCTCCCTCCTATCAGGCACAGAACAGGGCCGATCACGGGGTTGGGGCGCCTTCCCCTGTCATGAACAGAGCAGGGCGGATAGGGAGGTTATGGCCCCGCCCCGTCACACACACAACCGCAGGGCAATCAGGGGGTTTGGGCGCTGCCCCGTCATGCTGCTCCAGGGGCCAGGAGGCCTTGCAGCTCCACTGATCCCGGTGCTGGGAGGCCTCGCGGCTTCGCTTGCCACCGGGACAGTGAGGCCTCGCTGCTCAGCTGATCCCGGTGCTAGGAGGCCTCACTGCTCCACTTATCCCGGGGCGTGAGGACTCGCGGTTCCACTGATCCCGGGTTTGGGAGGCATATTACCCTTTTACTATATAGGATAGACGCCTGGTGCACGGGTGGGGGCCGGCTGGTTTGCCCTGAAGGGTGTCCTGGATCAGGGTGGGGGTCTCGCTTGGGTGCCTGTCCAGCCTGGATGAGGGGATGATGGCTGTTTGCAGCTGGTCACACCCCCTTCAGTGTGGGGGTGCCCACTGGGGCTCCTGGCCAGCCTGAATGAGGGGATGATGGCTGTTTGAAGCTTGTCACATCCCCTTCAGGGTGGGGGTCCCCACTGGGGTGCCTGGCCAGTCTGGGTGAGCAGCTGAGGGCTGTTTTCAGGCTGGCGGGTGACTGAGGCTCCCAACCTCTCCTTTTTTTCTTTTCTTTTTTTTTTTCCCTGGGATTTATTTACCTTCAATGGCTGTCACTGGAGTTGAGCACCGGCTTTAGCTCTGAGGCTTGGATCCAGCTCTGAGGCCTTAGCTGCTGAAAGCAGGTATCTGGTTTGTTTGGGTTCTATAATTGAAACACTGTTGCAACTCCAGCTCGGGCTGCCTGGCTAAAAGCATGGGGATTGTTTAGCTTCTATAATTGCAACATTGTTTCTTAGACTGCAGCTCAGAGACCAGCAGCGGCAGGCGGGGAACCTTGGCTTCCTCCATCACTGGAGCAAGCAAGCCTCCTGTTCGCTTCAGCTGCCTGGCTGCCGGCCACCATCTTGGTTGGCAGTTAATTTACATATCGCCTTGATTAGCCAATGGGAAGCATGTCGGAGGTATGGTTAATTACCATGTTTGTCTATTATTAGATAGAATGATACATTTAAATCTATCGTGAAAAATTTGAATGATATTTAGGAACAATCTGTGTGATGTATAGTTCTTAAGAAGTCACTTTCAGTTACTATTCATTTAGAAAGTTAAGAGTCTGCAATCAGAAATCTAATGTTATTTTGAAAATCTTGGATCTTTACTATTTATTTGTCAGGTCATAACATATCAAAATGTATTATTCACTTTTCTTCCTACTCATTGCACAAGCATTTCATAGAGATTGCTGAATGCAGAGGTGCTCTCAAGGAGCACAGACCAACAAGCAGGCAAACCACCAGAATAATGCATCAAGTGCAGATCTATGTACTAATGTTCTTAAAGCACAGATGGAGTATGCAAGAAAAAAATCCCAGGAATCTTCACTGAGGAGGTCTTATTTGAGTTGTCTTTTAGGATGAAAATAAGTTTGTCTGGCAGGCCAGAGGATGTGGGGAGTAGTATCTGCTTTAGTCACTCTTGACTGAGTTTGCTCTGCCACTAGGAAATATATCATATATAGCAATAATGAGACAAATAAAAGGGATCAATTCATAATTTGTGTTAAACCCTTCCAATAAGTTACAGAATGTAGTTCATAAACCAAGTTATGAGTCAAATTGTAGCTTCTCAGTATGTCAATATATTCTCAATTTGTGAAATTCAGTTGTTCACTTCTCATTGTTCATATAGATGTAGCTCTTTATAATAGTCATTGAAAAAACTTTGAGTTATAGATCTATATGTTTTAAACAAGAAAATAAGTTTTCAGTTGTAGACTTCTCTGCATGAGTAATATAAATATTCCACCACATTCTGAAATGGTTTATTCTTTGGGAAAATGTTGCAGTTTGATTTTTTTATTTCCATAAGACTTTTTAATAAAAAGAATTGCATAGTAAAATGCAAGTGAGACATTTTAATAATTCTTTTTAATTAATTGCCAGCATTGTTCTTTTTCAATTTTTAATCTTTAATTTCTTTATTGGTTAAGGTATTACATATGTGTTCTCATCCCCCCTTAACCCTCACTCTCCCCCCACCCCCAACTCATGCTCTCATCCCCCTGTTGTCTGTGTCCATTGGGTGGGCTTATATGCATGCATACAAGTCCTTTGGTTGATCTCTCCCCCTTACCCCCACCCTCCCCTACCTTCCCTGTGAGGTTTGACAGTCTGATTGCTGCTTCTCTCTCTCTGGATCTGTCCCTGTTCATCAGTCTATGTTGTTCACTATATTCCACAAAGGACTGAGATCATGTGGTATCTTCAAGAGAAAACTTTCAAAACATTACTATACTATGAATAAGTAAAAATTATACAATATAAAATTACTATGAATTTAAAACAAAGGCACAACTCAATAATAAGGGAAAATGTTTTTAGAGTGCACTGAATTTTTAACCTGTAAAAAGTGAAAGCTATCCTTATACAAAACATAATTTTAGATACTTTAATCATTCTTGGGTAGACACTGTAGAAAGTGCTAGACCTTTTAAAAAGTATTTTATAGTGTACTTAGTATTAGGTATACTGGAATGAGGCAGAAAATGATGGCAAGCATAGAGAGGATTTTGAATCTCAACAGGATATATATACATCATTTTTTCTTTTTTAAGAAAATGGGGGAAATAACAGTATAATATATACAAATAATACTTATTAGACATCATATAAAAAATAAGAATAGTAAATACCAACAATGGAATTGGTAGCATGTAAGAAATTTTATTTGCTTTGCCCATTTAACAAAATTCCTGTTGTAACAGATCAATATATATTACTTTGCAATTACATTCTAGGCTCCAGTACATGCTATCTTAACAAAGAACACTTTCATAGAAATGTTAGGGCTGAGTAGAAGGGAAGGGTATTGCAGTTTTTATTCTAAAAATTCTAAAATGTTTATAAAGTCTTTTGCATCACGCATAGATTCATGAATGGCATATGTAGGGGGTATAGTAAGTTGGATAGAGGGTAAGGCAGTATCTGGGATGTGTGGTCTGCCTTGTTCTTCCTCAGGGAAGTGCTATGTGGTATTAAAAGGGGCCGTCTGCTCATATTGCTGGGATGGTTGTAGAGATGGAGGTGGTAGAGGTGCATAAAAATGGTGGCTCTAGATCTGCAAATGCACTTTCCTAATTAATCAAGGACATAGTATACGTACTGACTACCAATATATCCCTTACTGTTTCAATATAAAGTCAGAGGAATATAATGTGTTCCTCCTTTCTAGGTTATGTCATTTCAGCTATTAAAATGGAAGAAGTTCTTCTGTTGAAGCCAACTTGCATTAATTAAAGAACTTTATGTTCCAAACTATAGGAAATGGCTTAGGCTAATTGAGGAAAAAAATCAAGAACTTAACTGAACTTAGTAAAGGAAGGCTAATGACTTAGTCACAGTTTAAACAGCCCAGTATTTCAACGGAGAGGAATTGAAGCAAGCCAAGCAGTGGAAAAACCTTCATTTGAGTTGCAGACAAAGGATAACTCACCACTACCACCATCTCCAATCTCTCACTCTCCTGTTTTATTCTTCCAAGTTATCAGTACAGATTGGTCATGGATAGTTGTTTACTCGGGATAACTAGGTCGGATGATGACAGGAAGGTAGAGAAGTAATGACTTTACTTAACTAGTCTGACTTGAGTACATATTTGGCAGAAAACAGAGCCTTTTTTCAAAGGAAGAAGTAAAAAATACTCAGATAAAAACAACAGCAACTGTAATCCATCTCTTAGCTTCTGTGTACTTGTGGACGCACGGGTGCACATGTAGTTCTTTTACATGTGTTTTTATGGGGAAGAATGCAGCACAAAATGAAAAGTTACAAGATCATCTAATATGTATACATAAAGGTGTCCAAAATATCATAGTACAGGTTTAAGCTTTAATAATTTCAAAAGGGTAAAAGCTACAAATTATAAAGATCATTTAAAAGTGGATCTATTTTATTTTCCATTTTCCCGTATAGTTTTGGGAATGATAAGTAATACTTTTTGAATTTTAATTCTTTGTTTCATACTCTCTGAAGATGGCAGACAGAGAAATTAATATTGGTAGTTAAAAATATACAAAGTCAAATAAGTATAAATGACATGCATGTAAATAAAAATGGAAATTGCGTTTTTCAACAGTTGTTAGCTGTCACCCTTCTAAAGTTATTAAACTTAAATATGCACTATGACATTTTAGAAACCTGTATATATACACGTTAATCTAAATATTAGAGTATCTTATAATTGTTCATTG